>NW_020799097.1:64400876-64473261 GCF_003259725.1 Athene cunicularia | reverse complement strand
TTTTTTTTTTTTTTCCCCCCTCTTTTTCCCCCCAGGAGATGTTTTCCACACTCCAGATCCGGGAGCTAAGTTGGATACGAAGCTGCTGGTGTTTGGCCAAAAGCTATGGCATGTGTCTGTGGAGCCACATTGTACTTCCTCAGGGCATGGGTAGCTTCTGCGTTAACATCTTGCTATAGGAGCCCTCCTGTCCCTGCCCTGTCCCTCCTGCCCTCTGCCTCTCACCCTCCGGGCTGTGCGGCACTGCAGGGCTTAATCTGTGAGCTGGTACCCAAGGGACGGATACCCCCTCGTGTTGGAAACCTCAGCAAAATCAGGGCGGGTACGGGCATGGAGAAGAGGGAAATGAAGTCAGAAAAAGCACATCTTGTCCCTGACCCTACAGCTACCCTTTCTGAAGGCTTCGTTTCGTCCAAAATACTCGCTGCGGGGCTACCACTGGCAGGAATAAGAAACGCCAGTGTTAGAGATCTGGGCTACACACGCCGACCTTAACCTGATCTATTTCTGTACCATCACTCATAGGGATAGTACGAACAAGGACTAAGTAACATTGACAGGCGCTGTTTAAATGATAAGACAAAATATTTTTTTTAAATAGGCAAGTATATTTGTCAGATAACACTGCATGTGCAATAAAAGTAAGATGAGGAATCAAAGGAATTTAAAACCCAAGGCAGCAGCATTTTCTCAGGGTTTCATGTATTCTAAGTGCATTATTTTGTCAGTACAGAGGAGGTATTTTACATAGTTTCTGAAAATATATTTACACATTTCAATATGGTGCCACTATTGTGCTTGCGCAGAAGATAAAGCTGAGTCTCAGTAACTACAACAATAACGAGATACATCAAATGACTGAACAGATGAGCCACTGTTATGGTAGGTTCTCTGTTATTCTCTTTGCCTCATTTTAGAAAGAAATTTACAACACCAGGCTTTTAATAGAGATGGATCAGGTATTGCAGTCCCTCTCCATCTGCTGTGGCCTTCCTCCTCTTAAAAAATTACAGTGGGGCAATTTGGTCACAAGTCTGAAACAGATTTTGAAAGACACATATTTACCATATTAAAAATAAGCTAAAGATTTTCCAGTTTATCAGGCTTCGTAAAATGCTGAACACTTTTTTCACTTTTTTCTTTCACCAGGCCATTTTGTTATCTCTGTCTATTGGCATGTTCATTTGGCAATATTATTCCCTATTCTATGGGCAATAAAGTAAAATAAAAGAAATTTTCAGAATTGTCAAACTCCTCAAACCATGGCTGAAGTTAGTACTTTGAGTACACAGCATTTCTTAAGATCAAAAGTTAATACTTAGCAGACACTTGTCCCAGTAAGATGCTGAAGGCACACCTACCTATGTGCAGTTTTGACCAAGAGTCTCCTAACAGTTGTGCTGTGAGTTTTCTACTGTAGCCTGCTTAGCTAACAGTGCACTGTACAAGAGAGGGTGAAGTTTCTGGAAGTCTATAAAATGTTTTACCTGCTGCTATTCAAACAGAAGTAACGCAGAGAATTTCAGATTTCAGTCTCTCTGCCAGGGTAAGTATTTATTACTCAAAATACTTTGTTTTCTTCCAGCTATGTTATTTGGTCTAATAATTGATATTATTTTCTGTACAAACCTTGTACAGCTATACATCCTCCATCAACTTGGTATGAAGTATGTATTTGAAGTCAGGAATGGATTTCTGGGATTCTCCAACAGTAGGAAATTACACCAAGCCTCTGCACACGTCTGCTTTGTACAGAAGCAAAATAGTTACATTTTGGGTTGCTTATGGGATTATAAGTGTTCTATAGTTATACTGGGGTTGCTTCTGAGTTGCTTATCAGCAGGCTGCACTAAGGCTAGCGTGTAATCTGACAGGGAGGTGAAGGACAAGGTATGAACACAGGTACTGAGATGAATATAAAGCCTTTCTAAGTAGTAGGCAAAAGAGTATTAGTTATGATTGTCACTGAGAAGATTTTAGGGGGTAGGTCTGAAAACCAGTCAGCCTTAACTCACAAACTGTAATATAAACACGTGCCTGTCTGTGGAGTGGTGGGGACAGCTTGGTTTTGCTTGTCATGTCTGATGGGGCAGAACACTGTAGACTGGAGAAGTAGAGAATTCGAGAAAAATGTGATGTGTTAACCTTCTTCACAGAACATTATTTACAACATAAACCTGAATGTACCCTGGTGGAGTTAAGTGAGCAAAGAGAGTGGATGGAGCCGACATAGCCTGCAGGCCTGTGCTCTGGCTGGCTGCTCTGCTCTTGGGGATGGACACAGATCCATGTCCTTGCTCCTGGAAGAAGAGTAGGAAGTAGTCCCAGTCCTAGTCAGCCACCACTGTAGCCAAGACATGGACTTGAAGCCTGTGTTCAGTCCTGCTTTTAAAAACCACCTTCTCTCCTTTTAAATTCTCTGTAATCCAGTACCTCAGCCTCGCCTGGCGGGTTTCTTTTTGGTGGCCAGGAAGCACCAAAGGCCCCATGCTTTCTCTTGTCCTCTCTTTAGTTTAATCAGGGTGAAAATAAGCCGTTGATATCATTTTGAGGTGGTGTTTGTTTGCCTTGGGATGCAGTGGTTCATTTCAGCCGTGCCCCAGGGTGGCAGGGGAGGGCGACAGCTGGTCTGTCGCAAGTCACCTTGTGTGTGACCTTGCCCTATAAGGACAAGAGCAACCTCTGACAGCTTCGCAGATGGGGGATCTACTGCAGGACAGGCCTGCCATCCCATCGTGTGGCTTCTTTTTCATAGCTCTCGTCTTTCAAGACAGGGTCCTCTTGCCCGACGTTTTAATCAAACACTTTATGTTAAAGACAGCAATGCACAGGTAATCACACAGATTTTTGAAAGGAGCTGTTTAAATTGTTGCTAATTACTTGGAGGTGCTTAGTTTCAATTCACAGTTTATATGTTCAAACAGAGGAGGAATGATTTAACATGCCAAATAGACCCGTTGAGAGTGGCTGCAGTACTCAGAGCTTGTCCACTAGGTGTAGCTGAAACGCTGCGTTTCTTATCGATTAAAGTCTTTAAAAGAGCAGCCTTTTAATTTGATTTATCATATACGTTTTATCCGAATGAAGGTAGTCAGAGTGAATAATGATGGATGCTTTTGGAGCAGAACCTTTGCCTCATACAGGAATTACATCTCATCAATTCCACAATGCCATCACAAAATTTAGGTTAATATGCACAGGGACTCTACTCTGGTTCCTCTAGTCCAGACCTTCTAGTCCAGGGGTCTTTTTGATGTGGTTCATTTTACATGTAAACACTGCAAGCAATGAAGTCATCTATTAGAGGACCCGGCTTTGGTTGTGTGTTTTTCCCCCAAGAACTATTACCGAGGGCAGTGTTTAAAAGAGGAGGTTGGTTCCACAGAAACCTGTGAAGCAGAGCACTTCTAAATTCCAAAGCTGAACTATCAGTTAGTACTTAGGCCAAAGAAAGGAAGGAAGGGAGAATACTTTTCTTCCTTACCTCTTCTTCAGATCTCTGTAGCTCTTTCTGTACATAACAGCTTTGCCCTGAATGGTATCCTCATAACTTTGATTGAAGGTAAGGCAAAACGAAAGAAGACCTCGTGTGTAAGCCAAGTGCTGGAGGTCCATTCTCCATTTTTTGTTTGGTTGGGTCTTTTTTATGGTTATCTTTCAAAAGGCAGTGATGTTGATTTATGAATTGTGAAGATTAACAGAAATTAAGATTATATTATTCACCAGTGATTTTCCCAGATAAGCTTCATCACTAAAATCTAGATCGGTGATACTCTGGGTCTAGTTCTAACCTAGGTAACTGCTTGACCAGTCATGTCCAAGTCAAAAATCAAGGCCTGACTGATGACTTACCCTTGGGATCCCTTTTAGAGTTCAGGCAGTACTTTATGTCAAAACTACATTGCCCATTCTAAGTCTAACACAGTTATTTCAGTTTCCCCTAAGTCACCCCACCAGTGTCAGTGGGCCTAAAAGTGCTCTGAAGATATTATTCATTTTAGGAGGACTATACATTGCTTGTCCAGGGTACACCATAGTGGTGTAAATCAGTCTCGGGTCTTGTAAGTCCTTCATGAGAGTCTGGAGTGGTGCTGCTGCAGTCCCTGCTTGACCAAGTTAAAGCATTACAAGAGCACAGAACTGTAGGTGCAGACATGAACCATCCTCTGTAACTCCAGCACCTCGTGTTGCAATGACAATTTCAAATTGGATTAAGTCAGGATTCACAATCAGTATGATGACCAAGAGCCTACCTGATATCCTTATTAACTTAATTCAAATATAACATCACCTATTTGAGTATATTTTTAAAGTTATGTTTGGGTCAGGAATGGATTAGAGTATTTTCTGATCCTTAATTTCCTCTAACGTTAGCTTACTGGTTTTATTATCTTTAAATTATTCTAATAATGATTTAGTGGACCTTCTGATTACTTTTTTTCCTCAGCATAAGGTGAAATAACTTCTTCATTTTGGTTTGTTCTTTTGTTTTTTTTTTTATCACCCTGGTAACAGGTGGCCTTGAACTACTGAAAAGGAAAGGAAGGTAGATGAAGAGTTGACTTAGATGTTTCCTGCTAAATCTGATTGACTAACATTTTCCTAAATTTTTCCTCCTCCACAAAAATTAACAGCTCCAAACTGGGTTTGGTCAGTGGCTTTTGCCAGCCTCTTTCATTGTGAGGAAATTGCATTTTACTTTTTAAGGAAGCGTAAGTACATGCATGTTTTACTTCCATGTAGGTCACATCTTAGGGGTATAGACACTTTTGTCTTTCTGGTTGTTCTGCTAAAACAAGAAATAGATGTATACAGTATTTAATAGCCCAACCAACTCAGGTTGCCAGTAAAGTGTCCATTGTTATCAGGGGGGTTTCATACTTCCCCTTAGAAAGGCAAGTTGCCATCTTAAACCTACTGGTGCATTACTGGATTCATGATTCCTCAGCATTTGTTGCTTGAGATGGATGATCATGCTGAAATGCTGCATTTCTCTCTTCCTCCACTTTTTGATGAAGGTTTCTTGATGACCGGTGGGTATCCTTGACACCTGACAGTCTAGGAAGCAATAGGATGGCACAGCAGGACTTTGAAATTAATAAACCCTCACAAGGGCCCATTTAGTCAAATATCAGTTGGTTACATAAAAGGAAGGAGAAGACAGATCAAGCCAGACATAAAGGAACTGTATATTCTCCTTGTTTGCTGTTGGCTGACACATAGGAGATTTCTGGGGGACTTACTGCCCCATGTGCTCCCCAATGGCTTTTCCTTTTTGTGACTGGCAATTAAGTGAGAAAGAATAGGACGAAAGACAGATTTTTTCTTTTCCATTTTTCAGTTGGTGAAATAGTCCACAGTCTTAAGAATAGCATCTATCCTTGCTGCCTGCTCTGCTAGCTGATCTCCTAGTGAGAAAAGATTACAGCACAGAAGTGAACACTAAAGAGCCTGTAGGTGCAACCAGAGCACAGGAGCCTGCTGTGCCAGGAGAGTACAAGCATGCAAGAGAAAGGTGGCTCTGAGGGACTTACTCAGTGGCTGTCTTACAAGACAGAGAAGGCAGATGGGAGACCAAATGATAAGAAAAAAAGAAAACAAACGGAAAAAATAGTATTTGTTAGTCATGTGAATAACAATATGACAGTCTTGGGATTTTATTTACATTGTCCTGTGTGGGTTGTCATAGTCACAACCCCTGAAATGGCTCAGAGATGTCACAGATGCCTTATGAATTTAATGAAAATCAGAATTTCAATTTTCCAGCATCATTTGAAGTACAGTTTCATTGTATAGGGAAGATTACTTTATACTGGTTAACATTTAAGCCCTCTAGTCCTGTAATTTGCCTAACTTATCCCTCCTTTGTGCAAAGCAGAGCAGTTTTTAGACCATCTTTATTCAAGCTGACTAGACAGGTCATATGAATTTCACAATCAAGGCAAACGCTCTGCAGAAAGTGAAGGCACATAAAGACACTGAACATTTTTGTGAGGTGGATCTCCCCTTCACTCTAAGCATACAACTCTGGCCCTTATGTATAAAGCAAACACACAACAATTAAAGTAGAAAAGAATCTGAGCACATCTTGTTCCCATCTGCATGACCTTAGGCAAGTCATTATTTATTGTGTATTAACATGTAACACTTTACATCTCAGTTTACCCTTTCAAATAATGAGTACGATGTGATTTTTGCAGTTCATTGCTGCTTGATGTTGACCTCGTTTAATAGATTATATTGGATCCTTGCATGTAAGCTCCTACACAACTGCAAAATCATTGCCACACAAGTTTGTTCCTACATCTTTAATTCTAAAAGTTTGATTTAAATATTTTAACCACAGATAACTGTGATTTGTAGTAAAATACACTTTGGGCTCAGAAAACAGAAATAATAGCCAAAGAAAAAAAAATAATAAGGTAAAGAACAAATAGTGATGTGTCTTGCAATACTATAGGAAGACAGACAATATTACGAATTGGCTAATGATGATTTCAGAGTATCCAAGTGAACTAGAATTGTTCTCTCAGATTCCAAGGGGGGTCCTAAACAGTTGTTCTTTCAGCAATTCCCCATGCTTCAACTGGTTTGGGAATCTCCAAATTATATAACTGCTCTGAGGCTATTGCGAAGCACTGTATTCTAACCCAGCCTCTCTCTTAGAGGGCCATTAGAGGAAAAACATTTTTAAAATTCATAGTAGTAGTAGTAGAGTTCTGGAGACACATCTAAAGATACCTAAGACTAAATATTATGCATATATCTATCCATATTCATACTCCTATTCAAGTCCAGGATCTAAAATAGAGACCAATTTGCCTTTCACAATAAATAGGACTTGCATAGGCTTTTTATGTACACAAAGTGAAGATATTCTAACAAATTGATGACATTGGCACCACCTCTCTCATATTTGTCTTTCAGCTTAGTAAAATATGAAAGTCACTCTCAGCTGATCTTTATTCATCCTTTCATCTCTTGGGTTTTATTTTCTTCTTAACTCATTTGGTCCCCCAAATGTTGTTACGTTTAATAAAGTGATTCTACCTGGACAGCTAGAAAACCCTTATAAAAAAATTCAGTTAACACCATTTCACAGTTTTGATCCGATAATGCCAATATTCCTTTTGCATCCTTTTGCATTTTCCATACAGTGATTCTCTTTCCATGCATGTCTTAAAATTAGTCATTGGTGTTTATATCAGCAGCAGACATCACACAGTAGTTCTGACGGCTCTGCAGACCACTGCATGGTTTCCTCAGAACTAACAGTTTATCAGCGACCCTGCGATTATCCTATAAAATAAGATTCTCATTAGGACTTATTTCACCATCACTGTTATTTCCGCCCCTTCTTTCTACAGGACTTTATCTTTCACCACAAATGTTCCCCTTGTTTCCAAGCACTGCTGAGGTGTTATCTCAATCTGCGTCATTCCCATCGTGTCAGTCCCTATTCTTCCCTCCTGTAGTCTTAGACAGGTTAGTGTTGCTCAGCCTCCTGCCCCCCTCAGTTTACTTGTGATTGTCAGCAGAATTTGGACCTTGTCCTTTCCAGAGAAAGACATTTGGCTCCAATTACGAGATGCTTTACTGCCCATGTACAGCCCGTACAGCTGAGAGAGCTGGCCTTCAATTTCTAATTTGCTTTATTCTCTGTGCTGCTCACCAGCAGGTGCTGCTTGGGAAATCAATGGCAGTTCCACACATGGAGCAGCTGCAGGACTGAGCCCTTAATAAGTCTTTTCCATTTCTAATTTTTACAAGCCAGCTCTAGCAGCAATCAAAAAAAAAAAAAAAAGTTGCATATTGATAATGAAACTGATGCAAATGAACATTACTAGCAAATGGAAGGGGCTAGAAAAGGGAGGGAAAGACAAAATGCTACTTCATACAAAACAAGTCAGTTTATCTTACTGGAATAGATAATTTCTTCTCTACAACTCACCCTTGACCAATGTACCATTGGCATTTAAAAGACTTCCAAATTATACCTGTTATGTGATTTATAGCATGATCACATCTGAATTGGGCCCAGAGATTTCCCCTGACAGGTTCACAAAAGTGTCCAGGTTGACTTGGCCCAACTCTGTTCCCACAGTCTGTCAGTAGACCGTTTTTAGCTAGAGGAGCATCATTTTAAATTAAATTAGATTAAAAATAGACTGTTTCAGGATTCGTACCTTTTTGAAGTTGCATGCTAGATTTTATATTAGCTTATAATGGTGTAAATCAGCAGTAACTTGGCTGCAGTACTAGAATAACTGGAAACAGCTAATACTGCTCTTTTCCTTCCTAATAAATTACCTGTAGATATCGGAGAAGAGTTGGTTCCAAACCACAGAGATGCATTCAGGTGTGACTGCATGCCTCACCTGAGGGATTCCTTTACCTTATGTGTGATTTTTCAAGTGAAGCTATTCTCCACTTTGCCAAATTCTTCAAATAGCACATAGCATAATGTATTTATGGAAAGTCTATCTCTTGGGCAAGCTGAAGCAGTGGAAATTGCCTGGAGAAAATTGAAACCCTGATAATTGATTTTGCTTGCTCTTAAGCTTTCAAAAGACTTGAATCTTTCCAAGAATAAATCAAAAACTGTTCAGTAGCAAACCGTGGGGAATTCCTCCAGATTCTTATAGTGGTTTCCTTGCTAAAATTCAGAAATTATATTCTTACTGATGTAGATTAAGAATTAAATTATTTGCTTAAAATAGTTAAGTCTGTTGCCTATTGGGATTTTCTATGTCAGCTAATTTGTCTGCGTTATTAACTGCTATTGGTACCAGAATCTTTGAGCTGTAGAAGAAAAAGACCTGGCAAACCTTAGGTATATGACAAACCCTTCAGGCCATAAAATCTTATTAGAAGGCAAATCATAACCTCCCAACACTTTTGAGATTGATTTGGAGCTAGAAAATCTGTAGAAAATTAATGCAGTGTGGAACACCTGCTTTGTGTATGCAAATAAATGCAAATACAGGGTTTTTTCCTTTTTTTTTTTTTTTCATTAACACAAGCCTAAGCAACAGAGAAACGATTCCCGAGAGGTCACCATGCAAAATGTCTGATTGGTCCAGATGTTTACGACATTTCTATAGAAGTAAATTAAACCCAGTGGAGATCAGTCTTGACAGACTTTACACTGGGACCTTAGAGGACTCTCCCAACACTGGTTCAGCTGTAGGTGCCCACACCAGGGAAATACTGCCAGACTCAGCAAGCTTCTGACTTCTAGACCACTGCTCACACATCACCGTGCTTCTGTGTCTCAAGACCTTTATGAGGGCTCTTTCTAAATTCTAATTATACGTTTTACGTTATAGGCAGCTCCAGATTCTTCATACACTCTGTACTTCCATTATATATCTTACATGCCTGCTTGTTACTATATACGATCATGTTATATAATTATGTTATGGCCTATGTATATTATGGTACTTATTTAAACAGAATGGATCAATTTTATTTCCAATATAATTGATTGAAATGGTGGTATTACAGGGATAGGTTCTGCCCAGGTACAATAATTTGGAACACCTGTATCTTTCCCAAAATAAATCAAAAACTGTTCAGCAGGAAAGCCGTGAAGAACTCATCCAGGTTCTTAGGGTGGTTTCTGTGCTAGAATCCAGAATTGATGCTCTCATTGATATAGATCTGGCACTGAAGTGGCAGACTATGGCAGTCCACTGCAGTCTGCATCCCTGTGTATGATGGAACTGGGAATGATTGTCTCCAGTTTTTCTTGTGCGGCTGGCAAGCAGGGTGTTGTGGAGCAGAGCAGCTATAAGTTGCAGAGGGGTGCGGATGGCTTTCTTCAGGCCACTGCAGAAGGCAGGAGACCCTCCCCAGCCTCTTCATCTTCTGTCAAGAGATTGGCCTGCAGGCCAAATCAGTCTGTATGACTTCCAGGGGATATTAGGGCTTCTGGAAGAAGAATTAAGGCTTGCCATTACTTGTGGTGAAAAGAAACCCTCAAAACTTTTTAAAGTGGTTTTAACCAACACAGTACTGCCTTCAGACAGAGTCTGCATTTTTTAAAGCTCTTGAACTTTTGAGAGAGACTCTGAACTGGAACCGTCTCACCTAAACCTTCCCATGGGTACACAGAGAATACACAAAATGGCCAAAAGTAACGGTTTCAATGCTAATGTCATTAGCACTGGAGGGAGGAGTGACAGCATCAGCAGGTGAGAGCTGAATGTTACAGTTGAGGAAAATGGACTGGGGAGAGAAAGGGAAAAATATGTCAGAAAAAGATAGGAAGAAAACCCAAAAGCTTCAATAGCATTGACTTAATGAACTTGTCCTTCCGTTTGGTAAGGCTGAATGCATTGAATATCATATAGAGCAAATGAAAAATACAGGTAGAAGTTTACTTATTGTTTTTTTGTCCCCTGGGAAGCCTATGTCTTTAGTAGATGCTGCTGCTGATCATGTTTAATCCAGAAACGATTTCTGTGTAACATTACCAATGACCTCAGTGGAAATGCCACTGCGCAACAAAGAGAGTTATGGTTTTAGATATGCAATCCAGCTCACAACTGAACACACCTGAAAATAAATTCAGCCTCGTTACAGCAAATTCTCAAGGAGTAGTCTAGTTTTAATATGAGAAGGTACCTTTCTCCTCTTTCTCATGGGTTAGAGAAGGCTTTCCTTTCTCTTCCCCTAAATAGGGACATGGAATGCCCAAAACATTGCAAAAGCAGAAACATTGGAAACAGTGCAGGTTTCACAGTGAGCGTTTTCAGCCAGCTCACTCTGCAGCTCGCCAGATGCAACCATCCCAGCGTGCAGAGTCCAGATGCCAGTTGGTGGGTCAGTTGTCCTCAGCATGTGAATTGCCTGCATAGCAGTTTCAATGCACCCCTCTGAATTTCTCAGTCTGAGCTTCCCTTTCCATTCTTAAGGTGGTTGTTTCATTTTAAAGGCCAAAATCCAGCAGATCTCTTTTAATCTTCTGGTGCTACACACACGTACTCTCCACATACTCAGAAACACTGATTTTATATGCCCCTTTCCATTCCCTGGCTGTACCAGAGACTGTTTTCTTGCATATCTAGGAACAACTTAGAACCTGTAGCTTTGTATTTCTTGTAGCTAATTTTTATGATGATGACCCTAACTAATTTCCTGTTATCAGTATGCTCTGATGTCTCAAGGACATGACCAAGTTCCCACCCCCCCAGCGAATCCTTGCATGTCATTTGAGCTGCGATAAGGGCCTGTGTGCATGCTGTCAGGCTGCTGCAAAGATGAGCTAACACATAATAGCTTTACCCCCTAGTGAAAGAGCAAAGCTGAACATGTCTTGCCTTCTGTTTGCCAAGGAGTGAGGATATTCCAGAGTAACTTTCTGCAGCTCAGCTGTTGCTTAGCTCCTTGGTAGCTCAGTTGGGCATTTTGATCTCAGAAACCCTGGAGCTGATTTTATTTCAAAAGAAAAATGAACAGGGGACTGGAACAGGAGAATTCTCTAGTTGAAATAGGAGGAGCACAAGGAGCCTGCGCAAACACTCTTATCTTCACTGGTATTCTGCTTGCTCACACTGCCCTGTCACAAACAACGCCAGGGCTTTATCTTCTTTCAAAACACGTCCAGACAGTTTCCAACCCCCTCCAAAAGATTTGCAGCAGAAGCCCTTGACCTTGCAAGCTCCCTTTCATTATCCTTAGATCTGTGACTTTCTTAGGAGCACTACCAAGCCACTACCAGTGCCTGAAGAAGATTTGAAGAACTGATTTTTCCTTAAGCAATACCCATGCATCCCCAGATAATATGAGCTGTCTTTTCCAAGTAGATAAATAAGACTAATGAGAAACCACCCCAAGTATGTTCCTTCCGCCCCACAGACACTGTCTCCACAAATATAGCAGGACCCTTAGTCCTCTCTGGTGAAGGTCTGAGATGCTGTTAACATATGGACTATTTCTGAGCCAGTACTTCTGGATATTGAGCTTCCCAGTACTGTTTTCTCTTATATCCCTTGTCAATCAGGTGCAAAACATTTCTGGTTCCTGTAGTGCCATGCAGCAATACTTCAGTGTGAAGGTTTACTCCAAATCATTGTAGCATAGATGTGGTTTTCCTCCTATTGTTGTTCCGAGCCTTGTTATTTTTCACTGGAGCCAAAGTCCCCTCTCTCTTCTCATAGTCCTGGCTGCCAGTTCCAGTACCAGCCTATCACTTCTCGGTTGTTTGCATATTTGTGCATTAAACTGACCTACATCTCTCTCTAGGGAGTGGCAGCAGATGGTCTTTAGGCCATCTGGCACCTTAAGAAGTTGCCTGAGTGGCTTGTGGATCACAGAAGTGGGAGTTGCTGGTTGCTGGCTAAATAGTGTGCAGCTGAGCTCCCTGGGGATTGCTCTGCTTGTCTGTATAAACAACTTTGGGTCAGTGTGAGCCAGCACAGTAACATGCAGAAAATAGGTCAGACAGGTTACCTTAGCAGCAATAAGAACATTTGTTTGGGACCTACTGGGATCGGGGGAACAGCTACACCAGCCATCTCCATTAGCATTGCTTCCCCAATGGGAGAAGCTGATCGATTCACTGGAGGGGCATCATGGTGACTGGCACTGGAGCACTTGTCCCATGAGGAGAGACTGAGGCAAGTGGGATGTTCAGCCTGGGATAAATAGAGCTTTGAGGGCCCCTAACTGCAGCCCCACAGTACCTGCAAGGAAATTATCAATAAGACAGAGACAAGCTTTTCATAGGAGTATAAGGCGGGAGGACTAGGGGCAAAGGGCACAAGCTGAAACAAGGGAAGTTCGGGCTAGGTATAAGGAGAAACTTTTTCACCATGAGGACAGTCAGGCAGAACAACAGGCTTCCTAGGGAGGTCAGGCAGTCTCCATCCTCAGAGGTTTTTAAGACTAATATAAAGCCCTGAGAGACACAGCTGAGCTTGCTTTGAGCAAGAGGTTGAACCAGAGACCTCTTGTGGTCCCTTCCAGCCAGTGAGTCTATGATTAAGAATCAGTCAGGTTTTTAACAAATCCTGCCCAAATCCCAGGTTGCAAAGGGCGACAGCTGTGAGCTCACAGTATGGAAAGCCATCCCAGTCTTTCTGGTGCAGACAGAAAAAATGAATCAAGTTTGACCAATCTATAGTCAATACAGACAAATTTCACACAACACAACATGTCAAGTGACTGAAGGATTAAGACTTAATTTTCAAGGGTAGCAGCTGTGTATGAAACCTTCCTTTATTTTCTCTTTTTGAGGGCCCGAGTCTCTAATCTCTTGTGCTGGCTTGTCAGAGCAGGGAATAGCCAACACAGCTGGCTTATGCTGCCAGCTAGCAGGCAGCCTCCCTGCACGCCTATCAGAGCTGGTCCCCTGCAAAGCACACATTCAGTCTCCGCAGTGTTTGCTCCTGCTGTGTCATTCTGTCCTTCCCCCCTCGCTTGGTCTTCCTGTCCCTCTTGCCTTGGTGGCAGGATTACAGTACCAGTGTCCTGTTGCTGACGTGCCCTTGCCTGAGTTTTCTGCCTGACTTTTTCTCTGCTCAGCTCTTCTCTTTGCTCCGGTAAGTCTGATGAACAACTTCATTGCCTTCACTGCTTTGTGGCACAGTGCAAGGGCTTTAATCTAAGTACTTCCCTTTGGGACTGTCAGCCCACGTTTTCTAGGAATAGCCTTAAAAGCTTGGGCACCGTGTGTGTGATATGTGAGGGAAACAGGCAAGTATCTAAGGCTGTCAGTAAAAGTAAGAAATGCTTCTCTAAAGAGTCATCAAAAAAATTTAAGCTGACTTTGGTAGAGCTTGCCTTTAAGTGAGACTAGGGGCCATGGCTGGTTTGCTACAACAATACATGATCAAGACTTGGGTGCTGCATGAGAAAGTCTCAGTCTGATTCTTTCCATGCTTGTATGGAAACCTGCCATGAAGCATCCCAACTTTTATTTAGTTTTGTTCTAGAAAATTGTGCATAAATCATAAAGCTATTCAAATGTAGCACGTAGTTGATAAAGCTGATTTTATCAACACTTTCTGAAGTAATACATAGGACAGTGTCTAGTCTATAAGGCGGCACTTGTATTTTTCTGGAGGGTAATTGGAGCTACAGTAGTGTGGGCCATTCCACAGTTTAATATGTGCAACTTTGAGGTGTTAGTGTGGTTCAATCTGGTGTTATGTCAAGGTAAAAATTCAGATTTTTATCAGCTTATGCTGTCTGGTGTAAGTACATGGAACACTTTGGTTTAGAAATTGTGTATGTGTGTATGAATTTTGAGCATAAAGTGCTAAATACCATTACTTATTTTAGAAGTCCTTAAAATAACTCCTGGCTGCAGAGCAGGTGCCATGTGTCCTTCTGCGGGATACATGGGGAGGCATGATAAATATAGACCAGTTTGTAAACCCTCCAGAAGTTCAAGTCACAAGAAGGGAAGGAGGAAGCAATTCCCATGAGAAGGAAGGGGAACCACTCTGTTTAAAAAAGGTAAACAAAACTCTACAACACTATGCCAGACAGTCTGCCAGAGAAGCTAAGAAGAGGATGTTTGGTTTGTGCTTTGTTCATGCCAGGACAGTGCCTCAGCAGCCGTGGCCACTTGGGCGGTGTGAGAGGTGGGCTGACACAGCCCAGCATGGGAGACGTTTTTCCCAGCAGCGGAGGGATGCCTACGGCAGCTCTGCTAAATCAGGCACTGGCTGTTGGCGACTGACCTTTTGCATTGGAGGTACTGGCTGATTTCAAAGCACAGCGAAAGCAAACGGTGCCGTAAATGTGAAATGTTAAGGGATAATGGTCAGAGACAAACAAATTCAGGACGTTAGCAGACTGAGCTTAGCACACCTTTTCCTGTTGTCTCTGAGTGCAGCTGTGGCTTATTCTGTGTGCTCAGTCTGGTTTTGTGCCTTTGGGGCCGACCACAGACTGCTGCTGCCCCAAGCACCAGCCTCATTGTGGGATGGCAGGCATGGCCATCAGCCCTCCTACAGAAAGGCATCAGCCTGGGACCAGTGTCTGTCACCTCCCACCTGAGACTGGAGGTCACCCATGCCCCAAGGGGCTCCATTGCTCTCATGGATTATCCCAAGTTTTTAATGGAGGAAGGAGAAGAATGGAGAAGATCCTCTCCCACAGGGGAGGCAGCAGCACCCTCTGGCTCTCGGGAGTGTTTCCCACTGGAGGAAAGAAAAACCAGAGTGACTATCTGTAGGCAGCAACCACAAGTGTCTGGGATCAAGCTTCCATTCCAAACAGCAGGGCCATGAAAGATACTGATCTCAGGGCTGTGGAACAGGTCCAGGATTTGGGAATACGGGAGAAAAAGAGTAAGCAAGATGCAGCGCTCAGACTCAGTCAGATAACTGGTCAGTCCTCCCCCGCACCATAAAACAGAATAAGGCCATGTTGGAAATTCAGGTGCCTGGAGACAACCATAATGATAGTAGGAGTTGCAAAACTCAAGAGGTGAATAGTCTAAAATTGTGCAAGTCTAAAATCCCTTGAGGAACCAAGGAATTCCTCTTCTGGGCTCAGTCACCTAATTTTTAGGCATTACTGTGTCTGAGATAGTGTATAACGTAAACACTTTGGGTCTTACTGAGATTGGCACCAGAAGTCTTTTATGGCCTGATAAGGAAGATGCACATCAAGGTTAAACAGGCTGGAGCACAAGGAGGACTGGGGCCAGCTGCAGTAAAGTCTCCCAGTGTCAATGGCTGTAAGTGGGCTGCTCTCAGCAGATGAGAGCTGCCCTGTGTCCCTAAATATAAACTCTGTGATGCTGTGAAAGCCATTATGCAAAACAAGGTACAGATGTCTTAACAAGCACTGTGTTTGTGCTTGAAAGTAGTTATTAGACCTCTGGTTTAGCCTGAAGAAGAATGGAATAAAACAGTAGAATCTTTATTTGTGTATGTAAATACAGTTCCCCGGTGTGACCTGGCAGGCGGGCACCCTTGGGTTAAAGGTTCATCACTGGGTATTTCTGTGGTTCCTGCCCGCTCACTGTTCCAAGCTGGAGGCCTGAACCTCAGCAGATGTGAATTTCCATGGTTTCAGAGACTGATTATAACTAATCCCTTTCTAGCCAGGAATATATGTTAGGGAAGATTTCCTGTGAAGCCAGCTTTTAAACATCTTGTGTCCTTGATTCTAAACATCCAGTTTCTCTTTCATTCACCCATGTTTTTCCCTTATTGCTGAGAAATACCATGCATAAGTCAATTGCTGCTTTTGATTTAAAGCCTACTGTGTTTGCAGGCATGCTTCATGATTCACGTAGGAGGAAATCTTTAGCCGGATGGTGCTGCTCTATGAGTGATGCACTTGGGAGTTGGGAGGCAGTCAAGGGAGAGATTTGGGGTGAAGTGAGAACTGCATTGACTTGTGCCTTCTTACAAAGAGGGGGAGATATTCAGAAGAGAAATTCAGATTTGGAAATGGAGCATTTAGCAATCCTGTTCTGTGATGAACATATTACAAAAATAGCTAGTTTAGATTGGGGATATACTTTGTGGGACTTTTGTTCTGTCTAGACAAGAGCTGGTGATCCTGGGTTTTCTAGCTGATTGATCGCCAATTGCCAATTAGCTCAAATTAATGAATACAACTGTAAACACTAGTCTGAACATGTCAGAGATAAACACATATTTTGTGGAGCATTTAGCTTAACATTTACAGTAATCTTACTGACCTTGAATTAATTGGCAGTCAATTAACTCTAGTTAAAACAAGATCACAAACTGTAGTCTAACATTCATGCTATCTGGATTTTTTTACCTAAATTGCACATGCAGGCTCTAATCTTTCAATGTAAATTAAACTCAGTGTGACAAGAAATCAGATGGATATAATTTTACAATCGCTTTGCAGTGATATAATGACCATGCCACAAGCAGGAAGGAAAGAATGGGATGGATCTGTCAGACAGGGTCTCTCTGTGAGACCAGGTCCAGTCGCCTTCCCGAGCCATTCCTGCTGGTGAGTTGTACCTGTGGGAGGACTGCAGGGGCATGGATTTATAGCTAACAGTTTTCAAGCACATCCTGAGCCCCACTCAAAGCTTTCAATTATTTGCTTGAGAGATGCTAAACCATAATACTTGACTATCTTATCTGTAAGCCCAGTCAAATAGCTAGACAATCACATCTTGAAAAACGTTACCTTAGCAATGGCTGTCACTGCACTTCCAAACATCACTTTGACTGTGGATAGTTTAATGACAAACACCGACTCATGTATTACAGTAAATTACATATCTCTTATCATATACTGCCTTTGGCCTTTTGAACACTATAAAAATGTAAACACCATAGAAGATATACATTATGGCCAACTGAACGAGGAACAAAGTGCTTCCCAGTTAGCTCTGTGTTTTCAAAGCAAGTTGTCTTTTAAAAAATAAGACAGCAGCCACCTCAGACACTGGAACAGCACCAAGAAAGCAATCTTCTTCCTCTTGTCGTTCTCCACTGGCACCATCATAAATCATAACATTAAAGAGAGGAACAGAAATCAGCTGGAAAAAGAGAGAGAAAAGACTCATGGCTATAAAGAGTAGAGAGTACTGTAGTCAAGCAAAAGTGGGGGCTAGCTGCAGTGAGGGACCCAGCTGTGCACCCCTCATGCAGGCAGTGCAGTGGTGACAGCAGCACTGCCACCACTCTGATAAGGAAGGACCCTTCTCTACACTGAGTTTTCTGGCTGCACAGTCAAAGCTGCTGTGTCTGCTGGCCCACGCCTTGCAGTAGCTATGTGCAGGCACCCAGGGTGCTTTCACCGACACCCTCATCACCAGGTCCTGGGTAAGCCAGAGCAGCCTCTGGACGAACACAAACATGTCGGGAGCTCTGGATTCACCTGGCTGAGTGCCGCCACTCAAAGACATGGGAAAACAAAAACTTCCCTTTGCAAATCAGAAAAAAATTGTGTGAAGTTCACCCCCAGAAAACACCATACACTATCAACCCATGTTACACCTGCTCCGTTTTACTTCACTAATTTATTCTGTATTTGTACTTTGTCAAACAAACTGTCAGCAGCATGCAGCAAGTACAAGAGAAGAGCAGTTTATAATTGTTTATCTTACTCTTTGCTGTTATTGTGACAGTACCAAGCCAGGCCACTCATAGATCAAACACCAGGCTAGCTTCTCCAAGAGCACAGCACAATTTCTGGTACACTGGCTTAATTTAAAATATTCCTTTTTCATTATTATTGATTTAAGATGTGTCAGTGGGGGAGAAATAGGAAATGAAACGGATGCAGCTCTGAAGTGAAGCTGCCCATATCAGTAGCTAGTGTTGCACGTAAACAGATCAAGAAAAGTAAACACGTGGCAAGTAGTTCAGGGAGGGAAATGATATAAATGACTCAGGTGTCATTTTGTGTGTTATTGCTGGCAACAGGAATAAAAGGTTTTGATTTTTAAGTATTAGGTTTGGGCAGGTTTTTCCTCTTGGAAAGTATATAATTTGCTTTTCTCCCTGCAGGCAAATCACCTTGGTTGTTCATTTAAGTGCGACATATTTATCAAGCCAGAGGCAACCGATGAGCTGCCATCCCAAATTCCACACAAAATCACTCATGCTGGCCGAGCTTTGGGAACAGTTAGAAGACTAATTTCATGTACTTTAAAATTAACCCTCCATTTGTTTGCTGTCAGGAACTGCACCAAGCATGGAGAATGAGCAGTGCCCCACCTCGCCCAGGCAGGACATCCAGGGGCAGCATGGGGACAAACCTGCTGCTGACTCACAGCCCCCAGCTCCAGCCCCTGCAGAACTGCCGAGCACCCGGCCCGGGTTAGCTGTCTGCGACATCTCAGAGGAGCTCAGCCGGCAACTGGAGGACATTATTAAAACCTATGGGTCTGCCGCAAGCCTGATGGAGAAGGAAAGTGCTGCTACAGGAACCGACAGGCCTGAGAAGGGAGACCCAGGCAGCATGGAGGATGTGGAGTATGAAGATGCAAATGAGGAGAGTGAGAAGGAAAAGCTGGCTCCTGGAAATGCTTCCAGAGCAAAGGAGCCCAGTGGCAGCAAGGAACAAAAGCTAGAGAAGAAAATCCTGAAAGGTCTAGGCAAGTACTTATGTACTTACGCAGTCCTTCTGCAAACAGATGTAAACCCCTGGTCCTTGCTCTTTCCCATGTTAATCCTCTGCCATGGATGACAGGGACCTCTAGTTACCATTGAAAATTAGAATATAACTTTTCTCTAATTGTAAATTATTTTCATCAATTACCTGACAGATACATGTAGTCTGTATCAGATATTAGTCCTTTTAAAAAGACAAAAGGTTAGGATTAGATCACAGAATTCTAATGTGCTGCTGGGCCACCCAAACTAGTTAGCCAAAGCTGTGAGTCTGATGACACACTGCAGAAAGTTGCTTCTTAGACAAAGGACAACATGGTCTCTCATTTGTGCCTCAGGAAATTTTTTCTTCCCCTGATACCTCAGGCACGACCTCTCACCAGGCATAATGGTGCTACTGTGTGGTGTGGGACTCTGCACAAAAATTCACTGTCACATCCAGGTTATTTTTCATCTAGCAGAGCTCTGGACTCATCACAGACTATATGAAATAAGCCAATACTCTTATTATCTCCAAGCACAGTGCTTAGCGAGCACTTCGGCCATGGCAGGGCACTGTTAGCTGAGCTAGAATGAGGTCTCAGCTAGTTTTTGTAAAGTATGTCCTTTCTGCTGGGCAGCCACTAGAGAGCAATGTAGCTACATCCCAATCTAGCAAACATGCAATTTATTTCCCTTCCTACATTTAACTCCAGCCAATCTTCAAGACTCTCCTTTGCGTGAGAGTCCAAACCCAACCCAACTAAGCCTATAGAAAAATCACTGCCGGACGTTCTTACGGACAAGGGACTGTGCATAGGACAGAGCACAGATTTTTTTTTACCTAAATTCTTTGAACATCCAGGAGAAATGAAGTTCCTTGGTTTCTATAGCCTTGTCTTTGGTGCAGTTATTGGTACCTCTCCAAGATCAGTGTAAATACTACCAAAGCACAGTTCTCCAGCTGCACTTGCAACTGCAGAATTTGATTTTAGCTCTTTTCAACTTATTTATACTGGTGCCGTAGAGAGATCTCAGTGTGAAATAGTGGATTTTCTCCACAGGCAGTACTCCTGGACTGCACTAGACTTGAAGGAGAAAAAGTCCAGCCTAAAGCAGAAAGCCAATTTTCTCTCACTGTCTCAGGAAAGAGGTGCATTTGGAAAAGCACGGCCAAGCCCCTGGCACCACAGCCAGCTTTATCTCCAGGGACACCAGGGACATTTTTTGTTTGATGAAGAAGTGGCGTTCAAAGCTCCAGCTCATACTCAGAGCTGAAATGAATACCAAGAGGTATCAGAAGAGAACCAGTACATAAATGGCTATGCTGTGATTTAGCCATGCATGCTCAGGGAGTTATTAGACTGTCTCTGGTATCCATACTCTCTTCATCAATTCAAGGAACTGATTTACACCACTATCATGTAGCCCAGACCAGGCTGAAGTACTCACTACTCTCTGTTTTCATCCACACCATAGTCTCCATACCTAATTTAATCTTTCTTATCTCTTGTACAGATTGAGCAGCACAGAAGCTGAGTATATCATCTTTGATCAGTTTTTGCCTGCAAAGAGATCTGGGTTTTGAGCCTTTGGGTTCCAGACCCTTTCCATCCTATTTCAGTAAAATGTGCCATATATGTGACCCAGTCATGTTGCAAAAACAGTAAATGTAATTCAGATTATACAGGACAAAAGCATTTCATAGCCAATGCTTTTTGCTAGAAGATGGCACATTACTGAGGTCTGAAATGGAGGAAAATTCAAGTGTGTTTGTTCTTATGGGGAGAAATAAAATGCAGAAATTCACAGCAAAAATTAGTCCCTTCCTTCCAAAATGCATCATTTCTCCCCGAGTTTTTACAGATTCATGCATCAAGCAATCAATTTCATAACAGTACATCAACTACAAATCACCTCTACCATCAAATCTATGCTGCTTTTTTTTTTTTTTTTTTTTTTAAGGGAAGGAAGCCACCCTACTGATGCAAAACTTGAACAAGCTGAATACTCCAGAGGAGAAGCTGGACCTCTTATTTAAGAAGTATGCTGAGCTGGTTAGTACAGCATGGTTTTTTTCTGTGCAAAGTGTCTATACAGGAAGGTATAAAAAACATATGCCATGCAGCACGGGCAAGCCTCATGTAGTAGTAGCATCTGTCCTGTTAAGTGAATCTCAAAATAATATAAGGGTCAGATAATCAATTATGGGTGAGAAGGAGAAAAGAAGTAAAAAATGAGGAAAACAAGCTGGACTTTGGGTTAAAACGTTTATGAGGCAGAATATTTGTACTTAAATGTGAATCTACCAAACTGACCCATGTTGGAGACTACTCTCTAGTCTCCTGCCTTCACTTTCTGCGAGGAGTTTTGTATACCTCTGTAAGCAGGTATTGCTTTAATTTATGTATCAGTGATTTAATCAAAATGAAAATAATACAGGGCTTACTATAAAATATTAGGAAGTAGAAAATCAGAGAATAGAGAACTGATGCTAATCATGAGATAAACCACAACACAGTGAAATGAAGAGTCAAAGCCCCTGCCACCGTAATGTCACCCCTGTAACATTGCCACCTGCCTACCCCTGTTCTCTCCATACATAAGATGGGTTATTTTCAGGTCAAGTGTTTTCTTCTAAGTAGTTAAAGGACTCTATGGCCATAAGCTGTGGAAATCTTACAAATGAAAAGGCTGCAGCATTTTACAGTTTGTGGAGTACTGAAAAATGTGCCAAGCAGAACATTGACTTTATAATTGGTTTTATGCACAGATTTGTCCATGTCTCATCATAATGTGAAGTTCAACTCTTCCTTTTTTTCATGTAAAATTCTCTGATTTCATAAATTGTGCTCAGGCTGTTTATGGTTTAGCTTGTGCTTAAAGGGACTTCATGCCCATGAATTAACTGAAATAGGTCGTCTTCTCCCTCTATTATATACTCTCCACTGCATTCAAACATCATCGGAGCCCTGTATAAAACAGGGGTTTTATTGCTAGTAACCCATGCAGGAAAAAGGTGCTAAAACATAAATTCAGAGAATTCAATTTTGATATGCAATGTCATTAAACCAAATATTTTAATAAATACAACTAAAAGCTTGTTGGAGAAAGCCTCACACTGCTCACTCAGCGTGACTGAGGGGTGTAGCGTGATTAATAACCTGTCAGCCGTCGGCTGTAGTAGTTACCACTCTCCATGCTTCCTCTTGTCCATCCCCATCATACACTTCAGGTCGCTTTTTGGTTTTGCTGAGTTGTTTTCCATCCAGATCAGTTCCCTGGTCTGGTGAACAATGTGGTGACACAAGCACTTGTTGCAGCACGGCCCAGGGGAAGGTGCGGCCATGTGCCAGGCTGAGCTGGGTGCTGGCAATAGCTTCAGCTGCATTAGGTAGTGCTGCGGCTGGCTGTGCTTAAGGGGCTGTCTGTACTCGAGTACCCTCTGCAGCACCAGCCCTTCCCCACAGCCACCCAGCTATATGCTATTTAACTGTTAGCACATGCCCTGGCACAGTCTATAGCGATGGGTACAGCAAATGGAAGGCATCAGGGAAGGGCACAGACTGGTGTGAAGGAAGCTGTGCCTGTGGGGATGGGGAAGCAGACACTGGAGCCATTTGGGCACAAGCTGTGACACGCTACTCACCATCGGAGAACATTATATTCACTAATGCTGGTGTGGGCAGAGTGGTTGGGGTTAGTAAAGCAGACTGTGCTTTACTTCAGCTTTTGCCTACAAACAGCTGTTGCAGAATTGCTTGTGAACAGTTTATTTGCAAAGGTTCTGAGGGTCTCACAGTTGCTGAGTGCAAGAACTATACACAACGAGTGTTGTCACTGGTCTGCAGTGGGGTCAAGATAAAAATTTTTCTTAAATTGAGAGTTTATCTCCCTCTAGGTGAGCCTTCCAAAATCAGAATTCCTTCTATCTGTTGCTAATTTTAGCTAATATTTCATTAACTGTTCTTAAAAATTTACCATTGACAGCCCTTTTGTCATTCCAATTTACCAGTGAATACCCTTCTTCAGTGTAAAAGCAACACCATGTCTTAGACATTCCTGAGAACTTTGAAATACAAGTTTCTAGTGCAAGTAATTTTTATTGAAAAAAAGAGAAAAAAAAATGCCTGGAAGACTTCTCATATCATGATTAAGTCTATTTTATTCTAAGCCCCCTATCTCAAGCACAGCTTGAGTGAATCATCTAAAATTTAGATAAATCATTATCCGCTCAGCACAGGATGCACATGCAAAATGTGAAGCAAAAAGAACCTTTTTTATGTTTTTAAAAGAGAAGGGGAAGGGGCCAAAATCAAGCTTATAAAGGAAAACAAATCTCAGCCTTAATTACATAGAGGCTATTTTTTCCCTACAATGCTGGAAAAATTATTTCAGCTAGTGTAGCTTGATTAGATGCAAAAGCCCCTATTCTGATCTATGGGGGTAGAAACACTCAATACGCATGCTGAAAGTTGGGCATAAACTGTAAATATATCCAAGCTGGTGATTGCATTGTTTTGTGGTATGCCTAGCTGTGATTTGATTGATAATATACAGAACTCTCTACTGTAAGCATAAATTACAGAACATCTGCAGAAAACAGATCCTCAGGCAGAGAAAGTGTAAAATATGATGCCTGTTGACTGTCTTGTTTGAGCTGCACATCATTCCCCTGCACTCACAGGCTTTCTCAGTCATACTGGCTTTAATAATACTAGTGGTAACATTGGTAACATATTATTAGATAAGGTAACATTAATAAGGAATGGTTATTGTTAAACTTTGCACACTGCAACTCATGTGCCTCTGTTTTTCAATCAGAAAACATCTGGACTTCAGAAATATCTCACAATGTATGCATGCCTGTAATACAGCAAGGAGGGCTGCTGTGTGTTGGAACAGGAGATGAAATCTTTAAAAGCTTCAGAGGTGAAATGCTTCTTTGACATGACTGTTATGGTGTTAATTTGAAGTGCAGGACATTTTTTCAAAACAGCTAGTAATAGGCACGTGTCAGAAGAAATGACCAGTCTGTGCAGGGACTGCTATTAGCAATTCTGTTGCTGCCCCTCATCCTGCTTGAAATTTAGCCTCCTCTCTGCCACCCCTCTAGGGAAGGCAGAAGCCACGCATCCACAGGAACAGCAGGTTCCCAAGTGAATGTCAGGGACTGTTCATGTTTTCTTCAGTAATTGCATGGAGTCAAAGAGCCTCAAAGAGGTTTGATTCACCATAACCCACCCCCCATTGATAACGAGACCTCCAGAAACACAACTGACAGATGCTCCCACATGCTTCTTCGAGTAAGAGGAGCCTGGGAAGAGGAGGTGCCCACGCATTGTTTTGGGGAACTCTTCCCTGAAGAGTATTCTCCTCCATCAGCAGCAAAGCCCACACACAGATGACATCCCTGGTCTTCAGCACCTCTTTTGCTGTTGTCTTTTCCAGCAGGTTCCTGGGTATCTAGGAAGGCACTTCTTTTTCAGGAAGCTTCAGAATGAGCAGCTATTGTGTTATCTCATGATCTGGTGAAATCTCACCATGTAACTGGCTGCTCCAGTTCCTAATGTTGAAACAAAAATAAAAATCTTACAGCTGTCCTTCAAAGAAATTCAAACCAAAGAAGGAAGGACTGGAATGGTGCGATGAGAGTTTTAAAAACTATGTTCACCCACTCACACTACAGCACACTTGGGACTGCTGCAGCGAGTAGGCTTGGGACTCCCTCCAGGATGCTCATTCCTCTTCCATTAGGACTGATAAATACAAAATATTTCCTAAGGGTTTAAGAAAGTGTAAAGACTTTCCCCAAACCAAAAGAGCTCATTTTCTTTTCTTTCCTGTCCCTCATTGTTTCATTTTAATCCCTCTTCCCTGCCCAGCTCGAAGAACATCGTGCAGAACAGAAAAAGCTCAAGTACCTGCAGAAGAGGCAGGCCCAGATCACCAAGGAGAAGGACCAGCTGCAGAGTGAGCACAGCCGAGCCATCCTTGCCCGCAGCAAGCTTGAGAGCCTGTGCCGGGAGCTCCAGAGGCACAACAAAAACCTCAAGGTGAGTGGTGGCCTTATTCAGGTACCTGGCAGTTGAGGGGGAAGAAGATGCTGATGCCATCCCATCTTGGTCTAGTGCCAAATCAAAGAGATGTTTGCATCTGCACCTGCAATACATAATCATAGATACACTCTGGTCCTGAGGCCTGTTTACACCAAGACCCCTTTATTCCTCGTTTGGAAATATCCAAGCACTTTTGGACACTGCGTTTGCCCACATTAGCTGTAAACCCTCCTTGCCTTGTCAGGGAGCTCAGAGCAGGGAAAACCAGAGGTGCTAGCAGACCAGGTCCCTGAGACCACAGATGGGAATGCTTGTGTGTGGACTGAACAATTGGAACACCAGCTTTACTCCAGGGGACTCACAGAAGACTCGTGGGTGTTTTCATGTAATTTGAGCACTTGGGCATTTCAAGTGATTCTGTGAGGGTTAGTCAATCAGGACATTCGCCTCAAGACATCAAACCTCAACACAGGAAGAATGCCAACACTGTGGAAGTTGTGTGGATTACAAGAATAGGTTCAAAAAGGAAATTTTCAGGAGTGTCAAAAGGCTGGGATCCATATGCCATGTCTGCTTATTGCTTGGTGCATCACGCCCTTTAAATGTGAAATTTATAATATGATTATGCTTCTTGAAAAATTATAGGTTCAAGAATATATTTCTGTTGTGATCTTTTTTTCTGAGTACACGTTAGTGATGGTGGTGTTATTACACAAAAAGCCTCTGCTTTGATCTATTCAAAATCCTTCTTCATGGGGATATAGTTATGTATAGAATTACACATATGAATTGTCAGCAGTGAGAATTTCACCTGATATAACTTCTGTTAACTGTAATGGATTTTCATTCATTTCCATCAGCTCAGGAGTGAGCCTTCAGGGTCTAGCTCGGACTTTCATTGTACATTGTTAAGAATATAGCTGAGAGGGGAAATGGCCACATATACACTCAAACTGTGCATTAACAGAAGGACAAAGCCAGATTAACAGGTATTTAGGAAAACTAGAAGCAAATCTCTGTGTGCTCAGGTATAGTAGTGCAAAGCTGGTAGTGCCAATTAAATTTGTGCCTGTCATTTGTACCAAACCTGAGCTATACCTGGATTTTGATCCACAATGATTTACCAGACTGTCTTTGAGCAAAATCTTTCAACAGAAATACAAACCAATTTTAAAGTGATTTAAGAATACAGTGTACAGTGCTTTGCACAGATCTAACTGAGATTTCTAAACCAAAGAAATCAGTTGAACAAATCAGTGGAAACATGGTTTAGAGAAAAACTCATTATATTTGGGAAACATTTGGAACAGGTTTTTTTTTAATTCCTCACATGATTTCCCATCTACCACATGCTTTTTAATCTCACTACTAGGGATCATGATTTTTCCTTTCTCTTTGCATATAAATATTTAATTACACATTTCGTCTTTATGTTTAGGAAAGTCTCTTTCCAACATCTTCCCACTTGTTGGACTGCTTTACTTTGGGATTAGTTTAAATAAACCTATCCATTTCAGACTCAGTTCTGATTTTTAATTCTGTACCTATGCCAGGTGAGCCTGAAATAGTACCTGAGCTGATCTTGTAGTAGGAAGAAGTGTGCAAATTTTGGCCACTTCTCTCGAAGGATTTGGAGACCTTTTAAGAAACCCAGAATACTAGCTTTCCTCTGGCTCCTGTGCTTTCAGTGTAAAAAAACCCCGAAGTTAAATAAGACAGTAAGACAAAACACACTTGCAGAATGAATGAGGATTAAATTAATAAACAAAAGCATTCAATATATTTATCCAGTTTTGTCTCTCTAAGAATTCTAACATAACTCTTGGAATATTTGAATTTAAGCTTTAGCTCCTAGAAATCTGTGAATCTCCAGAATCTCATCTTCTGTTTATTTAAATGAGTCTAATTTTCTTTCACTTATGACTGTACTGAGAGGGCCCAAAACAGGAGAATCCATTAAATGTTATTTTTAAAATCTCTTGCTTAAGTAATTTTTATTTTAGTTTTGGCAGGACAGAGAAGCTGATTCATAATTTTTTAGCACTTGGGATTAGCACTTCTGATTACATTCCAAAGCATGGAAAATAAAAAATGTAGGAGATTGTGTCATTTCAATAGCAAAGGAGAAACCTGGCCTGTCCAGATCACAAACCTCCTCTGACTTGGCATGTGGTACAGTATATGCACATCACATCATGTAAATGTCATCTTCACTCATCTGGTGTGTGGAATTCCCATTAAGTGGAGATCGGTGCAGCCAAGTGGTGATGAATATGCAATGTGGAGCTGCACTGAAAATCCACAGGGCAGATCAGAGAAGAAAAATTTCTGGTTAGTATTGGATACTGGCCCCAAAATCTGACTTACTTACAGTCCAGCTATTCAGATTATTTCCTCACAGTTACACTTCACAGCAGAAAACAGATGTTTAATTCTCCCTCCAAGAAAGGCGGAATAAGTGTTCATGAAATAGCAGAATGCGTTCCCACTGCAATAGAGAGCAGCTCTGCTAAGACCAACAGCAACTTGTTTCTCTGCGTGGTGTTTGTGTTCTGCCAATTATCTGACAGCTTGGTGGCTGCTTAGCATCTTGTGGTGACATAAGCATCTCAGGTACCTTGTCCTTCTTGCTACCAAGCATGAAACAATGACTTTCATGCAAGTGTCACAAAAGTCAACAGCTTCAATTATGGGGTCAGCTCCAAACTGGCTCAGACTGTGGTGCCTGGGAACAGAGAGAACAGTTCATTGAAAATGAGGAGTCCGTGCTCATGTTGTCTTGGCTGATACGACTTCAGCAGACCAACAGTCTTGAGCTGCCCCAAGGATGTATGAGGACATCCTGACCTTCTGTTCCCAAATTATCTCACATTCCAATGATAAATCTCAAACTGCAAGATATCCTTGTCTTAATTTTACAAGGTTTTCTTCAATTCATTCTTACATTTTAGCAATGTAAGAGAGTGATAGCAGTATTGCAGTATGACACAAGAATGTATCTTTGATAGGGTAGGTATGGAGCAAAAGATTAAGAAAGGGCAGAGGAAAGAGAACAATAGTTTATGGCTGGACTTTAGTCTTCCAGAACTGAAAATCTTAAAAGAATTTACAATGCTTTATTCTTCTCACTAAAAGTGAACACTTAATTTAAAACTATTAAAAGAACAAGCAAAGTGGAGCAGCTGTCAAGGCCAAAGGTGGTTTGCATGTGATGAATTCACCAGGATGATGCTGAGAAGTCACCAGCCCGAACACCATCTGCTCTGCTCCCTATAACTGAGCAAGCCAGGAGCTCTGGAGTCCACACAAACAGGAGCTCTGGAGTCCAACACTTCAGTTGCAACAGCAGTAGCACAAACCAGGAGCCAGTCTTCAAACCTCCAATTCAGGGGAAAACTTAAGGATATTACTTTACACTACGGCATCTTGAAATGTAAAGGACAAGGGAGCCTATTGGAAAAAAGTGCATTTTCTCAGGTTACAGCAACAGGTATAAGCAAAGGGTTAGGGCAGTAGCCTTGTGATAACAAAACCTGGGTGATGCTGATGACTTGGGTTTTGCCAGACTGTGCCTGGCCAGGTGAGGAGGGTGAAGGGGAGCTGGCCCCACAGCCCCGGAGCAGAACTGGCAGGAACACAGGGTGGCACCATGGGCATCCAGCCTCCTCCCTGGCTCCGGTGCAGAGGCAGCCTCAGCCACAGGCTTTTACAGCTAGTAAAGGCTCAGGTCTAAAGCAGACACCTCCAAAGGCCCATCACTATTCCCATGGTATTATCAGTAGCACCTCAAGGCCTCTGAGATTGAAACTGCATTAATTTAGGGACAGGGTACCAGCCCACCATCAGCAGGGCGCTGGCGGCATCGCAGCCAGCTCTGGGGCACAGCAGAGCACTGAGGCACAGAGGGGTTTGCTCCTTGGTGCAGGGCAGAGGCAATGCCTGTGGGTCTTCACACAGTGCCGTAGCCACGCAGTTGCCTTTCTGCTCGGCCGGCTCCTCTCACCCACACCCGCCTTTAATCTGTAACTGGGATCTCAGGGATTTAACAAATCTCTGCCATTTTATGAGGGACTCTGAGGAGCTCTCTGGGACACACCCCAGCCCCTGCCCAAGCCAATATCCTCCTCAAATATCTTTATGTCTGAAAGAGAAGAGGTCAAGAGAAATACTGTGCCCTGCAACTAAGTAATTCCTGGCTCAGTGTCTTTAACCATGAATCTTTGTATTACAGTCTCTGTGTTCTGTATAATTATTCTGCCTCAGAAGAGAGGATGAGCAGGAAATAAGATCCTCTGAGTAACACATGCACAGGGGTTTTTTTGACATTTGCATGATTGCTACTCTCAAGATGTCTCATTTCACCTTGTAGCAGAACTATTTGGTGTGACAAACACACGATCCACCAATTTTTTGTTTTATATTCAGCTGGATTTATTACTCCAGAGAGCTTTAAATAACAGCAGTTACGTGTTATAACAGCATTTGGTCCACTGAAACAATAAAGTATTTTTGAGGAAGGATATTTTGAAGCCATAGACATAGGACTCCAGACATGCAAGTTCAATTTCTCACTCTGAATTCTTGAAGTGAAAGTACCTGCTCACTCTTCTTCCAGCTCAGGGCTGCACCTATACAGTAGAAAACTAAGAGGTATGAGCAGTCTTTTAAACAGTATATAAGCAGTAAAATGGAGTTCTGACTTGACTGAAACTATCTAGGAATTCAAGTTAAATTTGTCAATGTTTCAAACAAAATTTAAAAGGACGACAATGTTTGTAAACATCCCCTTTCAAAAGAAAATTAAATGTTTTGTTTTGGGAATGCTAAAGCCCAAAACATCTTCTGAGTAGCATTTTTAACTCTACTTTGGAACAGCATTTCCATTTCACTATTGTACTGAAAAGAATTAAACAAAAAGTAACTATGAACAGAAGACAGCTCAGTTTCTGGTCAGGCAAAATGTTTCAGGCTAACTCAAAATAATTCTCACTAATTAAAAAAAAAAATAAAATTGGAGAGCTTCTCTTACATCTTGCTGCAAATTTTTCATGTGTCCAATTTCCAACCCAGGTAGTGAATCAGGACCCCCTCCCAGGTAATTTTCCCAGCTCCATCTGAAATTCTTTCTTCCTCTTAAAAGTGGGAGTCATTCTGGGTCACACTTTGCTTTACTCTGTGAGTACACACATGTTCTTGTGTAAACTGCAGAGCACAGCAGGGCTTGATGGTGATTTCTGTGCACTAATGGCTCCAATACCATCCTCCCATCATCCAAGGCATTGTCATCTCTATCACTCCACGGTCAGCAAAAGGACAAACAGCCCCTACCTTGTACAGCAGTTGCCCAAGGTCAGGCTTGTGTTGTGCATGCTAAGTAGAAACTGGGTTATTTGGTATTCATCTTACTTTAAGAGTAAGGCCTGAATCAACACCTTTTATGTCACATTTATGATATAAATTATACCTCATTAGTGTCAGCTAAGGTTTTATTTGAGTATATTTATAGAAAATATCCATATGCAGTGTTATCAGAGATTTTTATGTAAATGACTATGCTAGTTGAAACCTTATTAGAGTATGCCATTTGCATGCTGTGGAGTGGGTTCTTAATGTGGTTCTGGCATGATTTGTAACTATGGCAGATATGGTCCTAGCCACTGTATATCAGGATTACATTCCTCAGAAGGGCAGACTGCCCTGGAAGCAAATGAGCAGGGAATAAAAACAGTCCATATTTCTGGATCCAAAGCAATGAATCCAGATTCTTTCTTCATTGTCTTTAATATAAACAAATCGAAAACAGAATTTCAATAATGAGTAAAGAAATAACAATAATCCATCAATCTCTCTCCAGACAAAATTCTGATTATCTGTTTTGATTCTGTAAGAAACAGCCCACAAGCATTCCTTGATTCCACTACCTAATAAATTAGTGCAAATATTGGCATCAGTTAAAAAGTTAGGGCAAGAAAACTGAGGAGTTGGGAGGGATTCTATAGAAAATGACGGATTTCTCTTAAAAATGAAAATCCCAGAGACCATAAATTTGATATGAGGATTCTTAGTTAAAAGGAGGCATTTTAAAGGGTGATTTTTTAATGGAATCAAAAAGCAGTTTGATAAAAGAGCTTTTGACTACTTCCACTACATATCTTCTTCCAAAGCAAAAGCTGCGCTGCAGTATCATGAATCAAGACATGCACGTATGTTCCCTTTTGCAGGCTTGCTTTGATCTGAAACTCTGCTCTACATCCATCTTTATAAATGCAAATTCTTAGTTCCCTAATTTTTTCAAGGCCACTATGTAATTTGCTCTGTAAATTTAGAATCATGCCTAATGCTAGAGCAGATGAAAGCAAGAAAATCTCCAAAGAGGAATGCAAACATGAATAATCCTTCAAAGGGAAGCCTTATGCTACTCTGAAACAGTATCTTTCTGGAACCGCTTATTATGCATCGTACTTACATGACTGCACTCTCTCCCATTTAACAACAGGAGGAAACAATTCAGCGGGCACGGGAGGAAGATGAGAAGAGGAAAGAAATAACTAATCATTTCCAGGGCACGCTAAGTGAAATCCAGGCTCAGATCGAGCAGCAAAGCGAGAGGAACATGAAGCTCTGCCAGGAGAACACGGAGCTGGCAGAGAAGCTGAAAAGCATCATTGACCAGTATGAGCTGCGGGAAGAGGTGAGAGCAATGCCCTGGCTGCCTGTGGGAACAGGCAGCAAACCCAGATTCCCCAGGGGAATGCAGAAAGCACCCTGGCGTCCCCACTGGCTATCGCTTGAGTGTCTTGTGAAGGTAGTGAGGGTAGCCCCCACCACGCCTTGCCATCTGAGCTGGCCTATGCATGCAGCAAGCCTGCCAGACTCCACATGGCAAACTCTGTGGTCAAGGAGTTGTGCGGGCCAGCACCCTGCCTACAGCACCCTTGCTGCTGCGGGGAGAGGGGCCGAGGCACCCAAGCAGCAAGGTGTGCCAGCTGCCTGCTAAGCTGCCCCCTGGCCCCCTCACAGCTCCCCTAAATCCCCAGGGACCTCCCCCAGCACTGCTTTCCTGCTTCCCCCCAAAGTCCCCACCGAGCATGTCCCATATCCCATCTTTTTGGACAGCCTGTTCTGCTGGTGATGCCAAATACAGGTTGCTGAGGAGGGCTCTGATGTAAATGCTTTGACCCTTCCCCAGAAGCAGAAAATCAAGACGACGGATAAAGGAGGCCCTTTCCATTGGAATAGATTCTTCTTTACAGGCACAATGTTTACCATAAGATCTAACAGATAATAGGCAGATGGGAAATTATTCTTTCTGTAAACATTAGAGTTGGTCAGAAAATTTTAACACAAAAAAAACCCCAACTTTCCAGTAAAATCCCAAACTACCATTTTTATCTTATGACAATCAGTAACAAATATCATAGTGGGTCTTTTTATTGTTTCTAAATACATTTACTGTCAGCCTCAGTGCAACCAGACATTATCATGCTGAATAAAACATCAGTAATCTGCCCTTACAATCTGGAATGCCCAATACAATACATAAATTTCCAGATCTGTTGCATCATGTATGAAGTCTTATGATGAACAAAGGCAATGTATATTCCTTGTCTTGTGGTTTCTATGCAAAGAAATTGTAAAGCAGAGGGATGCACTCAGAATATTTGCTCCTGCAAGTTTTACTTATATGAAGCAAGAGTAAAGAGGGCTATCAGCAACAGTCACAACCTGAAGGTCACCATGGAGCCAGACATTTTTGCAGGCTGGGGGAGGCCTCTGATTCATCTGGTCTGACCTCCTCCACATCCCCACTCATGTACCGTCACCCAGGCCCTCCAAGCCCACGTTGCACACGTGTGGCCAGAGAAAAGGGGATGTACAGGGCTTGTGTCACAGAAAGGATGGCATGAGCTGTGCACATGCTCCCAAGCACTGCAGGTGAAATGTGTCTTCACACATTTATCCACACAGTGGCTTAGATCTGCTGGCCACTTAACAGCTCAAAAGAAGTGCTTCCCCTGCATATTTAGTTAATGATGAGCAGTTACTTGATCTTCGCTTATGTTGGATTATACTGTTGACTTCATATGTAGACCATAGAACTTGCAAAGACACTAAGGCTTTTTCTTTTTTTTTCCTACAATAAATCAAAATAGATAATGTAAACAGGTTTCCCTTCCCATGCAAATTATGGCACAGTTTCTTCTTATTAGTGCTGTAGGTTTTCAGTAATTGCAATAGATGGGGAGTCTTCCTATTTTGCAATATTTTTGTCTGATGAATGTTCCAGTAGATAGCTGTACATGCATGAGCATGAAGATCTGTGTACATAATTAAACTTGCACATTCAGCGGAATTTATTTTCTTGCAGCACCTTGATAAAATATTTAAGCACAGAGAACTTCAACAGAAACTGGTGGATGCCAAGTTGGAGCAGTCTCAGGAAATGATGAAGGAAGCCGAGGAGCGACATCAGAAAGAAAAGGAATACGTACCTATCCTTCTAATCTGCCTGCCTTTTATCTGACTTTCGGCCAAAATGAGCCTTGCGTGCTATTTCACTAATATATTGGTTCTTCAGGTCCGAGCTGTGATATATTAGCAGAGAGGTTTTTATTGCTACTGTCAATGCTCAATGTAAAGAAACAGCCCCTGAAAGGCTGCTTTCATTGGCATTTACAGGTTTTGAAGCAAACTGCAGAGCAGTAGGTTAGAGCAAGACTGCTCTAGCTAACTCACCGTTACTACACAGTTGATTCATAGTGACGCTGAGTCAGGTGATGCCATTAGTTTTCAAACAGCTCTGATATTTGATATCCCATCTCCCCACATGATAAATGAGCACATTTAAACAATCAGAGAGGAGAACAAAAACATGAGATTAAAGTGAGTTGGCTGAAGGCTGGTATCCTCCCAGGCTCTGAGCCTCCCCAGATGTCCTCCCGTGGGTCCCGTTTTGCCAGCAGAGGCGGCCACAGGAGCTGCTTGCTGTGACAGAGCTTCCCCTTCTCTTTTGCAGAGGTTCCCCTTCCCCACATTGGTCTGTCAGTGACTCTGTTGGGCAGGAAGGGTCTGGATTCATTTAGCAGCCCTGTCTGCCATTCCTCTCTACCTGGCAGAGGGGACACCTCTAGGAAAGGGACAGGAAGGAGCAGCTCCAGGTAGGATATTCCCTGCAGGCACAGCTGGGACAGGAGGAGAGCACTCCTCTCTGGTCTCACACATCTTGAGACTCAATCAGACCAAAATTAATTTTTTCAGGCTGCCTGGTATTTTCACAGCAATCCTCACACCTGCAAAGGATCAGAGTTCAACACTGACACCTAGTCCCTCTCCTGGGTGGTGGCAGCAGCTGAAACTCCTCAGGGGGAGCAATGAGCTCTCATCGGCTGGAAGAAAGCTTTAGCTTTCACCAGTCCAGCTAACTCAGGAGCAGCATGAGAGAGCTCTAAAGAGAGGATATTTATCCCCTCCCCATATCTGGAAACAGATTAATTAGCACAAGCGTGGACAAGGTATTATAAAATATGGATGAAAATGTGGGGGTCTAAGCCTTGTAGCTAGAGCACAGCAAACACTTCTTACCAAAAATTGCCCATAAGAGCACTTATCCTCTGTCTCTGCACTGATCTTGCAGCTGGGAGACCCACTCCTGCTCAGCTTTACTCCTAATTAAAGACTGAGGAGGAAGACTGGAAGCTTCTCCATGTGCACATCTGCATGTCACTGCATGACAATCTGTGTCCCAGCTGAGTTATTCCCTGTCACTGTGAGGCCTATGTAAAGCCAAATCCCAAAATTTAATTCATGACCATTGATTCTTGTCAGATTCAAACCCAAGGAAACATTTCTAAGAAATCCCTTACAATGATAAACAAATTTGGGCTTACTTTACTGCTGTCACTGGGAGTTTTGGTACTGAGCACCAGACTTCAGATACGGGGACAGAAACAGAAGATGTGAAAGACAGACATTATCTCTGTGGAAAACTGACACATACAGCCTTCTATCAGTGACCTTTCTTGCTGTGCGTCACACAATGTGAGTTTTGGGGCTACCTGTAGCCTATAACCAGCCCTGTTTCTAGCCAAACCCTCTTTGTGTATTTTGTCCAGAACTGATATACACAGTTTTGATACTTTCATGTCTTTTAAAGCAGTGAAAGTCATCACTATCTACATTTGGGAGTGGGAGATTTTCTTTGTGTCTTTGCTGTGTGTATGACTAGTACCTATGAAATAACAGGTTCGGAAAAAAGCTACAAAGCCTTTAAGCAGTGGGTGTATAATGATATGCACCATGTACAAAGAATATTTTTTTCACACTGTCCAAACTCATGCTTAAAAACCCTGCGTTTGAGGTAGGTTGGCAGTGTATGGCTGTATCACCTCAGAGCAAGGTAGATTTAGCTGAGGAACTGAAGTGCCTGGCCAAAAGCCATGCAATGAGTCAAGGCACAATTAGCGTGTCATGATTCATCACAGGTAGCCCAGGACCCAGAGAGCTAGCCTACACTTGTCTCCCACCTCGATCCTATTGCTGAGCTCTTAGTCCCACCCACCCAGCTATTGTGCTAGCGTCTGTGGGAGTAATGTATATATGTATGAAATCAAGGTGGTTTTGATGGAGTCTTCTAATTTAGTTGTATCTCTCTCCAGCTCAGCAATGTGCAAAGTCAGAGCCTTACTGCATTTCAACATCCTGTCATTTGAGGGAACAGCTTTCAGAACCTTTCCGTACCATTTATTACATCCCTGTGCCTGACTTTTTCTTCAGGTTTTTGCAAATGTCTTTAAATGAAAATTCTTGTATTCTTTTATCTGTTTGATTACTCCTTAAAGGCTCACTTTGATGTCTTCCTAGGCAGTTCTTCCATGTAGAAATCTTTGCCCCTATATAAAACTTCCTTTACCTCAGACAAGGAGAGATGTCCCATTCTGCAGCCTCTGTACGTCACTTCTCAATAGTCAGGTTATCTCTTTGCTCACACAATTCACCTACACATGCAACTAAGAATGTGATTCCCTGTATAAGGAGCAAGGTTTTATACTGTGTGGCCTTCCTGAAGGGTCAACTTTACCTAAGGATGCAATTTTGCTATCATCCATAACTGGTCAATATTACGTGGACTTCCTCACTATATCATACATTTTTAGCATTTGTAATACAAACTCTGATGTGCAATTAATTGCAGTTTAAAGCTTCTGTGGCTTTCAAGTATATGACTGGAAGGTATTGATTAGATTTCTACACAATTGGAATTTGCAGAGTCTGGCAGCAAAAAGGGAATCTTAATTTTCATTAAGCTAGTCCCTAGATCCATGTCATTAAATTGGAATGTATGTTCTTGGGGACTGGCTTTTTTTAGTCCTGAGAATGATGTGACTGTCTGGGCCTCCAGCACTATCACAGCTCTAATAATATAGTATAACATCACCGCATTTCACTGAAGTGCTGCTTTGTAAACACCACATGCAATATTTATTCATTTCTTTATACTTCAGCTTCCTTGTTACCACTTCATAGCCTATTAATAAGTACATCAATTCTCTTGATTCATTTTCTCCCAGCTTGGTGTTTGCAGGTGACCTCAGGCTGCATAAGAGTGCGTGCTAATTTGAGCAAACCTCTGTGTGGCTTGCTTCCATTACAAAAGAGTTTATTAACTCTTGGATTTTTACTGGCTGCAAAGGCTATGTGGGTCAATAGGAGAGAAGAAGGATTTCATTAACAAGCAAAAGAAACAACTTTTCTTTGCCTTCTCTGTCCATCTCTTGCGTTGTGGCAGAAGACATGGTATGGAAGGTGGGACCTTTTCATTATCCCAGGCACACTGGGTATGAAGGTAACCCTAGCTGAGATTGAAGAAATGCAGATAAAAACCCAGTTCTTGGAAATAATGACTGGCCTAGAGACTGGGTAGCTCTGAAAGTTTTCAAAGCACTTTTCATTAAATCATTCAAACCAGATACCCTATAATTCCTAAAAAAAAACCAAACCCAAACCTCAAACAAGTATATATCAAAGAAACATGAAACTTAGAAATCCAGATTTCATCCAAACTTTAAAAAAATTTAATTATTTTCATGTGTGTAAAACATACCCTCTTCCAAATGCATGAACTGAGGCTCATTTAACCTAGGCTTACTCTTACCATCTCTTTTTACTTGCTATGACACAACCTATTTGAAATTTTAGTCAACAAGATCTAAACTCAAGAAGTTGACTTATGTCCATTGAACAAATCATCAAATTAAATTCTCAAAATAAATATTAAGAGGCAGGTATAAAACAAATAGAATGTGGTATTTCCTCATAGAATGCATACTTGAGCTGTGAAACATTCTTGTCTAGGAAACTGTAGATGGCAAAAATTCAGTGGATCCATATAAAAAGGCCAAATTGATGGAGGAAAGATTTTTCTAGAGCTTATATATATCTAGAGCTTTTATATATATATATATATATATATAAGCTACAAGTTTAATTCATATAGACTTTGTGCCACAAATAGCTAGACAGGGAGACAATTCATCATGTTGTTCAGTCAGCCTTTGTAGAGCACATCCTCAGCTTTTTTGCCAGGTGGTATTCAAATAGTTTACATGTGTTATTCCCAACAAAATGGTTAGGATAAAAATTTTTATTAGGGGTCAGATACGTTTTCTGCATGTGGTTCTACTCACCTTTCCCTTCCAATATGAGATCTGTTAACTTACATAGCACTTTTATTTTAAATATATTTTCAGACCCCAACTGTGCTATTTTAAACAGTACAGTTTAATCCAACAGAAGAAAGTCCTGCGGCAAACTAACTTGTTTATATCTCATTTCTCAAGCTATCATTAGCATTCTTTTTTCTAAAATATATTTAGCCTAACCAATAAAACGCTTTATAAATGTTTGGTAGGCAATAAGCACATTTCTTTAACACTTCAGTAAATGTTTCCTGCTTTCAGATTAAACCAATTGCTAGAATATTACTGCACACTTTGGAAGTGCTGACTCAGAACTGCAGCCTGAAAAAGTCTTGTACACCTCATTCCTACGATTCATTCAGCCTCGACCAACCCTCCCATCTGCAGCCTGCGCATCAGAATGTCATTTTGCCAAATACCTTGTAGCAGGGAATCACACCTTCCCAGGAGCAGCCAGGGATGAAACTGCAGTCAAGCTCTTCCTGGGCTGCCTCCTTGATTTAAGTGAGACATTTATCACCCTGAGCTGGGACTCTCTGCTGATAGCATGTCAATGCAAATGGAGCCCAAAGATAACAGACACCAGTAAATGTATGACATTTAGTATGCATTCCCTTTCTGAAATCTCAAAGATTTTTTGAGGCACATCTGACTGTGACGGTACATGTATGCTAAGTTCTGATCATTAATGCAAAAGGGAGTTTGCCATTCACTGGAGAGCAGGAATGCAGCCAGAACTGTGCTGAAATGAATGTGCCAGAAAGTATCATATTCACTTTGTAGAAGTCTGGTGAAGATATGGTTAAATACACACTTTTTAGAGTCCACTGTACTACACACTTCATGCCAAGTAGTTTTGAAATCCTATTCAAATATGCCTTTGTAAACCAAATGCCTTGTCCCATGTCTCAGGATAGCACTACTCTGTCTTGCCTAACTCCTCTAACTACATTCCTCTGAAAGTTAGATCACTCCTTATCAGTGGCAGAAGCATAGGTAGCTGGAGGATGAGGATTTCCAACTGATAAACTAGAGACCTAACAATTTTCTCTCTGTTGCCCAAAACACAGCTCCTGAACCAAGCTGCAGAATGGAAGCTCCAGGCCAAAATGTTAAAAGAGCAAGAGACAGTCCTGCAGGCACAGGTGACGTAGGAGAGGTGATTGCATGGTGTGCCTTTGTTTCCCAGTTTTTAACCTGTGAGGCATGTTCCAGGTAAAGTATCCAAACTACTTCCTATGTATTCCTCCTAGCCTCATTCTACATCTCATAGACTATTGCAAAGGAAACAAGTTATTTTCAAGCCAACTGTAAGGTAATGCCCATACTGCAAATCATAGTGTGGCATGTGGGTTGTTTAGTCTGGAGAAGAGAAGGCTCTGGGGAGACCTTATTGCAGCCTTTCAGTATTTAAAGGGTGCTTATAATAAAGATGGAGAAAGATTTTTTTACTAGGGCTTGTAGTGATAGAACAAGGGGTAATGGTTTTAAATTGGAAGAGAGTAGATTTAGATTAGATATAAGGAAGTTCTTCACTGTGAGGGTGGTGAGGCACTGGAACAGGTTGCCCAGAGAAGCTGTGGTTGCCCCTTCCCTGGCAGTGTTCCAGGCCAGGTTGTTCGGGGCTTTGAGCAGCCTGGGCTAGTGGGAGGTGTCCCTGCTCATGGCAGGGGGGGTGGTCTAAATGATCTTTAAAGGTCCTTTCTGACCCAAACCATTCTACAGTGCTGTGATTTATGAGTGTTCACAGTACTCAACCACACAACAATGTGTGTGCTTTGGCTTGATTATTCACTATAACTACCCTTCAGGCAGGTTTCTAATACAGTAAAGCACTGGAGTACATACATATCATGAAACATGTTTACCAAACTGGAGCTGATGTGCTCATGTGCTTTTCTGGAGTGGGGTGTGAAGGCAGTGTTTTCATTAACTTTAGCAGGAATTCTGCCTACTAAGAGATTATACAAAGGGGCCTCTAGGATTTCAGTGTTTAGATGGAATTTGAAACATTCAATAAAATAAAATTACCTGCCAAAATTACACTAAGAGTCGGGCTGGAGTGAAAGGCAGTAAAAACAAGAAACAGGCAGTATATACTACACTTAGAGAGCAATGTAATAATTGCCCTTGAATATCAGTGAGAACACAAGATGACATGCTGGACTTCCACAACAAAAAGAGACAGCATTGGTAGATTTTCCTAGACTTACAGAAACAGTATGTAGATTTATCTTCTTTGACCTGCCTGTGAGAAAGGTCCCCACAAGCAGAGTTTATCAGGGATTGTGGTGGGGGATTTGGTATCAGTCCTTCAGCCCCTCTTGCAGCTGCCCTCACCCATCAGGAAGCCACTTCTTAGCCCTTGATCACAGTTAATTGTACTGGTAAGTTGTTCCAGCTCTACTCTTGTAGATGGTCTAATTCCTACCTGTTGAGCACTCAAGAAAGGATAGCATTAAACTGATAACCTGGAAACTTGCTAAGAGGGGTTTGGTCCTTTATGTGCTTTTTCAAAGGCTAAAATAAGGGCACCAAGGAATATCACATAAACTGCTGCTGACACCAGTTTGACAGGTTCTGCAACCAAACCTCAAAGGCCTCCAGCTGAGCCTGTCCCGACTGCAAACCTGCTCCCAATTTTCTCAGAGTGGTTTTAATTAAACTTTTATGTTCAGCCAGAATGAGCTTTGTACGCAGTCAGACCTCTGTAGCCCGTTTAATGAAACTGAAGGTATTGATAAAAGCTAGAATATATTAAGCATACATCTGAAACAGTAAAATTGTTCTTAGAAAAATCCAGTCAAACAAGCCTGCAAAGGCACTGATAATACATGTGCCCCTTTCAGACTTGTGTAGACAAAAATTAAGTGATTCACTTGCTGAAATGAAACAAAGTTAGGTGTTCTACTCAAGTGTGAGAGCTCTGTCACTTACACAGCAGCCTCCATTTGGAATTACTGGGAATAATAACATTATTATTATTATTATTATTTCCACTATGGTAGCACCAAAGGGCCTCCCTCATGGACCAGGTGCTGTCATGCTAGGCTGTGCTTAGCGCAGAACAGAAAGAGCATAAAGAGCTCCCTGATGCAAACAGCACAAACCAACATATAGATATTGGCGGAGGAACAACTGCATGGAAATTATGAGAAGACATTGGTAAGAGATAATTGGAGATAAGGAGAAGCCATAGTATAGCCCTCACTGCCTGCTATAGTGAGTGAGATACCACTCCATTTTAGAGGTGATGAACACTCACTGCTTCCTTGAGCTGTAAGGAGTCAGGGGACATCAGCTTCATGCCAGCCTGTCTCTGGGCAGCACAATGTGCCTGAGATGGCCAAATCTCACCCTCCAGATGGTGACAGGGATCTGACACCAGCTGAGAGAATACACCCAAACCGTGGTGCTGCTTCCCAGGATGCTGCAGGCCTCCCCAGGCATGGTGCTTAGGCAGGCTTTTTTAGCTTCATGCTTTGAAACAAAGTGAGAAGATAAAAGTCAGCTGAGGCCTTTAATTTTTCTTACGTGGTGTAGTGCAGCCACTGGGCTATGGCAGCTGAGAAGAATGTGACAGGTACTAAGGGGCATCCTCACTGTAGCACCCTCACTCACAGTATGGCGATGCTGAGATCCCCCTTCTTCCCAAAGCCTTGGTCTTTCAGGTTTTCATTTGGCAGCGCCACTGTCTCCACTCTCTCTGCCCTCGCTGTCAGAGGGGCTGTATGGGCAGTGGGCAGCAGTGAGGGGCTCCTCATCTCCCTAACGGAGGAGCATGTGGAAATGCTCCTAGTGAGAGACAGCTCTCACAGCCTGTTCCCAGCCACTATGACAACATTAATTGATTATTCAGATTTAAATCGCAGAAGCTATTCTTGGTGCTATGGTACTGCCTAGGGCCCCATCAGAGATCTGAGCTTGCCCTGTTAAAACCTGAAAGGTTTTTAATCTAATAATCAATAGGCAAAAATTGGAAGGGAAAAGCAGAGACAGAGAATTGAGGTGAGGTTTTTTTCAGACAACAGCTCTGAGTTAGGAGCCCTGGTTTGCTGGCTCCCACCCCCACTCCCTCACTTGCTTTGGGATGCTCAGGCGTTTCTCCTTAGAGCCATGACGTCTATTCCAAATGTTCTCACTTGGTATCAGTGTCCCACTTACGCTGTAGCACTCAGACTGCTAAAACAAATCCCTCTGACTTTCTGCATAGGTCACAGTTCTGGCTACAGCCTAGTATAAATACAGACACGCAAGCTTCACAACAGCTAGCTCTGATATTGGCACCACAGAGCTCTGTGTGGATTAAACTCCCATGCCCTCACGCAGCTTGGCAGGGAAGGGCTGTGGCCAGTGCCATATTCACAGCCACTACCTAGTTTAAACTTAGTTCGGGCATATCCACAGTACACTGCAGTTACGGCCATGACAAGGAGCATCGTAACAACTAGTCAGAATGAACATGAAACATGATATAACCATATCTGATTTCAAAATCAGAATTCAACCCACCTCACTATTAGCAACATTTTCTAAATCTTCTGTTCCTTGGTAACTGAAGAGTAGTATCGGGGGAGGGTGTGTGTTGACTGGCACCATACAATAAAAGCTCCTAACTAAACATTTAGTCAGCTCTGTGTGGGTGCAGAGAGGGCAGCTACCCTCCAGCCAGATGCCTGGATACTGAAGGCTGCTCTTGAACCTCCCACTGCTCTGCACCCACCCAGCCTCGGCCACTGCCCGTTACATCAATCACTCTTTTTCTAATGAGAGCTGTCAGGCTAGACAGATGAAATGTCCGATCACCTAAACACTGCTGGGGGTGCTCTGGCACCAGAACGAAGGGGATGAGTTGGAGCTGGTCTTCTTTTCCAAAGAGCGGATAACTGTGCTTTATCTCTCTAGCATCCTGCATGATTTTGGAGCTTTGAAAGTGTTTTTCCCACCCAGAAAACAAAACAAAACAAAACAAAACAAACCCAGAAAAAATCAGATAACAAGAAAATCTTACAGAAAAACTAACCTCAAATCTTTAGAACACTTTTTTTTCCCCAAAACATCCACAGATTTAGATATAAAAATATGGATTACTGACAAAATACATCCACAGATGAATTTTCAAGTGGCTACTAGGTATAAACTGATAGCAAAATATGGAACCCTAACAGTCTTAAACACTGGCACATTGCAACAGATCTTTCTTCTACTCTGTTTCATGAAGCAATGTGAAACTGGCAAAAGAGGCTGGCAGGAGATTGTTTTCTCTGCCTTTGCTGGCCTTGCCCACAGCTGCAGTTCACAGGCAGGCTACGAAACAGAGCTGACAAGGTGCCCTCTCAGCTTGCTCAAGCCACACTGCAGGGACACAGCTTGAAGGAATCCAGTGCAGGATCATGGCAGTGTGAAGCAAAGGGTGGGCTTTGCTCAGTAGTGGGGCTACTCTGCATGCCAGATCACATAGGAAGAGAGCAGTGACACTCTTCTTCAACGGCAGAGTCCAGTGAAGCACAAGTGCTGCCTGGTGCAGCTCCTGGCCACAGCCCAAGCCATCACATGGGGATTGGAAAGACGGAAGACGAGAAACTGTGGCTGCACATGATGTGGGGATGCTCTCACCCAGCTTGCTCAGATGTCAGAAGCAGCATAGCCAGGGAAGCACCCAGCTCCAAGTCTGGCTTGTTGGGTAATCAGGAAGGCAGGTAAAACGTGGGCAGCCAGGCTGTACTGAGCTCCTCCGCTAAAGCCTGCCAGAGCTGATGCCCTCAGGTTAAAGTTGGAGTTTGGTGAGGTCTGCATGGTGAAGCAAGGTTTAGAGCTCAGGCACAGCTCTGACCACGCTGGCTCTCACCTTGAGTTAATCCCTCTGCCTGGTCCTGCACAGCATCAGTGGTCAGACCAGCTCAGGTTAGTCCCTGCCCATGGGAGTGGCCCAGGGATCACATTATCATTTTCCATTCTGTAGGTCATCCTAGGAGTCCTTTCCTGTAGATGTGAGCCACAGCTGTACACAGAAAAGAAATATACAGGTCTTATGAGGAAAGGCAGGGACTGGAAAACGTTGTAGACTTCAATGCTGTCCTCCTGAAGTCTCCAAAATGTTATCAAGGGAAATGTTTTCAGAAGTCTCCACTTCTAGGGAATTCTTTTGCTTCTGGACACCCTATGTAGAGACACCATAGCTGCAACGTTCAGGAATATAGGGCACCCATAATTCCCAGGTCTTTTTAAAATCACTGGCCTGGGTATTTTTATTCTTCCTCAGTTTACTTTCTGCAACAGAGGAATCATTAATAGTTTTCTACCTTAAAAAGATGCAGAGACTTTCAGTTCCCTAATATCTGTGCTTCATGGTCTCCAAACAGAAGCTAATTTCCATGTCCAAACACGATACTTATTTTCTTCTACCAAAGTAGAAGTTCACCATCCTGGAGACTCTGAAATTACTGTAGTTTTTTTTTTCTCTGTTAATGCAGATCACTCTCTACTCTGAAAGGTTTGAAGAATTTCAGAAAACATTGACCAAAAGCAATGAAGTGTTTGCCACATTCAAACAGGAGATGGAGAAAGTGAGTAGCAACTCATACCTGAACTCTGTGCTTGAGACTTTCCTTTTAAATTTTGCTATTTCTCACCGCAATAATTTTATCTGGTATGGAACCGTTTCTGCACATTTTGGAGAACAATCTCATCAACATCCAAATAAGATCTGGGGCACACTCAGACATGACTGACAGCAGCTTAGACTTCAGCACTGCAAGCTGAATATTTCACTTTCCATTTCAGCTAAAACCGAAATTGCCTGGAAGAATAAACATTTTACCTAAAACCTAATGTGGTGGTTGGGTATAGACCCTCCAGAGATACCAAAGGGGGAGTCTGGAGCTGCACTGGTCAGCCCATGTCTCCAGGAGTGTCCAGAGCCTCCTGAGTGACTGACACTGGTGCAGAGAGGTTGACACAGTCTACACATCTTCCCACCGGAGCGTGTAAGCAGAGCTGAAGGCCACCAACACCTTCCCACTATTAAGCCCAAGTGACTGTTTCCTTGCAGCTTGTATACTTATTTCCTGTAATGAACGGGAGTCAAAAAAAACAAACACACCCACGTGTCGTACCCACTTTCATAATAAACAATATTCTGCTGTGCCACCAGGGTCCAAAATCCTGATGCCCTAATCCAGACAACCTCTAATGATCTTCACAGATAGTTCAGTCTGCAGAAAACCAAAGGGAAAGATGGTGCTATTTAGATAGTGCTGTGTTTGGTGGTAGTATAGAGGTGACTAATCCAGGGGGAACTTCCTTGGTAGTGCTGGCTCAGAAGATACAACCCCTTCTTTAACTTCTCAGGAATCTAACTGGTCTGGTAAAGAGACAAACAGAATAATTCCATCTTTTCTTCACCTTTTGTTTTTGTGATAGCTTGTACTCTGGGAGTTGGCTATGCTTTTAACCACATAATCAGCCAGTCCTACTTGAGAACTACAGACTGGACGATGAAAGTTATATGGCAGCTACTTAAAACTAAATCCATTCCTTAACATAAATTATTACTTAGTGCAGCCACTACAGCTGCTGGTAGCAGAGTTATGAGTACAGCCAAGACCTGAATAAAAAGGCTGTGCTAATTTCATCGGCAGCATGGAATTTCTGTTGTGATTCAGCTTTTCCTCCTGCTTCTATAGATGACAAAGAAAATGAAGAAGTTGGAAAAGGATACTGCTACATGGAAATCCAGGTTTGAGAACTGTAACAGAGCGTTACTGGACATGATTGAAGAGGTGAGCAGTCTTTTTCTTCTCAGGATGCACCTCTTTCCCCACATAAAGCTTTAGCTAGGAGATGAGATGACCTAAAATCACCAGAAGTCAATGAAAATTTTGTTCTTGAATGTAAGGGTCCTTTTTTCAAGCTACTTTGCTAATTAGCTGTCTTTAAAGAAAAAAGACAGTCTCAACTTGCTGGAGCTCTTAAATTGTGCAGAGACATTCATGACGTCCACAAGAAACTGAATTATGTAACTGTGAATTTGAAGTGCTCTAAAAATGTATGATTGTTAATGCTCTCACATAGAAGCAAATTGGCATTAGTTCACTTCACGCTACTTTCTTTCTGCATAAGAGCATCCACCCAGGGAATTAATGTGCTCTAGCTAATGAACTTTAAATTCATGCCTTTTGTTAACTTCCTGTGTAGGCAAACTCTAAGAGCCAAAACCAAGTACTGTAGCTCACCATAGGTGTAAACATACCATCACAGGGGCATTGCAAAGGAAATTCATAAGCACGTGGGAACTTGTTCAAATAAGATAAGAGGCTGCCTGAAGTTTCACTCCAAGCTTACAATGAACCAGGTCTTTCTGGTTAGCTTTGTAGCTCTGTGCTATTGCTCTTTCTACGGGTTTCTGTATCTCGTGTTTCCTCACTGGGTGTAGAAGCAAAAAAAATGTTCCAGTTAAGGCTGCTCTCACAGAACCTAGAAGCAAAATAAACAAAAAATATAATACAGCTTGTTTTCCCACAAATTCACACCCATGCCCGCCAGAAATCCATGTAGGCTTCTGGATGCTCATCTATATGGATATCCACTATGTTTTTCCATCTCTACAGACCATCAACAGGTATTCCTGCAAATACTTTTGAGTGAAATTGATCTGAATCTGTATGAAGAATGCTAATACACTGCAGTAACAGGGGTGAATTACCTCTTGAAGCTTCAGTACAAAAGACCATAGTTACTGTAGAGCAGTTGGGGAAAGCCAGCTACCTGGCAGAGTCCTGTGAGGGCTGCCTAGATCTCAAACTGTTTCATAATTGACAGTTCAGTTCCACCAATGAATTGCATGCACCTAAACAGTCTGCACCTTTGTCTGATGTCTTTGACCACAGAAAGCCATGAGGTCCAAGGAATATGAGTGCTTTGTGCTGAAAATCCAGAGGCTAGAGAACCTTTGCCGGGCTCTGCAGGAAGAGAGGAATGAATTGTACAAAAAAATAAAGCAAGCACAGTTCCCTGAAGAGGTGAATGGAAATGGCATCTTAGAAGAAGAAGACGACACTGATATAAGTCCTTCCTCCTCTGAGCAGGCTAGCATTGAGCTGCACGCTGCTGACAAGAGCATGCTGAAGGAGCTGGCTGAAGCTTTCAGGGTGTCCCACAAGGCAGAGGAGTCCCTCCCAAGCAACAGCAGCAATCCAGAGACCTGTGACACTCAAACATGTAATGCTGTCCTGATACCAGAGGTCCCCTCCCCTCTCACCCCACAGTCAGAGGCTGGGAATTGCTGTGAGCAGCCCAGCATGAGCACACCAACGCCCACTGAAAACATGCCAGCACCCACTGGGAGCACGTCAGTGCCCACTGAAAAAATGACAACACCCACCGAGAACGTGCCAAACCCCACCAAAAGCATGCCCATGCTTCCAGAAAGGGTGCCAACACCCACAGAAAGTGTGCCAATACCTCCTGAGAGCATGCCAGCACCCACAGGGAATGTGCCAAAACCCATTGAAAGCATGCCAGCAACCCCCGAAAACATGCCAACACCCACACAAAGCACATCTACTCCCCTTGGGAATATGCCAGTACCCACGAAAAGTCCACCAAAAGCTGAAGAATGTGTGGATGACCCAGCAGAGAGATCTGTCCAAGGTCAGTCCTCAGAGCAAACAGGGGACGCAGACATGGAAGCAGTGGATTGAAGACACTGGTGTGTCCAGGCTTGTCTTCTACAAGCCACAGCTCTACTTTGTCCTCTAAATTAATACCTTTTTTTTTTTTTTTTTTTAAAGAAACAGAAAGTGGGTGCTAAAACACACTCACATATCTGTAGGCAAATGTAATGCACTTCTCTTTGCTACCACTATCTGGTAATAATGGGTCTGCAAATTTTGCTGTCCTTCATCTGCTTGAAGCATAATATTTTCTTAATGACAGGAAAATACAACGAAATTACAGGATCTTTTTTTCCCAGGCATAATGAGTCATCTAATTCAGCAAAATAATTTTAAAGTGTTGAAGTTTCACCTTTCAAAAATTATTGCAATTCACATACATATATTTAAAGACTCATAATTAATTGTATCTGTTTGTTATGATGTTGCATAAAAGATGGCCTACTTGGACACAGTGATTTTAATAAATGAGGCAAAAGAAATCTGTAATTACAAAGTAAAATACTGAAACTATTAATGTGGTCAGCCATATCCAAGGAGAGGTGCAATAACAAAAGATTAATCTTTGTACGAGTAAACTACGATTCATCAGTCTGGCCTGAACACCCACAAGCTATTAGCCTTGCCTTCAATTGGTCTTTTCTGCTTAGTGTTCCAAAAGAGGTTTTGCTTTCAACAGAACTACAAGGGAGGGGAGAAGATCTTTTCTAAAAATTCCTCATAAAATGACTGAAAACAATGGCAATTTCTAAATTGATAGCAATTCCCAAGGTAGGGGTCACAACCTTCTTTCTGAATCTAACAGAAACCTGCTAGTTTGTCATACTATTTGGGATCATGAGTCCAACAGAGGGGCTCGCGGCTGTTTCCAGCTCACAAATGAGGTCAGAAGTTCAGAAGCTGGTTGCAGATCCCAACTTCTAGACCAGAAGCACAAAGCAGAGTGGGGCTACAATAGAAGGTACCAGGAGGTATTAATTCCAGAAGATACCCCTGAGATCATGCTTCTGGATGGTGCCATTTCTCCTAGCCACAGCCACAGGAACCTCCACATCTTCCTCATGGCCCTGCTGCATGTGCTGATGCTTCCAGGAGAAGGGTGAGCACACCCACCTGTCACCTCATTCAATGGCGTGGAGCACAAGTACCAGGAAAGCAGGAATCCCTCTCTCAGACACCTTTGGGAACCGGCTACATTCTCATCCCATCTCTTGTCTAACTGGCTCTTCCCCTCTGCCAACACACAATTACTTAATAATGTAGCCAGCTTGTCAGAAACTGATTGATTCTGGCACCAAGATGAAGAAAGAAGGGGGCAAGAGAGGGTACCTACCCAGACAGATCTACTGTTTCAAGCAAGAGAGTAAGAAGACTGTTTGGAAGAAGGTTAAAAAAATCCTGTTGACACATTTCTTGTTTCTCATCCCCTTCCAAATTCAGTCTAGGCCTTTTGGAGTCTGAGCTGGATAGCTTAAGAATTTGAAAAGGGCAATTAAACAAGATGTCCAGAGGCTGGAAAGGGAAATGTTACAATCAAACAAATCCATGTTTATAGACAAATCCCAAGAAGCCCCTGAAGATAAAGTGACTCATTCAAGTTGGAGTTGAGATACAGGTGAACAAAGAGAAAAGATTCCATCTTTGGCAGGCTGTGGGAGACTGTAGTCACAGAGTCCTTCCAGCACACCACCCTCCAAAAGTGGGGTTTGACCCTTTGCCTACTGCCAATATGGTCCACACCCTGGTTAACTATGTCTGTGTCTGCACTGCTTGGTCCAGCCTCTTTGAGAGCTAACTGTTGGAGTATACCGTGTGATTTGCAACAGTTTGTCTTGATATGGCCTTACAAGCGGCTGTTATGGCTACAGTTTTCAAATGTGTATGCCTTATGTTAGACACCAAGACCAACAGGATTTATTTCGCATCTTTAATCACCTGGAAGTAGATCATTCAAGTCTTAGTCACCTTAAGCTCCTTTTATAAGCAGTAGAGAATAATAGGCATCTTGTGAGGACAAGTCATCTCACAGTAAGACTGGTATCCAAGACAGAAGAAATTACTTTCTCTCTGAAGATGCCCTTTCTCTTCACTGATTCTAAAGCCAGTCTAATACAACTAGCTTAAATTTAAAATGTCTGTTATTAGGTGTCTAAATTAGGCAAGATGTATACCATCAAATGTCCAGATTCAAAGCCCCAAGCAAATGGCCTTCTCTGAAAAACAAGCTGTAACAAGCAACAAGTTATGTGCCTGTGAAAATGTTAACCTATAACAAACCCTTATCCTAAGATAAAAAGTTATACTCACCTGATTTACTTTTTCTTAGTTCCCATTGACTTAAGTCTGTAGAAATATAGTTTCCATTATAATTTTTGTTTGTTGTTAGGGTGACTTTAAAAATTAATGCAATTTATATACCCATTAATGTTTTTATTTTTTTCCATTCTTGGTCTTGTTTGATTCTATTGCCATTTTAGTAATTACCTGCATGAAACCAACTTATTTTTCTTCAGGTAGGCCCTTAGAATGCCTTTAACTGTTGAAGTTTTCTTATACATTCAAGTATTCAATTACATAATAATAATGATCGACATGGCCTTGCAACTTTAATTTTGCATAATCATTATGGTCGCATCTTTAATTACATAATTGTTGCCTCACACCTTCCAACTTCAGAAAGAAGGGAGACAAGGATTCTACAGATAAAAACTTCCTACATAGTCATGATTGATTCTTACAGCATCATCTCTCATGAATAATTACACAGCCTTCTGGGAAAATCACTCCCACTCTATTCCGCCCTCCTCATTTTTGCCCTTTTAATTCTTGCATCTAAAACTGCACTCACATACTTGTAATCCTTATTGCTCTGTGAGTTTCTACCCACATACCTGTTGCTTCTCTTCTTCCCTACCATCTACCAACAGCATTTTATCCCAGCAGTTTCCTCCTCATTCTCAGTGCATACATACAACACTGAGAGCACAGGAGAGTGACCCTCCCACCTCTTAGTTCCAGTATTTGGCTTTGTGTGTTTACTAGAGATGGGAGAAAAAAAAAATGTAGGGAAAATTCTGACTGATCCCAGGCCCAATAGAGCATTTAGAATCAAACTATGGGGTTCGTTTATGTGTCATCTCATGGCCTATAGAGCTCTGGGAAGCTAGAGTACCCTCAGGAGAGGCAGAAAATCTACAAAAGTTAACCATGTACCTGTTCATCATCCATTGCATCAGACTGGCAGCTTAAACCACCATCACCATCACAGATTTTTGTGGGTTAACCTACTTCCTCTCATTCTTCTTCAACATTAATTGCTGACCCCCCTCTTCTCTCTTCTTGTATTGTACATACAAAATTCCCTCTGCATGGTAGGACCATCCTTGTGGAAAGCCTTTGGGATTGCAGCCTGCACATCAGCTCTGCTGCACTTCCCTCAGGTACCTCTGCACCCAAGACAGAGAAACCCACCACACTTCTGTGATCATTCAGAGGCAGTTAAGTAGCAGTGAGACGTGCGTCTTCCCTGCTGTTCATCCTTATCATCACTCCTACTGATACTGCCAGTCTCATCAATCCTGGTGTGTGTTGTGGTGTGTGGTTGCCTCCTTCAGTCTTGCTTTTATTTCATGCAGTTATTCCCATAGCACCAGGCACAGATTTGGGGGGTGAGAAGATGTGATGGTGGCTATATCCTCCTTACTAAAACCATCCATTGCTGTGCTGCTTTGCACCAGAAAAAGCCTTTATTTACACAAGTTGCAAGGAAAGAACAAAAATATTTTCCCTTTCTGCATGGCTGATCTTTGCCACCTCAAAAATTTCACAGCTACCCTGCTGGACATGTAAAACACGAGATTTTTCAATAACCCAGAGTTTATCCAAATGTAAGGGGCTTTTCATGATGACAGCTAAAATCACGTCCATGATGCTAACATGACCATCTCACCTAATTTCTGATCCCTTTGGCAGACCACAGTAATGATAAATCTTGTTGATGAGAGATTAGTAAGAAACAGCTCATCTGTTTCAGCTTAACTTTTCCCACAAAACTGAACAGAAGTAGACGCAGGCATGGAATATACAAACCAGATGACAGAACTGCAGCAATAGTGCAAGTGACCCAGAGCAGGGACTTGGTAAAATACAGTAAAACTTTCATTCTAGACTTCACTAGTAATGTCATCTTTAAATTCACTTTGTCAATCTGATTGCAATCAATCACATATGCCGTCACCTCCGAATTCACACCACCCCTCTCTCTTTGCAATGAACATCATTGTGCTCATCAGTATTGAATTTAGACTTTTCTTTTTACTTTATTAGGAAATGGCAGCAGGACTCGTTCCTCTCCTAGGCCCACACACTACCCCTGCATTGCTGTTCATGCTAACTTTCACCCATGACCTTTGCTGAGCCAAGGGGCAAGCATAAGGAATGGAGATAACCCTGCCCTCGAGTCAGCCTGCCCAGCAATGCGGGATGTGCCACCTGCATGAGGAATTCAGGAGAACAGGGAAAGGCAGACATGGAGAAGGGGTGTTTGCTGTGCTGGTGGGCTCCTCCTCCCCTAAATTTTTTGCACTAACATGGTTCACTACTGTGCAATGCTGTTTGTTCTACTTAGAAAAGACCTATCACACCTCTTTCAAAGATGCAGGAAGAGATGATGGTTGTGGCTTTGGCAAGACAGTGCTAGGCCAGTGCTCAAACCCCAGGGAAACCCAGAAATGTCAACATCCACAGTCCCCACTGGCCTACAGCTTCACATGGCTGACAGCTCAGGTTGCCCTGCAGCCCCGGCCGCTGATCACACTTGACCCAACACAGTGAGTCAAGTGGTAGTTGTTTCTGGGCTGCAGACGGCTGAAGAAACCATGGGCCGGGTCCCCTGCCATAGGCATGGCGGGGAGCAGCAGATATTCTTATGCTTTGGTCCTGACCTTGGGAGATAGATGGCAAAGAAAGATGTCAGGGTATATGCCATTTGTGAGCAACTTTATGCATCAACAAAGTGGCTTCCACACTCCTCATATATTATATTTGGAGATGGTTTGAAAGAAAGGTTACATGAAAAAACAAAAGAAGCAATGGTTCAGAAATAAACCCAGAATAGTGTATTTTACAATATCTACATCACACATGTATGGACAAGGATCTAAAGAGAATGCTCTTTGCCCCTATTCAGAGGAGTCACATAATGACAAAGCAACTGAAGTCATGCATCCAGGCTAGGGCAGTCCTGGATTTACCCTGAGGATGCAAGGAAGGCATGCACATACACCCATTCATGTTGGCTAATATTTCATGTACACTGATCAAGAAAATAAGTTCTGTATTAGTAGAATAATCCTTTTGTCTGAAAAAAAAAAAAAGAAAAAAATAAAGAAGAAAGAAAATAAGGGTGGGGGAAAGAATGTTCGGGAAGCCCTCTTATTTGCATGAATCATTGTATGCACCGATTATCAAAGTATACCACAGAGACTGCCTTCAGAGGATCCCAAAATGCTTTTCAAGCTCTAAATGCTAAGGAATGACTTATGACTTCATTTTGGGCTGAGGGCCAACCGCTCTGGGTTGTAATGCAACAGCAATACACTTCAGAAATACAGAGTTAGGACAGAGGCTTTCACTAGGTATAAACCATCAGCGCAGAATCCAACCACAAATGCCTGGTCACAGAAAGAAACCTTTTCAATGACCAGTTTATTCCCTAATTGCCTTTTTTTGCCTTTTTTTTTTTTTTTTGTACCTTGTCCTGATAATTCTGGCACTGCCATCAGCAGAAAAATAAAGGTCCAGCTCTTTGCAGGTGTAAATCAGAGTAGCTCCTTTGGAGCCAGCTGAACTCCACACATTGAAGTCCGATGAGAATCCCATCCAAGGGGCTGAATTACTGGGCCATTAGAAAGTCCTCTGTTCCTATGAAGCAAACATTTTACCCAGCTGATACTTCAGGGGCCCTGAGAGAGACAGAATGGATTTACTCAATTAGAATTTGGCCAACACACTGCATTTAATGAAGCTACTTTTAGGAAAAGTGCCAAAAAAGCAATCTTTATTGACCACAAGTGGCCACAGCCTTCATTTTGCAGCTCATCCAAACACCAAGTGCTGCAGTGCCCCTCCAGCTCACACTCTCTCCTCAGAAAGGATAAAAGGCAGAGCACCATTTCGTCAACCGCTTCCCCCACTTCCTGCATCTTTTCGCTCTTTCTCACACTTCTCCCACCCAATGACGGGTCTAAACCTATTCTGCTTGCTGCAGTTCGCTGGATAGTCCTTGTTAAAAATAGAACAAAATATGATTAGATTCAGGTTTCATTTCACACGAGATCTAGGTCAGGACTGACAATACCATTTGAGCTGCCGCAAGAGCTCTGTCTCCACCGTGGGGGAGGTCTTGCTCACCAGCTTATGGCTCTGCAGACCCCTCCTATGCGCCAGCTCAGGTTCTCTGATGAACCAGTCTAACTCACGAGCCCAACAGAAAAGTAGTCCAACTGAGGAAAAAGGGATTATTTTCCAGCATTTTAGAGTGTTGATGGATAAAGTGGGAATAGCAGCAAGCTACCAGGTCAGCTCAGGTGTACTGAAATCCTGCTCACTTACTACTTAATTGCAGTGCTACCTAAAGTGTGATCTTCCTGTTGCCACAGCTGGAGACAGAATATAGGACCAGATGGATGACTGTTGTGAGCAGCAGAGTATTTGTTATTTCTTAAAGCTACTGCTGAAGGAGTCCTCCTTCCCCCCCACTTCTGCTGGGTATCACAGCCTCCTCTCCTGTTTGAGTGCTGGCACCCTTCTGACCAAGCTGTGGGATGGTTTGGGGTTTAACCTGGCAGAAAACCAACCTTGCAAAAGAAAAACAATATTTTTTTTTGCTGGTGTGACTCCCAGAACTGGCTTATACAGGGACAGGTTTGGGATGCTAGTGCTTTACTCAGTAGAAGCTTAGAGGAATCGAGGGCTTTTGAGCATCCCCGTGCCCCCACATATCAGTAACAGTCAGACCATGAACACTCACTTCCAAAGCTGGGCAGTTTTCTAGACCAAAAACCTACCTCGAATGGCAGGCTGTAGCAACATCTACCTTTGCAGCCCAGAGGGAAAATGTGCTTCATATGACACCACGGACCCCTTAAAGAAAGGGTTATGGTCTAGGCACAAGGGGACTGGAGAGATCTCTGAGGTCCCACCATCACGTGTCAGCTCAGTGAGGTGTGCTGTGGACACAGGGCCGGGCACCTTACTAAAATGATTACAGGGCTGGGAGAACTGGCTTGTGCGACTCAGGCACATAGACCACACCAGGCCTCAACAAGACAGGGAACCTTTCAAGGTATCTCCCAGCTTTATTGTTCCATGATTTGCCCAGTGTCAGCAACATTAAAGTCAGGCACTGTGATGCTCAGTCCCCTTTTCAATCCATCCCTTTGGAGGGTATTACTCAAAACCACACAAAAAAGCAATATCTTTTTAAAAATCAGCATTTTCTGGGGTTCATCAGTTTTCTGGAATTTCTGTTTTCTCAGTTTAGGTGGTCCTGGTGCCCCACAGCTAACACCAGAAAGCTTCAGCCTACAAACTGCCACCTAGTTCAATTTCTGAAAAACAATGATGTCACAAGCTGAACAACTCCAGTGTCACAGTGATCATAGACAGAAAAAGCCTTAAGCAAGTCCCAAGGGGAGAGTCAAGTTGTGCTAGTCATCATGTTACTCAGCTATCTCTTCCTGGGTGTTTCCACCGGTTTCCACAGAATCAAAAATAAAATGCCAGCTTGAGCAGTAACATGATTTACAGTTTCTCCCCCGTTCCCCCATTCAAGGCATTGCTCCCACCTACACACTGCACCCACTGCCCTTGCCAACATGCTGCTGCGCGGCTGCACTTGAACTGGGTCACTCAAACAATTCAGGTTAAAAATACCCCACCACCAACTCCAGAAAGAGCTAATTTTAACTCAGATCATTGCAGTGTTCCAGTTGGGTGTTTTTGTGACAGTATCTCACGAAACTATGACCTTAATTCTGGTCACAATAACTGCTAATTGAACTTCATCCATCTTTTGCTTGTAAAGGAATCCACACATTTGGATGTTAACTCTGGAGCAGAATGCTGTTCTCAGAGTTGATGGTAGCCTTTCCATTAACTATTTTAGCAGACGTCTCCTGGACTGAAAACAGAATTTGAAAAGTTGTATCCCTCTACACAAAAGACAAAGAATACACAATACCCAAAACACTATGATAATGACCAGCTCCAGCATTTCAAACTGTGCATTATATCTTCTGCTCACAAAGAAAATGAAAGCTCTCGTGCTTCCATGTGGACACCCTGGGTTCTCACACACAAGAACAGGTCATGAGCCAGCAGCAAGGTGACTGCTCAGACTCCAAGGGTCATTTCTTTGCTCCCAGTCATTCTGGTAGATCCTAATTTTCAGCTTCCCTCAGCAATATGAATATACTGAGTTTCTTTCTTTCTTTGCTTATTGTACTACAAAATATTATTAAATCAATATGTATAGACCACAGCATCTCAGAAAACAGAAAACCCATTTTTCTGTTACACCAGAGGCTGAATGTAATGTAAAAAAAATGAGGCATTTGCTTCAAAGAAAGGGAAAAAAAACAGTGTCATCTGTGCCACTTTTATTAGAAGCAGCCTTTTTTTGTGGGTTGGTAATGCAGTGTTACCTCCTGAAATTCAGGATCACATCTGAATGACGTCAACTGGAGACAGTTTTGGTTTTAAATATGTGCTTTTAGACCAGACCACTGCACAAAACCACACTTTTGACTGGTGCTATTCTGTAAAGATAGAAAGTCTGTTCAGAAAAGTCTTGACAACAGACACAGAAGCTTGACATAGGATCAGGAAGAGATGGACCTGTCAGCACGAGGGATGGCTTACTCAGCAGCAGTTCTCTGCACCTGCCTCGGTCAACCCATTCCTTTCTCATTTTCTGCATCATTAAATACACCCACAACACTTTAAAATATAGATTAAAATCACTGCAATTTACAAGCATGGTACACAACAGCATGATGTTCAGCTAGCTCCCCTGAAACGAGATTGAACTTCTCCTTCTATAAAAGATCACATTTACCTTGTGTGCGCAGAACAGTGGCTGCCATTAACCCACCCAGGCCTTCTACATCTTTAGTTTATGATGTTTGCTATTATCTATTTCTATGTCTCTATTATACACATACCAATAAAGATTCTTGATGGAACACAGTGTCCTCTGCAGTTACTGGTGAATTAATGTATCCCATATTAACATCTTAATTATATATTAATGCAGCATACCATATGATGTAGCATGTTCTATTATAGCTATGAAGCACACAGACATGGAGAGCTGTAGTAAGGCATTTTAATGGTGTAAGCTTTGTAACACCACAGCTGCAGGGATACACTGCAACACTGCTGCTCTGCTTGGTGCCCTTCTCCCCCAGGGAGGAGCTGGGATCCTTCCTGCACCCTGGAGAATCCCACTGGTAGTAGTAGGTAACAGGGGGAGACGTACAATGCAGACATCAGGCTGTGCACCTGAAACCCCTGCATTATAATCCCTGATTTTGGGACCCTCTGTCTCAGACAAATAAATGATCATTCTGCCTCATCTTCCTGCATGTAAAAATTGAGTAGTGAACATGGTTGTGAGTTATTTTGAGTGTAAGCAACATTTACTTCTCAGTAAGATCAATTGCTTTAACCTAATTTAAAATGCCATAAAAAATTATAAACATAGAATATTTTATGTTGGTAGGGAGCTCTAGAGGTCACCTCCCCTTCCTAAGGAAAGCAGGACCAATACTGAACTTACATCAGGTTGCTCAGGTCCTGTCAGCTTTGAGTATTTCCAAGGACAGAGATTGCACATCTCTGGGTACTCGTTCCTGTGTTTGATTACCTTCACAGTGAAGTTTTTTTCCTTCTATCTAATTTTCCTTGGTGCAGCCCATGCCCTTGGCCTCTCACCTTGTCACTGTGCACCGTCTTCTCCAGAGCCTCCCATCATGAGTTGAAGAAAACAACTCATTACCCCTGAGCCTTATCCAGGCTGAACAAACCCAGTTCTGTTGAGATTACACGGGACAGCCTCATTTCATGACGAGCCCACATACATGCTAAACTGCAGCAGTGAGTTCCCTGCCTGCTCAAACTGCTGCTATCCAAGTGAAGCAGCCACCACTTCCCATTCACCCCCCAGTCTTCCCAGTATCTCACCATGAACTCCACCACAGCTTAACCCCTCACCAATTTTGTCAGCGTACCAGCTTGTGTGATCATTTCCTAACCCAGCCTGGTGCAAATGCATCAGGCAGCTTTAGTTTTATTTAGGAAAATGCTCAAGCAAACTAAATCATTTTGACCTGATTTGCTTGGGGGATGACTATGTAGGCAGCTGTGCCAGCTGAGTAGAGGAGCAATAGTTGGCAAACAGGTGGGTTCATCAGGTCTGCTGAGAACGCAAAATCCTCCCCCCCTGCAGTTGCAGCTCCAAAGGAATGTGTGACACAGCATCAGCTACTTGGGCCCTACCTCCCATAAGCTCAGGTTCCTATGCTTGATAAAGTTCTTCTCCTCAGGCTTTGGCAAATCTTTCCAAGTCCTCAGCAGAGTATTAACTGTTAACAATAACATTTACACAGGTGTATGAACTTTCCACATGTGCTGTTCCTACTTGCCAGGCAAAATGTTACAAGGATTAATAATAAGAAAAATACAGCACCATGAGAACTTGGTTAAAGCACACCTGTGTGTGTTACATTCAACCACAGAAAATGAAACAAGCAAGTCTTTTCTGATCCTTAAAGGTTAAGAAGCTTAAGTCAGTCTTGTAAAGACATTTTATCTTATACCAGCCTACCACTGAGAAGCTGGAATGGAATGGAATGGAATGGAATGGAATGGAATGGAATGGAATGGAATGGAATGGAATGGAATAGAATAGAATAGAATAGAATAGAATAGAATAGAATAGAATAGAATAGAATAGAATAGAATAGAATAGAATAGAATAGAATAGAATAGAATAGAATCACTATTACAGTTGGAAGGCACCTACAACAATCAACTGCCTGACCAATTCAGGGCTGATCAAAAGTTAAAGGGCATTGTTACTAAGGGCATTGTCCAAATGCCTCTTAAATACTGACAGGCTTGGGGCATCAACCACCTCTTTAGAAGTCTATTTCAGTGTTCAACCACCCTCTCGGTAAAGTGCTTTCCAACGTCCAGTCTAAACCTCCCCTGACAGACACAGCTTTGAGCCATTCCCACACATCCTATCACTGCATAGCAGGGAGAAGAGATCAGCATCTCCCTCTCCACGTTCCCTCCTCAGGAAGCTGTAGCAAGCAATGAGGTCACTCCTCAGCCTCCTTCTCTCCAAACCAGACAAGCCCAGATTCCTCAGCCTCTCCTCACAGGACATTCCTTCCAGCCCCTTCACCAGCTTTATTGCCCTCCTCTGGATGCCTTCAAGGACCTTCACATGCTTCTTAAATTGTGGGCCCAGAACTGCACAGAGTACTCAAGGTGAGGCCGCACCAACGCTGAATACAGCTGGATAATGACCTTACTTGACTGACTGGTTATGCTGTGTTGGAGGTTTGCCCTCCTGGCTGACGGGCCTCACTGCAGACTCACATTGAGCCTGCTGTCAACCAGCACCCCCAGACCGCTTTGTGCAGGGTGGTTCTCCAGCCACTCCTCTCCCAGTTTATACTTGTGCCCAGCATTACTCCACCCTAGGTGCAGGATCCAGCATTAGGACTTGTTGAATTTCATCCTATTAATCATTGCCCAGTGCTCCAATCTATCTAGGTCCCTCTGCAAGGCCTCTCAACCCTCAAGAGAGTCAACAGCACCTTCCAGTTTGGTATTATCAGCAAACTTGCTACAGGTGCATTCAACTCCTGCATTCAGATCATTGATAAATATATTGAACAGAAACATACCCTACAGGGCATCTCCTAGGGGTACTCCAACCAGCAAAGTCTGAGCAATAAATGTGTGACTACTATTTTGAAGTCTGTTGGATATGTATTTTTGTTTTAAAAACTTCTGTCAAAACAACTCAGCTAAGAGTCACAGTCACAGCTGATAGATTACTTAACTGCTAAGACTTGTGAGGTGTCTACTACTTGGTCCCAAAAGCCAGAGGCAAGGTTAAGAGACTATGATGAACTTCACATGGTTTGTGCCCTCATACTATTAACTCCAGGACTCAAAAGCCTGTCTGAAGTATCTTCCGCTGTGCTGGTGCAGTGTGCAGCTATGGCAGTCAGAGGGAGCAACAGTACTATGGAGGAAAGTCAGGCTTATTTTGGGGTCCTCACTACCACACCACAGGTTTTCAAAAGTGCAATACAGATGTTTCTGGGTATTGTTCATCACTTTCCATTTTCAAATTGATGCAGTTAAACCACCGAAAGTTCTCTCATGCACACTTATCGTGCCCTGACCTCCAGAAAAACAATCAGAAGAAAATGAGAGTTCACAGTTATACTGTATTTTTTCTGAAGATTATATACATCCACTTCAAAATTTGGCCCACTCTCTCTGGCTTGGCTCACAAAACAACATTTCCACTAATCAGAAACTGAGCACAGAGAGAAGAGAGGATTCAATAATAATCTGGCATGGAAAGTCCAGCTTGCTTTAGGTGTAGGTGTGTGTTTGCACAGAGGTAGCAGCTGAGTGGCAAAGGGAGAACTGGGCAGCCATGCTCTCAGCCCAGGAGCAGAACAGGGCTGGGCTCTCCAGCGGTCCTCTCCTGCCAGCACATTTTCATCAGAGGTGGTCAAACACGGAGCATGCCAAAATCCACACAAACCTCCAGTGCGGCCGCCACAACACTGCCATCCCTGCGGAGAATGCCAGCACACAGACACAATCCTCAGCAAAAGCTGAGTGCAACCCACAGACTCCCCTCTCAAGGTGTTCTTGCATTGGGCTGTGCCCAGTGCTACGGGCACTAACTCTTCTGGCCCTAGCAACAGTAATGACAAGAGACACCAAAGGAAGCCCTTTGTACTTGACAAGAGCTTCTCCCAAGCCAAAATTTATATTTCAAGTCAACTAAACTAGTCATCCAACACTTGATTGAAGCTCTCCCCGTCTTCACCAAAATGTGAATTCCGCCCTTGTCCCAGTCTGTTGTGTCAAGACATTCCTCCCTCCAACAGTGCCCTACTGTACACTCTCCAGAGAGCAAGTAAAATGTTATTTCTCACATCACCTCTCTCATGCCTTCAGCCTTCAGACAGATGTCCTCACCTTACTGTACAAGTCAGATTTCTGATTCTTTTCTTCCTGTGAAAGGGATTTAGAGGATAATCCTCATTAATAGGAATATTATAATTCTTATTAAGAATTTCTTGTTAACGAGAGATCGCCAAACACATGACTAGACTAATTTATACAGTGCTTGTTCTCAGCAATACCTGCACACTGAATTTCTGATGTCCAGCAATTACCAGAAGCACTAGTACAAATCCTCTTCTGGCATAAACAGGCACACCACCATAGACTTCAGGAGACAGGACAGCTACGTTGCCAAAATCCTGGCTTGGCTTCCCAGCTCTCCTGCAAGCTACTACCTTCTCATTTGTTCCAGACACAGGCAGCTCCTGAAACTTCTATTACTTCTTCCCAAAGAGCAGAAGGATGGCTGGGTGATCCTGCTCCACCTGCTGCATAGGTGCTCCACCTCCACAGGCATGATGCCTTGCACGAAGCAGTCACATCACAGCAGTAACAGTATGCCCCCGCCGATCTTCCAGCACACAAGTAATGGAGTAAGGACCCGCAGGAGACATCTGTGTCGTGCAGGGAACTTGAGCCAGCTTACAATGTTTTATGTTCCCCTGGGCAACAGGTATTATGCCATTGACAAGCAGCAGGGGCAGTTGTGTTGTTCCTTTTTTTCTTCCTTTTCCATGCAAAATAGTCCTCTGAAGCAGGTCACAAGCATATTACAGATGAAGGAGGCAGAACACAGAGGCAAAATAATCCAGCTTAGTCATACCTATGCTGGCCCTCTCCAGAGCTGGCTTCAGCCTCTCTGCATTGCATCTTGTACCTGCAAGCAGAGATGCGGAGTCAGCTTGGTGGGTCTGGAAGGAGGTGGGTCCATGCCCCCTTCCCCCGGGTGCAAGCAACCCTTCAGTCCCAGCACGGGTGGGAGGGAAGAGGTGAAGAAGCAGAACAGGGACCCTTCCAGCCAGAACCACAGGAAGTTAAATTCAACAAGGCACAAGCACTGCCAATTTTTAAGTAAGGACTGCTTACAAAAACATCAGGAAAAACTTCCATAAAACTGTGAGAGGAAACGCTCCTTACTCCGCACTTGACTTCTACTCCAACCAAGGCGGCTGCTGCACCGCCTTCAGCAGTGAGCTGCAGCCTACGCGGTATTTTGCTACCAACCATTCAGTTCCCATGTCCTCCCCGGCTGTCCGCCAAGGTCTGCAGCCGCCTCTCTTTCCACCGTCGACCAGGCCAGCCAATCTAGCACTGACTGCACCGAAGGGAAAGGCTGCCTGATGGTGAGGAAAGACGCCCACGCAGTTCAATATATTCTTTGGCAGAAAATTGAGAATAAAATGCAGGCTAAATTCAATTACTATTTGTGTAACTGGGGTATCCTGGTTACAGAGCTTGTAACCATAGCAATCATTTAAACAAAGCTTTAAAGAAAATATTCTCTCATTATTAAAATGCTGATCCTTGATTCTGATTCAGTTTCTTGATCTTCTTGTCTCTTAACTCCAAGGTGCTGTTTGTCTCCAGGTCTTATAGAAGACACAGTAAAGGAAAAGCTCAACTCAGAGCCTTAACTAGTATTTGTGTCTTGTGCCAATATAATAATGCTTCCTAAACATACGAATATGAAAGGATTGGTTTGTCACGTGAGGATTGGGAGGTTTGTGAACGTTATACAGGTAATCAGCTAGCAGGGATGTTTCTTAGAACAAGTCCCAAGCAATTAACCTGAGCCTACTATTAATCACATTCCAAACATAAGGTATTACTTAGGTTGGAGCCAAACTCATTTAAAAGCTCAGGCACTGAAAAAAAAAAACAAAAAAACCAAACCACAAAAAACCCCACCCACACCAAAAAAGGTGTAAGAATTTAGCAATTGCAATTTATATTGTTTAAGTCTCCTTGATTTTATGGCCGGATTACCTTCTATCTCCAAAGACTCCATTCCACAGTTATGACTCTTGTATTAGTTAAGAGTCACGCAGGCATCACACAAAGGCAGCATTGATTTGTTATTCTGTAACTCTTATTTGGATAACTAGGGAGATTTTTATTTTGAAAAGATCCTGCTGAAGCTTTTAATTTTTTTCAACTGCTTGTTAAAGGAGCATGAAGCCAGGAAAATGGGACACAGAAGCAGTTAAGATGGATGTGATCTGCACACATGTTTTTCTCACAAGAAAACAAATGCAGTGCATGTTTAACAAAAGGGAGTAACTTCAGAGTTACATTATACAATGGAGCCAGATGTCAACTCTTGAATATACAGCACTCCGGGCAGGTACACTACAAAAAGGAAACCTTTTCCTTCATGGAAGGAAGGAGCAGATTTCTTCCTGGAACATGGCTTGAGAGCTACTCCTAGATGCCATCACGGCTCGTTCAGTCCTGTCAGCTTTGCTCAGATGAGCATCACATCAGGGGGCCTGTGGGTTAAGGGGCTATACTAGTCACTGTAGTTGCTCTGCACATCCCACTGATGTTGGTTGGACATTGCTGAATGCAAAGCAAACGTGCAGGAAACCCTGTGACTAATACACGCATTTAAGGCCTGAAACTACTAATGTACCAAGTCAATGACAAAGCACAGCAGCTGCAGCCTTAACAGGAAAGCAGGTTTTGTTTTATATGGCCAGGTTTTACTTGCATCAGAATGAACAGAAGTTGTTTCACAGAATACCGTCAGAATAGAAATCAAATACGAATATAGCTGTGTGAAACCTGGACATGTATTTTTAGGTGCACACACCCACACACATATGCAGCCTGAATAGTTCATTCCCTTTCTCTAATACAATCATGGATGCCTCCAGCAGGAACACGAGCCCAGGCATGCTCCTAACCCAATTTGCCTGTGACACCCCTATTTTAACTATATACTGTATCATGTAACAGCTTGAAAAGCTTTTTTTTTGGTGACTTTTTCTTTCCTCCACATTCTCACAATGCTATTCAGTTCTTTTTAGCAACACAGTAATTACCAGAGCAGACCAAACCTGAAGTTCTGCAGCTTAGTGCTGAGTACTAATTTAGTTTTCTCATTTAGTTTCTCATTTTCCCCACATAGGCTTAAGGCTTAAATCATGACCTAAGATCCCTTCAGCAAAATATCAATATGGAATCATTGCATTCACTTGCAATTACTTGATGATAGCTTATTTACATTTCCACCTCATAAACAGATCTTCATATTTTAAGAGGCAGCTATCCAGAGTGCTTTTCACAATCAACACACAGTTTTTCAGCTTCAAGGTTATTCAAGTCAGCCACAGTATCTGCTTCCAAAATTAAACCCAAACAGCTACGGCTGGGTCTTTAGAGAGTGTTTCCAATCTCCAAAATCACACCTCAACTCTCTTGAGCCACAGACCAACTTCCCCCACAGCAGTATTTGCTTTACCTTTTGAAAGGCTGGACTGTCTTGATCACTTACATCCTTCCTGAACTTCTCTGTGGTAATATGAAAAGGCTGAGAAAATCATGCTGTAAGCATATGGAGCAAGGTCTGCTCAAACGCATGATTAGATGATTAGTCGGACTGCTGAAAATTTTACTCAGGAAACAGGTATTTGAGGCTCCCTCCCTTGCAGTAGTGTTTCAGAGGTAAATTCTTCTGTCCTAAAGTGGGAAACGGTTTTGCCTAGTGCTACTGTGTTGCACTCTTCTCCACAGAAGCCCTTCTGATATTTCTCAGGCACCAGAGGGCATATTTCTATTAACAGATTCAACCAGAAGTGAAGGATTCAGCACTACGTCCTCTATTCATCCTCACTGTCAAGGGCCAGTGCAGCACGCAGGCGTTCCCAAAACGGCTCCCGCAGGACATGCTATGCTACAGTAGGAGCTTTTCCAATGTCAACAAAGTGAACAGGACTTCTGTTTTGCAAGGGGACGTGTCACACCCCCCTCCTTCTTTTAGTACAGAGGTCTTCAAAATAACTACATTTTAATTGGCACCGAAAATCTGTTTTCACTGTGTCCTTTAATATTAAAGGTGACCAGGCTAAGTCTCTCTATAAAGAGCAGGTGTAAGAAACTACTCAAGAGAAGAAGGGGGAAAGAAGAACCCACACTGTTAGCTGTCTGGTATTTATTACTTTTTAATACAGAGAAGTCACAACAAAATATTCTCTAACAACACACGCAAATGATATCATAACTAATTATTTTAATTTCATCAACATTCATTTCCTATGTACATATTCTTCCATCTGTATAAGTGCAATCCAAGAATGCCTCAAGAAGCCTTTATGGACAAGTATATTTTTGAGGGGTTCTCTCACCAGTGGCCTTACAACAACATGTGTCCTTGGTTACCTGGTACAGCAAAATGAAGAGTATATGAGAAAGGAAAAAAAAAAAAAAAAACCAAGAAAAAAAGAAAGAAATGAGTTAGATGCCTCCCTTGTACAAATATTCCCTATTTTCCCAACTAAATTAAATATTAATATACAGCTAACTACTGGAGATGTTAAAGCAAATAGACTATAGGATAGTCTATGGGCTGGCTATAGAAAACTGTAGTTTTAATGACTCTGCAGCATTAGACAGAACAAGAGTTTCAGGCTGTTCACCTTAGATGTCAAACTACACATCAGCATGTGAGAGATGTCCATTGTGTTAGTTACAGTTATCAAAATTTAAACATCCTACTGATGAATGAATTCGTTTTTACACATCCAAAATACAAAGTCTATCTAAATGCAAGCCTCTGCTATGGAAAATGGAGTTAACTACTGGAAGGAAAAGCATTTGCACATGCAACTCCCATTACTATCACAAGGAGTATCGTGCACTTCAGAAGAACAGAATGAACCTCCAAATCCAGAGGACTGTATTCTCGTTTACAAAACGTATTTCAGGCACAATTTAATCTGAACACAGGCCAGATTAAAAACAACACACAGCATCAGAAAAATGAAAGGTAATGAAGAATAAACTTTAGCCAAACAAGCAAAGCAAGCAGCTCCCTAGCTAGTGAAATAATTTCCCCTTTGAAATATTTAAAAGCTCATGACTACTTCCAGTGCTTGTCAAGACAGAAAGCAAACCAACTGTGGTCTAGTTTAACTTCTGAAGTAGCCGTTAGGTCCCAAAGAAGTTACTTCTGCCTTCCTACTTATGCAAAGCCCAGTTGAAACTCTCAAGGCTGAAGGGTGGGCCTGACTGCTTGACTGGAATCTGATGCGTGTTACAGAAAATACACATCTTAGGGTAAACCAAGACCAGTTTTCAGCACCAACAAGAAATAGGGAAAGCATTCTTTACAAATTAGGGACAATTTATTTTGGAGTTAAAGTTCAGAGGAATCTTTCTGTATCACAGCTGGTTTCCATTGAGGATCTTTTTTACAGTGCTACAAGTGCTGCTAGCCTCCAGTTGAGATGTTTTGAAAGAAAATAGGCATTTCCTCAAACAGTAGGTAAGATTCACTTAACAGCAGAATTAAAAGAAAAAGCTGATGAAGAACTAAATTGTGTTCTTGGATAGCTTTGTACATAACTCCTTGTCACTGTTAAGACTAAATATGCTTTTCCCTTCCCATTTTCTTAATCTGCTGCACTCTTGGTTTTGACTTGAATATACTGTACAACCTTTCATACACTTGTGTTTTTAAAGCTGGCCAAATTCCCTTTTTCTATGTCTACTCATTCTTGATTGTCATATGTAGATGCATGTCTGGAGAGGCACCTAAGTACTTAAGAACAGAATTATAAATTAAGCTACTCTAAGGAAAGCAAATGAACAAGTATTTAAAAGGACTCCAGATCCCACTTCTCCCCTACCATGTGCGTTGTACAGTGACACCTCCCTTCACCAAGTGTATGAAAAAGTGGGTACACAATGCCATGTAGCCTATGTGGGAATTAACACCCTAGACTCACTGCATGAGGGACTGGCACTCAAGACTTAACACTACAATAACAGATGCATCCTTTAATTTTTCTCATTACAGGAGCTTTGTCTTTGCTGTGTGATTTCAGACTGCTGGAACAGTCTAGCCATTGTCTATCTGCTCTGGTTCTTGCAGTACTGCCAGGCAACGCAACTCCAACGTTGTTAGCCACCCTAACTCTATCGGGTTGCTCAATGCACCATCAAAGCTGAGGGGCTCATCCTCCCTGAGGAGTTAATTCAAAATATAATTTGATTGTCACCCATAAGGGAATTCCACACTGCACAGCTAACCAGGTTTTATCTGCTAGACACCTTCTTCCAGCCCAGGTATGCCTAGTCCAGCTCCTGCTCCTATGGGCAATGGTTACAGTGCTGGTCCCACTGCAACTGGGCTTGGTCTAACTTGGTTTGTGGTAACCACACCAGGACAGTGCTAGAAGTCTCTCAAAGTCCCTTCCATAATTCTCCTTAAAAAGTAAACAAATTTTCCCAAAACTGTCACAAAATGAGATCATCTGCACAAAACCCCAAGGGTGTGCTCCAGACCCAAATCCAAGCCCAAAAGTGAGGACAGGAGGGGAACACCAGTGATGAAGGCTACCACAGCCTTCTAACATGGTTGTTCAGACCACCACCAGATCACCAGTGTAACTGTATGAGATAGACAGTCCAGATGTGAAAACCATTAAAGTGAGCTGGCTGGCTTCTAAGGAATTACCACTCAAGTTAGCAGCAAGTCATCTGTGCCAACAAAGCCCTCTGTGCAGCTTGCGTATTACTTGAAAAGTGGCTAATGCTAAAAGGAGCTAATTCTGCAGTGAAGAGAGCCAGGAAACAAAACTGTGAACTTGGCATTTTTATGCACAAAGAAACTGGATATTCAGATTGAGTTTTATGTGCACATTAATTTTTTAACTTAGCAGAAAGCATAATTCTCAGTCCAGCATATGAAACACTTTTTTGTCTTCTGACATTTTTATTTTCTTTCCCAGAGCAGCAGAATATCAGGGTCATTTTCAAGATCATGATTTCAACAGATACACTCTTTAAAAAGCTTCTAATTTGGAAAAACAAAAAAAAATCAGAAAAAACCTTGTAAACAGAAACAGATCCCACACCTCTCGAGTGGACAAACACTCCATAAATACACTATGGAGAAAAGCAAGAAAACTCAAACTTCCCTAAATCTCAACTTGCTTGAGAAACCAAGCAAAAGATTAATGACCTATTTTAAAAATTTTATTTAAGGGAAAAATGGGAACAAAGATACAACTGCAGAGTCTACAGGGCCAAGCCCTCTGACACAAATTCACTGCCTAATGCATAGTTTATTATGTACAGCACAGAGGCATGTAGAAAGTAAACATTCTAAGTTTGCTTTCTTAAAACATCTCCAAGTTTCTAGATCCTGGACTTAATATAATTTTGAAAGACAAAGGTGCAGCAATTCATTGTTTCAAAAAGTGATGCCATATTTTGTACTCAGTATCTCTCAGCTCTTACGGGTCTGACAGCCCAGATCCCAGCTCCATGGTACTCCTGCCACACTAGTCACACCAGTTCGCAGTAGGCATCAAAGCCTCAGTCACAGCAGACACATACAAACACACATCCCCTTTCAGCTCAGTCCGTTCCTTCCTGAAAACATCTATGAAGAAACACCTCTAAATAAAGCATTTTAAGATTTCCAGCTTGTTTTGGTATGAACAGATGACCCAGCTGGGCACATGACAGCCCTGGTGGAAGCAGCACTATTGCCGTATAGTCCATCAGTGAGGGCAATGCACATCAAACGCACACGGCAGGAAGACACTATGCCAAAAAAAAAAAAATTCATTTCAAGATTGCGTTTTCTGGCATACATTTACATTCACTTGTCACAATACCTTAGTTTACCCCGACTCAGGAAATCTGAAAGAAAGCCTGCTGAGGTGACTGGTAGTGCAGGGCCAGCTCCTGCACCCGTGGGAACCGATGCAAAAGGCTGAATGAATTCAACAGTAACAGGACAGTTTCTTTCCATGGATTTCCCATTTCCACCAAGCTGAAGGGACAACAACCCTACACAATTATCCACTTTCCAACTGAACATATTTCTCTGTCCTGTATGTCTCTCCACATCCTTCCTATAAACTGTATTACAATTATACAAAAAAATAAAAACAAATCATTTTTAGCTGAACTTTTCCCAGGGTGGGAAAGTTCCCCATACCTGGGATATATTCAAAGGCCATTAAATTGACTTGCCTTCAATCTTCACAGAGACCTTGTCAGGAGGATTCTGTTTTTAACAACATGTATATATACATATTAATATGTACACAGACAAAGAAGCTGCTCTTTCAGTTAGAAAAGAAATTAAATTTCATCACAGAATGAATCCTATAAAAAGATATGTAATAAAGTTGAAATACCCATAAAATAGCTATTACTAAAGCAAAGCTTTCGTCAATAAGCTTCCAAAACTTTAAATGAAGAAAATGGCTTCACGAAGTGGTAGTCTAGATTTCCACAGTGAGGACACTGCTGGACGTTGCTGTATTCAGAGAAATACTGCATGCCAATCCGTACATCTATTACTGGCTTCCCACAGTGCTTACAGTTCAGTCGAGCCTGTAAAAAAACAAAGAAACAAAGAAACAAACTCTTTTGAAATAACCAAACTCACCTCCGCTCCTTGCCTCTGAAAGAGAGAGCATCACACACAGCCCCCTGCCCTGCCCTCTCCGGCAGGAGAAGGGGTAAGTGAGGAAACTGGCAGTAATGGGATCTGCTGGTAAGGACATTCCTCATCTGGACTTATAACTCGCAGGCATACACAATGCTTTTAACATGAAAGACCGCCACCAAATTCTGGAGAGTAGGTTACCTCCCACTCTGACTGACAGGAGGTAGAGAATTTCAAAGTTTATATATGCAAACAATTGCATTGTGTTGCTTAATCTCTGAACCAATTCCTCAGTCCCCAGCACAGGAAGTGCAGCCTCAGCACATCATTAATGAAGCTCCAAAGCAAAGAGAGAAACCTTACATTTGTGCCATGCAGCTGAACCGTTTAGGTTGCCGTTTGAACATGATCTGTCTATGAAATATATCAGCATTTTAATCTTTTGGCTTAACAAATTTATAACTCAGTCTACTTTATCAGCATGGCATGGTATTGTATCACTTTAAGTATCTATTTAAACATTTATAATACATAGTTTATACAAACTAAACATCACTTCAAGCACACAAACCATTCTACAAAATTCAACTGAGAAAGGACCAGTATTAACTGGGTGGATATGAGAAATAATTAAAGGTCAAGGGTGAGGGCAGACAGAGCTATTAATGTTCAGCAATAACAAAAAGTAAGCCTTCAGAAGAGATCTAGCTGAGAAACCTGGCCCATTTGATGCAAAGAAAGCAACAGGTGGTGTGAAAACTCAGCAGGCCATTTGAAATAAGAGAAGCAGAAGGGATTTGAGACCGTAAAGAAGTTTAAGAGTAAAGGTGGCAAACGAACAGCAAGGGCATGAGCTGTATCACAGCTTAACCTCACAGCCCAATACGCTAATGAAAGCTTCAGCTCTTCATTGAAAAGAACAAAACATTTTCTACAGCAACCTTGATTTAAGGAATTTTCCTGGGATGAGGAAAGAAAGAAATTATTCAAGTACTATTACTGTTGAGACAAGACTCAAAAAGAAACAAGCCATCAGCTCCACAGCCATCTGCTCTGCTTGAAATGCAGAAATTCTAAGAAGTACAATCTAGTAGGATATGAATTTGTATGATTTTCTTAAACAAAGTTAAGAAAAGGGTTATCTTCCCCCTTGCTACTGTCCAGCACATCAGCTACCTGCTAGCAGCCTGACAGAGGCTGCAGTTCATTATCCTACATGCACATTTGTGATGTATAATTAAATATTTTGAAATAAGGTATGGAATTATACAAAATAGAAATTAGCAAGGCAATTCAGAGTTAAATTATATACCATATTTAAATGTCATCCCTCTATGCACAGAATCAGCTGTAACAATCACAGTGAAACAATAAAGCGTATTATCTGGCAATCACAGTCACTGCAGCTAATGATTTCACAGTCAGTTCTATTACTTAGCATGTACTGTCACACTGTCCATTAATCATATAATTAAGGCTCTTGTATAACGAGACCTTAATTCTTGTCTTGTACATTCAACAGAGGCAATTCAGATTTAAATTTCCTGGCTTTTACAGAGGTAGCAAGACAGCATCAGTGTTTTACTTTTAAAACTCCCTATGTTAAAAAAAAAAAGTTACAACATCAAGAGGCACTAAATTTGGAGGTAATATCTATCTTTAGTTCTAATTGTTATCAGTATTTTATCCAGTAGCAGCAACTCTACTTGTCTTTTCAGCAACACATTTTGGTAAATACGTTGAATTTATAAAATGGATTTCACATATTGACAAAACTGTATTTTATAGTGCTCTTAAGCATACACGGTACCATGAAGTGACTGTACTTTGAATGAATGCATCTCTACCAAGGCTTCTGTTCTCACCCAGTAACAAAACCGGTGTGTCCAAAGGCAACAGCCTACTCCTGAGCATCCCGAGCAGATCACTGAGCCATTCCCAGATAAATGCCTTTTCCATGCCTATCTACCCCTACCTACACAATAAAAGTGCTCTGCCCATCGCATGGACAATTCTCTTGGATGCTGATGACCCTACTGCCTCAGGCCGGTGTCTACTCTGGAGTAACCTCAGGCCTTGGATCTTTCTCACCCAAGGTACAGATGAGGTGAACGTTTAATGAAAACTAAGCTGCTTCAAGCTGTGGTGGAGTACCATCACCAGACTCAGTCGCAGCAAAGATTAAGGAGAGCATGAGCACAGAGACTCTTTAGACCTTTCCATTCCCTCAGCTTTTTTGCTACAAGTATCTTACAATAAAACACAATTCAAGCAACTAAAAGAAACCTGAACACATGAAACCAGCTAAAAACGTTCAATTGTTATTAAAATACTACTGAAATTACATAGGATGCCAAAGATACTTGCTAGGGATCATCCTAAGCATTAGACTGAATTGTGGATGCATTTGAAGGGGCTTTATTAAAAAAAATTAAATAATAACCACTGACCATTGCATTGTTTTTTGTCTAGCTATCGGACTCTGTGCCTCATAAGACAAAGGGACAGGGACGCGGTCAGCTTTCTTGTATTGCACTTATAGGCTAGAAAAGAAGGATGAAAGAAGGGAAGGGAGAAGAGGAACACAAACCTTGGCTTTACTTATCATCTGTTGGAATTTCACCTTAGGAGTCTTATTTATGTATGGTACTAACCTGACAACAGGGAGATGCTGCCAGAATATCGTAGGTATACATAGTTCCCAGCTGATGCCAGCTTCCATCCCATCGGGACTTGCACTTAATGCAGATAATTTTGTGAACCCCTTCTAAGCAGTCTACACAAACAGCATAGAGGTGCATAAGCCTTCCTGTGGACAGTAAAGACACTTCTTAAGGAGACGAGAACAGAAGATTAAAACAGACATTTCCCATTATCTGCTCTTCAGTAATACAAATCACACTTTTTTCTTTTTTTTTTTTTTAAAAAAAAGGGTGAATGATAAAGTAAAAAATGTTTCTCTATGGGAAACACATAGGGCTTGACTGAAGCTATTTTCCATGAATGCAAAACTCAGGAATTAGTCATCACCCTGCCCACCCTC
>NW_020799097.1:64398043-64400826 GCF_003259725.1 Athene cunicularia | reverse complement strand
AGTCATCACCCCTCCCACCCTCCCTTCCTCCATTTGCTGGTAGACCTTAGCAAAATATTTTATAAAAGGAGATGCTTAAGCTCCATGAACAGATGCCAGGTTAAGCTACATGATCAGCTGCAGTGTTTCCAAAACCAGGACTGTGCCCTAGCTTCATCCCCACCTGACAGAACAAGTGGAGAAGTGCTGAAGCTTATTAGCAAGCTGGGTACAGATTCATTTAACAACTTGCCAAAATCTTCCAGCAAAGAGGGAACCAAGGACCTAATATTCCTCATGGAAAAAAACAACAGCCAGCAGAGCAATTTTCTTTCATATACTTTTTCCTGACCATTTACAGTAAGTATATTTAAAAGCATTATACATTATACATACACAGACTTTAACACGCCATTCAGAACTTCAAATCTATGGAACTCTATCATGACCTTAGGCTCTGTACACACAATGATTTTCAAAACAGTTTGACTTCTATAAAAATAAAGCATTTCAGACTTGAAAATTAAATATTTTCTTTACATAAAGGTGACTAAACTCACCAAAGCAAAATCCAAGATGCAAATTTCACACAAAACAAAAAGCCCTAATTACAAATTACAAAGATCTGGCATCTACATTAAGCCTGACTTGTAATGATTTAATCAATTTGTAGTTTAATAGTTGGTTATTAAAAATGGGCTGACAGAGAGTACCGATTCTGTAATATACTGTATTTTGCACTGCTATACAAGACAAAGTTAAGAAGTAATGCAGTTACAGATCAGCTACAAAATAGGGCTGCATATAATATGCATTTATTTTGGATTGCAATTTGTGCTCTTCAGCATGAAAGCAGTGAACACATCACAACCTGTAATTTAAAGAACATACACATTTTGTACTCATTCTAGATAAAAGGGAGTAGAATATTAACCATTTGTGACTGATTTTTTAAACTTGTTCTGGTTTTTTAAGCCAACTATTTTAGAAAAATGAGAAGACAAATCAGATTCTTCTTAAAATATATATATAAAATTAACTTGCTAGTATGGGCTGATAGAAATTGAGTTATTCCACATTGGAGTGTTCAGCTGTAGAAAATGTGATATGCAAATATAATAAACTCTATTCCTAAAGTGAACACTCAAGATTGGAGGCTTTCAAATAATTCCATGCACAGAAGTTTTGTGTTGTGTGCAAGAAAATAAAATATTTTTCCTCATCTGAAGTCTGCACTGCTCCTGCACACTAAAATACTGTGTAGCCCCATTGCTTAATTTTCAGGAATGTTGGAAATGAGGCACCTCATAACAGGCCTGAAATAAAAGAAGTTATTTTCTTTACTGAAGAGAAAGTAACACTCTGGAACAGCACCTTGCAAGCTTAATTTCATTTCAAAGTGTACTTCTGATAATAAACCATTTTACCCAGGACAAGGAGGTAGAAATTTTAACAATTAATTATCCACAATATCTTGTCTAAGCAAGTTTTTCAGACCTATCATCCAATGGGTATGGAGCAATTAATTAAAAAAAAATAAATTTGCAGAGTTTCATTCTTAGTGGCAAATGTTAATAAGTGATGAGTTTCACTATTACTAAACCAGCTATTAATATTGATAAAAATCACAAGCACATTGTACATGCCTTCCCACCAAAGCAAATAAGCATTGTTATCTCACATATGTATATTCTGTTTATCCTGGAGCTTTTTTAGCTTGTATATTTGCCTACCACTTTTTCTCCTTAAAGTACATTAGGCAAGACAAAACAATAATGTTGGCATGAATACAGTTTAGTGACTTAGTGCACAGTGATTTAAGGAAAGAAAAAAAAAAATACAAATTTTGTTGAGCAAAGGAATGTTACATAACACATATTATGGCCATGCATGGGATATAACAAATTTTATTGAAAGGAGAGAAACTTAAATATTAAAAATACCCCTCATTAATGCCTTCCCAACACACTTTTCAACATATAATTCTGTGGCTTTGAACACCAAACTACAAATATTTTCTGACTTATTTTAGCCACGTTGGCTGCCAGCAGGCTGCAGAACAGGCATGTTTTGCCATGTACCACCCTGATCACTTAGTCTGGGGCACAGTATTCTGGATGATCTGAAGCTCATCCTAGCCCACATCCAGTTATTTCTCTAGGAGGAGAAAAGTAATAAATGCCTTGGTCTCAACTCAGCTCGGAGCTGGGATGCGATCAGGATGCAGTCCAAACAGGCAGGAGTTTGGAAATAAGTCTAAAACCCTCACTACACCATTGCTGCTTCAACCCACCATATTAAAAGCTTACTTTTACTACATCCAACCTCCCCAGGCTGGTATTAACATAGGCCAGACTACGGTCCTTTCCATATACAAAAAAAAAAAAAGTAGTTTGCTATAAAACAAAACTGATATTCTCTAGTCTGAAAGCAGAGGAGAAGCATCTCATCTCACTGGTGGTACAAATACAACTTTCACCCATGCTGCAGCACAGCATGCTTAAATTTAAATTTAAAAGGTTGATGTATATCTTGGAGTAAAGCTCACAACAGATAAATCAGCAGGCACACACTGCAGAACAGATTGGCAGGAAAACCTTTCCGTGGTCTACCTAGAAACCAGATGAGGAATCTCTTAGTTGTAAACCCAAACACAAGGCATGGATCTTTCTACACAGCATTTCCTTTTCGTAATTCCTTCTGTGTCAATCTGATCCATGCGATTAATTTGGACATGACTTCAAGCTCTACAGAACTGCTTGAAAATGCAGAATCAGGATGAAAATCTATAATGGGGGGAGGGG
>NW_020799097.1:64381446-64397993 GCF_003259725.1 Athene cunicularia | reverse complement strand
GGGGGGGGGGGGGGGGGACAAGGCACAAAAGGTAGTTCCATCATTTAATAAAACCTAGCATGACTGACAGACAACCTGTACCTTGAAGGTGACAGGGAACATCATATTCAATCTCATCATGTCTCGATGGGCTAAGGAATAGGGTCCCGTCCACCAGCGGAAACTGTTCAAACACTGGCAGCGCCCTGTGGCACAGCGCACAGTTTACAACGTTCCTGTGGCTGGCACTAAGAGCAGCAAGGATGAACTTCCGAAGGTCCTCCCCTTGGCCCACCTGGGCATCGTCTTCCATCCGCACATGGAAAGTATTCAATTTATGCCTGGGGATGTGAGTAAGCAGCTCAGATAGATCAAGCCTTCTCAAAAACTGCACAGGGGCATCGAAGTGTCCTGATCTATGTGCTTGCAAGCCAGCTGCCCCGTAATCAAAATGCGCATTCCTGAACATGCCCCCACCCGCCATGCTCTTCTTATGTGGCTCCAGGTGAATGGCGTTCTTCAAAAACTCTCCTAAGTATCGCGAGGAACGAGGGCCGCTGAAATGTGTGGGGGCAAGAATAGAGTAGCCAGTGGGTGGGGATTGGCCAGGGGAGACACAAGGCGAACGAACGGCGTAGCTGCTGCCCATGACGCCCTTCTCCTGGGAGTTCTGCCTGTCCATTGAATGCCTTCGCTGGAGGTCATTGCTCAAGCCCTTCTGCGGCTTGTTGGCCGGCCTGCCCTTTTTGGCCTCCTCTGCTGACTCTGCCACTGACCTCCCCGTACTCTTCTCCAAGACTGATTTTTTCTTCTTATCATCCTGCATTCGCTTCACCTGGTACCAGTCAGTGTCCTTCTTCAAATGACCTTGCCCACACCGACAGGAACAAAAGCGAAAAGCCAGGTCATATCCCTTCTTTGTCCACATGTTTTGGCGACACTGCTTTTCATTCCAGCTCCTGGCTCTGCCAATGCAATTAAACTGGACAAGAATGCTGCTTTCCCACTCGTAGAAGCACTGAAGGTGCATCCAAGTGCTGTACGGACAATGCTCGTTGTTGCATATAACCTTCTGGTAGTCATCCTTCTCCAGATCCACCGGCCTTCCAAAGCTACAGATCAGTGGAGTAGCACAGGGGGCTTCTGTGGAAGATAAAACAGATACATTAATAACTTAATGGCCTGCTTATTGCAATACTTCTTTAAACACCATGCCAAATACACACATGAGCTCTTACTCATGATCCGTATTACTGAAGGGCCCACAAGCACTAGCTCTGGGTCAGGGCAAAATGCAGTCTTTGCCAAAAAAAATATTAAGTATGTGAAAGAAGATAGGGAAGTGAGGGAATAAACAAACTGTAATGTCATTTTGTTCTTTAATATTCAGAGCCAAAGCACCTCAGAAGAATCAGCCCAACACAAGCGTTAGCAGATACTGTTGCAAGGCCTTAAAAAGTAAGGAGAAAGCTTTGTGGATGTTTCTGGAGGGTTGCTTTGAAGCCTGAGAGGCAACAGGGGTAGAACACACAGAGATGTTTGTTTGAAAAACAAGTAGGCAATACAGCCTGGCTTTGCAATCACAGGGAGAGGCAGAAATTGATCTTTTCTTTGGGACGAAGCAAGAGACAACAGCTAGGGAGAGAAGGAAGAAGCAGAGGACTTTGAAAAGCAAGACAAACAGCTTATGTTCCTAGTACAGAAAGGAGACCTTCATTATATTGCTCAGGCAAATATAGATCATACTGTCATCACTGACCTCTTGGATAGCTAAATTTCACAAACCAAATAGTTCTGCAACACAGTTTAAAAGAATGAAATGCCACATTTTGCTGCCACAAAGCAGCAGCAGCCTTTGCTATATGCTTGAGCAAAGAACAGTTTATTTCAATTCTCTCCCTGCAACAGTATCAGCTTCTACACAAAAATGCTCTACTAAAATGTTCTGCATTTATGGACCAATGATGTTTTCCCCTCCCTCACAAAAGTACCACGGACTACATATAAATCCCACTTCTGGCTGCTCCGTTGCAGCTGGGAGGCACAGAAAGGACAGGAAATTTTCAGTTGGAATTTCTGTTGGATCTTAAGAGTTTCTAATTATGAAGTTTTTAGATGCTTACTCAAGTATTACAAATATTTCTCCTCTGTATTTCTGACTTCCTACTTCCTCCACTTCACCAAAAAATACTGATCCAACAGGGCTGGCTGGCTGCCTTTTAACCTCTGTATTGCTGCATTCAAATACTAGCAGGCTTCTTCAGGGTCTTCCATGGTCAAGTGCTGTCTCACCACATGTGAAACAGAGCAAACAAGCTCCCTGCAGTTCCCCAGCCTCAGCCAGAGCTACAGAAATAACAAAAGAGTACACAGAGCCTTTCAAAAGAGAGGCTGCTGTGATCTAGGGTTTTTTTCCTCAGGACTTCAAATTTCTAGCTGATAAGCAGGAAAAAAGCAGTTACATTGCTTTTAATCCTGTTCTCACTGCTAGCACAAATAATATAAATTTGCAGCGGGATGATAGGTTTTATGCTGCTCCATTTGCTTTTACTCAGGCTCTCAGTAATACACACACTACCCATCATCACGTGTCCTACAGCAGCAATACATAAACCAGATGCTTTACAACAACAGATTTTTGCCACACTAGTGGTTTTGCCCCTTCCAAACAAGTTTTTGTTAAAAGGCTACAAACAAACAAACAAAATCTTCAAGGTTACCTTCAGTAAATTCAAGATTACAGTAGCTCTGAAGACTTATTTACCCAGAAGACTGGTACAAAGAGCACGAGAAAATCTTCCTGAGCCATTGTCTGGAAGATGCTACATCCTTCACCTCACTTCTCTGCCTCCGTTTCTAATACCAGAAGCAGCACAGTTGCAAAGAGAATTTTCTGCAATACCTTTCCTTCAGGGACTGGCCTACAAACTGCAAGCAAAGCACATTCACATTCTCTTAAAGCAAAAAAAGTCGATTTCATTTCAAAATATGACTTAAAAACAAATTACAAAACTGGAGAGAACAGAGATAAGAGCAGCTTTCCCTAGGGACTCTGTGGAAGTTCCTTCTATACATGTGACACCAATGTTCTTACTATTTGTCTCAGGTCTCTGAAAAGCCCACTAAAAACATGCAGGTTTTGAGATGGTTTTGAGATGTCTTTGAGAAACATGAATTTTATCAGGTACCAATGTCTAATTTTTCCTTGGCATTTTTTACTGTGTATTATTGAGTATAACATTGCAGGCCAAGAGTAAAATGAATGGTAACTTATCTGCTCTGAAATAAAATCTGTTTACTAGTTCAGAGTTCTCCCACCCATTCTCCCAGACTTCAAGTCATACTATGCCACACCAAGCAACTCGGAAAAGTTTTTCTTCATTGTCAGTCATTCTTTCATCATATTTAGGGTCTGAAAGTATAGTTTGCAATTACAGCATCCTTATGCATCTTATCTCAGAGAATTCAGTTAAACTGAAACCATTAAAGGCAAATCATCAGAAGTCAGATGTGAAGCAAGATACCGGAGGCACCAATAAGAACAGTTCTCACTTATGCATTTCCTGTATTCATCTATTTTGGTACATATTCCTTTCCACCACTGCCAGGAGGCAGGAAGAAAGAACATGCCAAAAATCCGCTTATGCTCCCCCTGTGTTTCGAAGTGTCAATGTTCTAACAGTCGCAGGTATAATTATAGCTGACAGCCGAGAAAGTTACTATACAGACAAGTCTAGAGATCTCCACAAGTATAAGGACTTTATACTTGTTCATCCATACTGGCATAGTTAACTGACTGAAAAAGAAAAGTGTTTCCTTGTCTAGCCTTTGAACATGTCTTTGGTTTTGGATGCAAAAACATACAATCTCTAGGCCCCTAAGAAGTTTGCAGCCTCTTCACTATGTGATCAAAGAAATGAAATTAATAAAATAAGTGGCTGAAATACAGGGAAAAAATCACTTCAGCCTGTGTATTCCACAGAACAATTCCACAATTATTTGATTGTGATCATGTACTGGGTGTCTAGAGGCTATTGTAAAGGTGACTTTCAACAGATTATTTTCCCCTTTTCCCTGGTTGGTCAATGGAAGGACTGTGGGACCTTGTCCAGCTTCTCCTTGAGAATTTACAGATGCCAGATTATGTGAGGAACTTCCACAGAGCATAACTATGAGCAAGAAAAAGCTTCAAGTCTTGGACAGAAATGACTTTTTCAACATTTAAGTTAACTAGATGACTAAGTTTTCAGACATTCCCTCATCTGATCTTCTATCTGCTCAGTGTGAATTAGCTGATTAGACAATCACCAACACAAAAGCAGATCTAAAGCAGCTGGAAAAAAGCAACGGAGTGAACAAGAGCCTTTCCCCACGCAGAAGATGCCACTGAATTGTTAAATGGTGGCACTGAGATTGCTTTGGAAAACATCATTGCTAAGAGGAGAAGCTGGTGGCCTACTCACCCCTTCTGGGGACTCACCTGACATTTCACTACTGACAGTGTAGCAGCGTAAGAAATCAACGGGTCTCTCTGCCATGTTGCCATGCTCCACAGCACAGTTAATGCCATGCTAGTCAAAGCACCTCCTTTCACTGGTTGTTATTAGGAAGTCTGCTGATCTGGAGATGGCCTTGATAAAACCGTGGCAGTATTTCCACAATAGAAACTTAGCATAGCTAATTAAAGTTGTCTCAGTAGAAAGTTCTACCACTTCAGTAGTATCCTCCTATTTAAGAAAGCAGAAAACTCCACTACCTGAAAAGTGTATAGAAACCTCAAGCCAGCATTTGGTTCTGCCTAATATTTCAAATTCCAGCAGGTCTATCGGTACAAAACAGACTGTGAAGGACTGAATATCCCTTGCAGACTTCTCTCCATTCACGTCTCCTGCCAAACATAATCATGCCACATGTTCCTACATAAAGAATAAATGAAAAGCAGAAAACGAAGCAATTTTTTGTGCAACTTTCCCAGATTACAGCAATAGATATGCCTTAGGAGTGAAAGAGACAACATTCAGATCACTTAGTATGGGAGCCACATTAGCAAATGTGAAGAGCTCTTCCCATCAATTCACACCCTTGAAAGTGCTCTGGGTTATTTAATCATCATTTTATAAACGAGACAAAGCACTTATTACAGAATTACAAAACTTTAAAAATTCTTGTTATCAAGCCCCTCTATTTCCCATTAACTAGAAATGCATTTTGAGATTATTCTTCAAAAAGTCAGAGCTAGAATCATTGTCTTAATGTTTTATGATAACAGCATAACGATTATTGTCAAGACAGATAGTAAAGATGAGTAATAGAAATTCACATGGCCAAACTGCCCATGCACCCCTGCAGCCCCAAGCTGGTTTGTCACCTAAATATAATTTGCTTCCAAGTATCTAATAGCTTGACAGATTTCTGGTTTCCAAAGTTGTGAAATGGAACTTCAGGAAAAATTAAAGATTAACAGCTATCAGGGCAGCATCCATCCTCCCAGTAGGCCCTTTGAAAGAACGCCTAAATGGCCATAAAAGTACCTCTATTTTTCCTCTCACTTTCAAGACGGTTTTCACAGCATAAGAGAACAAAACAAGACAGCGTGAAGTTTCATGTAGCAGAATGGCTTCAACATTTACTTGTAACAGACAGGCTGCCAAGTTGCAACTACAACTGCATGGTGCTTCTTTCAAGAAATTAAGTTTCCACATTAAAAAAAAAAGTTTTCTCATATTCCACTGTCGTGAATTTGATCAGTAATTCTTAAAATAACACAAGGGGCAGCACATAAATGTCCTCTAAAACACAAATAGCACACAATATTCCAGACAAACGTAGACTGGAGCAAAGACAGTTCATTGCTTAAACAAGGTGGTGTTTTATGTTTGACAGAACTCCCATAAAATTAACTTTTCTTTCAAAAATGAGTACATGACAGAAGACTACAAGGAAGCTAGTTTGGGTATTTGCCTTTTTCTCAGTTTTTCTGTTCAGGTTTATAAATATCAATAAAATCCAGGAGTAGAAAAAGATGGTTCAGATAAATCTACAACAAAAGACCCACATTAACTGGTTTCTTCCTTTTAACAGAAAATAAATAGGGTATACGAAGACCACCCTTCCCGTTTTATGACCCAAACGATAGCAGCAAAACAAACGGCTGCCTGAGGAACTTCCCTCTGGTGAAGTAAATGGAGGAGAATGTTGTTTACTTCTGTTTACACACCCATCATAAAACCAGAGATGCACCCAGCAAGCCAAATGCAATGACTCCACAGCTTCAGTTTCATGACTGCTCTCATTTGTTCCAAGTCCTCGGTGCGGACGCCTCAAGCAAAATTTGCTCTTCCCCTGCCACATTCCCACATTATCCATTGTGTTAAGCACCAGAGTTTTTCAGTCAGTGGACAGAAACAGATTATTATTTCCTGTACTCGTCAGCGTAGGTTTCAGCTCACCGCAGACTTGCGATTGCTGGTAAAGCTCAAGGGAGGTGTTAAACATGTGAGGCTGGGGACAGAGGAGAGAGAAGCACAGTGGCTGTTGGAAGAGGCAGCCCTACTGTCATCTTAAAACTGTCAGGCAACAGTAAGTTGTTATGGATCTGGAAAAAAAGAAATTATAAAAAAAAAGCTAAGGTCTTGGCACTGGATCGGTTACAAGATCTTGATTACTCTGGCTTGCTTTTGGTCTACTGTTACTCTAGCATCTCACCATCTATGCCAAGGACACTTTACTTGCCAGCACATTACCTAGACCAGAAGGGTACATGTGGAACACACACTTTGCAAATCAAGCACTTTAACCTCTACCAGCACTTTCCCATGAACAGTGCTCTCTTCACAACCCTACACAGCTAGGAATTGTTCACTCTGACAGCTTGAACCAGAACTGAGTCATTTCTGTGGAAGGCTACTCCCTTCCAACCATTTGCATGAATCGTCTGAATTTCCTCTGCCATCAGCATAGCTGTATTTTAATTGAAGTCATTCAATATTATTGTGCTAATACTATACTGCAGCTGTAGAAAATAAACCACCACCACAACAACAGACTGAACAGAAAACTTGTATTAACTGTCCAATGTGTTTACTCTGGTGAACCTTGGAATACCATCCAATATTCAAAAGATTACCAAGACGTGACAAAATGGTATTGCCATAGGCACAACTGGTTAAACACTACAAATAATATGGGAATACAGAACTGGTTAGCCATCCTCCTCAGAGCCTGAATGCAGCAAGAAGAATGCAATGGGAAAAAATGATTCACAAGTGGATCCGAAAGGCAAGCTTGGATCTTCAGTGCAGCAACAAGAAGTAACAGCCGTCAAAGGTTAGGAGAAGTCTTTCAGAACAGCTCAGCTCATGGCTTATATTGATAACACTCACTGATGATGACTGATGTCTCTCCAGAACTTCTTACGCAGTCTTTGCAGACTGATCAAGATGAAAGTTTCCAGTCATTCTCCGGGGGGAAAGAGGCAAAAACAAGACAGCGATACCTAGTAAGCCTCCTAAAATACAGGCTTTTGTCTGTGTCACAAGATTCCCTCTTAGGTTCCTGGAAAGAGTAGTCAACACCAGCAGTCCACCTTCAGTGAGCAACAGACAGAGCTCAGGCTGGTGTGACACAGACACCCCCCCATGAATCACCCTCTGAGAGCCAATCACAATGGGAGACTGGCTGATAGGTCTCCACATGTAAGCATCTACATATTGACACTTACAAATTTGGAGGTCAATCCTACCCTCAAGGGCCAAGTCGCTGCAGTCAATATTGACGCTCAGAGGGACTTAAAGAGAACAAGGCCGTAAGCAGCCCGGCATTCCTTGGCACACTTACAACTTGTGCAAGATGTCACTAGTTGTATTAGGTGAGTAGCCAGATGAAGTGATTACCTTTCTCTAGAAAAGATTTCAGGTAATTTGGAGCTGCTAAACCCTAGTTAATCTGGGAATTCAAATGACAGTACTCCTGGAGTAATACTCAGTAGGTCCTAGAACCATCTCAGAATCACAGAATCATCTAGGTTGGAAAGGACCCTGGAGATCATCCAGTCCAACCGTTCTCCTAGCACAGTTCCCATCTACAGCATATCCTTAAGCTCTAAATAGACCCTGCTCTTGAACACCTCCAGGGATGGGGACTCCACCACCTCCCTGGGCAGCACATTCCAATGCCTAACAACCCCTTCTGGAAAGAAACGCTTCCTAATATCTAGTCTGAACTTTGCCTGGCACAACTTGAGGCCATTACCTCTTGTCCTATCGCTTATTACTTGATTAGAGTCTCACCCCCAGCTCTCTGCAGCCTCCTTTCAGGTAGCTGTAGAGGGTGATGAGGTCTCCCCTCAGCCTCCTCTTCTCCAGACTAAACACCCCCAGTTCCCTCAGCCGCTCCTCGTACGACCTGTGCTCCAGACCCTGCACCAGCTTCGTTGCCCTTCACTGGACACGCTCGAGTCATTCGATGTCCTTTTTGTAGTGAGGGGCCCAAAACTGAACACAGGAATCGAGGGGCGGCCTCACCAGCACCAAGTACAGGGGTAAGATCCCTTCCCTGTCCCTGCTGGCCACGCTATTGCTGACACAAGCCAGGATGCCATTGGCCTTCTTGGCCACCTGGGCACACTGCTGGCTCCTGTCCAGCCGGCTGTCAATCAGCACCCCCAGGTCCCTCTCTGACTGGCAGCTCTCCAGCCACTCCTCCCCAAGCCTGTAGCGCTGCTGGGGGTTGTGGCCCAAGTGCAGCCCTCGGCACTTCACTCTACGCTGACTCCATGCTTGGCCTCCAAGGGAGTCTGTTCACAAAAAATAAATAAATCAAAACTGAGAAAGGCCTAGCAACTACATAGCAGTGGGAAGATGCCATGGAAATTATGAAAGCTTAACTCATGCCTGCTACATTAACACCTTCTAACATACAGCACAGTCAGAGCTAGTGCCTGTCTATGAAATCAGCAATTAGCACATGATACAAAGTCAGTTATCTGTGGCTCTTATTCAACCACCCACTCTCAGCTCAGCCATCACCTCACCAAAGTCAGTCAGAAAGTCAAGAGCAAAACCGTACAAACTAAGGAGGACAGGCACTTAACGTGTGCACAATAGTTTTACAGTTTGCTTACACAACCATCTGTGCTCCAAGCTGGACCAACTAACTGCCTACCTACGCTGCTGAAACCCATCATGGGAATTCACATGGTCTGGTAGAAGTCACCATAATCTGTACAGTTACCATCTAGACAACTTAGCCAACTTATTTCCATTTAATACCTGTTACTATCCAAACACAGAGAACAATTCAAGTCACCAGCTTTGCCTTTTGCCTAGGATATGCAGACTCTCTCTGCATAGAAGAAATCTTGCCCTAGCTTGGGATGTCATACTCTCAATCCAACTGAAAATATCACCAGAACAAGCCTCTACCTGTATCAGCACTGGGACAATTAATGTCAATGCAGTCCTGATACTCCTACATGAATTCTGAGTTGGCTTAACCAGGTCAGGTAACAATTGGTCCTACATATCACATGCAATTGTGCCCAGGCCAGGAAGACTCCTTGCATTCCTCAGCGTAGGGTGGATTTTTCTGATGACCTCTATCATGGTGCAAAGATGTTTTGAACATTGGCTGTTGCTTTGTCTGGACATGAATCATCCTCACAGAAAAGCATTTCCACCATTAAAATTCTCTTACTGTAGCTTTCCAATAGATTTTAGTACCTTGAAATGTTACAAAAAACTAACCCTGGTGCCTCAAGAAACAGACATCCTAATAACTAAAGCAGACTAATGCACCTGCTTTTGCCAGTTTTCAGTGGCAAATTCCAACTCATGCTGGGAATAAAGAGGTAATTCTGGCAAGCAGGAGATGCCCCAATACCAAGCACAGATGTAACAAACCACAGGCTGGACTTGCCCAGATTCAGAGCCAACCAGCCACCAGACCTAGTCCAAAAGCAGAAGGGAAGATAAAAAGGAGAAAAGGTTGAATCAAGTGGTATCAGCATCTGGGGATATTTGTGTCTAGGGATGTTTGTGTCATTGGTCTATCCTTCCCAAGTTACAATATGACAGACAGTATTTTTATTTCCCATGCTAAAGGCTAAAGAAGCTGGTAGAAACTCTGTGGGAAACAGGAGATGCAGTCACCCTAGCTGGAGTACCCAGCATCTCTGCAAGACAGCAGCTCCTGAGTTTGGAGCTGTCAGTTCCAATAGCCTTCTCCTTCATGATGCTGGGCTGGCTCCCAGCCCTGCCTATGTGCCATCTCTGGCATCTGTGCAGTACACAGAGACCTCGACTGTACATGGCTCCCAACATGAGTATCAGTAGAACAGGAGTGGAGACGGAGAGTCCCAGGCACACTCAATAGCCACGCTCTGATTGAAGCTACTCCTCTCCCAGCAGGCAATTAGGACAGGAACAACAGCAATATCCCTCTCAAGCCCTGGAAGGAGGACTGACAGACTCCATAAAGTAGGAGAAGCAGAAGAGATAAATGTTAAAGTGAATGCTCTCAAGATAAATGTCACTGTAGACTACTGGGAAATGCCAGTGCTCCACTCAAAATCCCACAAGCTTTCAAAACGGAATTACCCACTCCAGTGACTAGATTACCGCTTCAAGAGGCCTCATTGAAATTATTTGAATTTCTATCAAAACTGTTTAAAAGAAAGCCCATGCTCTACTAACGCTGTTGTAATTTTGACACCTTGAAGATTAGCTGGAGTATTTTACCCTGAGCTGGATGAAAGGTTAACCTCTATTTTTTCCCCTTGCATATGCTGCAGGAAGAAATGAAGAAAAGGATGGATGTCTGCCAGTCATCATGGTACTTAATAGCAAAGGATGTCTCGATAGCAATGCTGTAAGAAAGGCTGAAAAAAACCTTACAAATGTCTCCAAGGACCAGAAATTGTTTTGTCACTACTTGTTAGATCACTGGAAGGAAGATACAGGATGAGTACAAAGTAAAACAAACAGTTCAAAAACTGTATTTCCTCATAGGAAACCTAACAAACATCTAGCCTAACCCTTACTCATGCAAGCGCTACGCTTGAGCAAATGACTAATCACATGAACACAGAATGCTGTCAGGGCACCAGTAACCATTCTGATACCAAATAACTGTTAACAAAAAATGAATGGGTGTGTACTTGCTTGCATGAAAGAGTAGTATTTATTTTATTCAGTAATACCATAGACATGATTCGATTTGCAAAGATTTAAAGAACATGAAATGCATTTGATACAAAAGCATGTAAATGCATAGTTCTAAAAATCCTAAAACTAACATGAAAGTCCTTTCAAACCCGATTTGCATTCAATTGATTTCTGCAGTTAGAAGAATTCAGTGGAATTACAAAGCAAAATGGTTTTCCTTTAGAAAATTAATAGGTATTAAATTTTGTAGTCACTGCAACAGAACAGAAACTTAATTTTCCAGGTGGTCTCACCAACATCAATGGGACTCCCTCAAGCTAAGTGGGTGTATAAGAAGGTGCCAATACTGAACATCTCTAGAGTGCCAAACTGGAACTGGATGTTACATGCAGCAGGGAACATTTGACAGCAAATATTAATCCATGCTTAAATACTACGGCAATTCATGTTCTAAAAATACATTTTAAATTTAAATACTGCACTGACAAATTTTCTGGCCTCTTTAACTATCCCACCTCCAGGATATAATATTTTTCTTGGTAAATCTTAATTGTTGGCCAGTCACAGCTTTCAACACGTTAGTCATTGTTGGGCTGACTGATTTTCTTCTTCACACACTTGTCCTGCATTAGCATTTTTATTCAAAAGTAAACCAATCTTACAGATTTGTGAAACCCAGGTGAAGAATGGGCAGAGCTGGCCATTTCAAATCCAGGTAACTACAGACAAGTCCAGAGCCTGGCCTGCGCAGTGGGTACTGCTTGCATGACCCCTCTGCTGCCACAGCAGGAACTCCACCCCGGGAAACCATGCTCCAGTGAGACCTCCAGCAACCACCACCTACACCAGCTCCCCCACAGCCTTTTTTCCCCCTGAAGGACTCTCACGCCCGGGGATCCTGTACAGATCTGACCTCTGGCAACTCTGCCTGACAACCTACCGACTTGCTAGCTCTGACACTTCTGCAGTTTAAGGGTGTCATGCTTTAACCCCAGCCAGCACCTAAGCCCCACACAACAATTCGCTCGCTCCGCCCTCAGTAGGATGGGGTTGAGAATCGGAAGAGCAGAAGTGAGAAAACATGTGGGTTGAGATAAAGACAGTTTAATAGGTAAAGCAAAAGCCACACACACAATCAAAGCAAAACAAGGAATTCAATCACCACATGCCACCAACAGGCAGGTGTTCAGCCATCCCCAGGAAAGCAGGGCTACATCACACATAATGGTTACTTGGGAAGACAAACACCATCACTCCAAATGTCCCCCTCTTCCTTCTTCTTCCCCCAGTTTATATGCTGAGCATGATGTCATATGGTATGGAATATCCCTTTGGTCAGCTGGGGTCAGCTGTCCCAGCCGTGTCCCCTCCCAGCTTCCTGTGCACCCCCAGCATCCTCACCGGTGGGGTGGGGTGAGGAGCAGAAAAGGGCTTGACTCTGTGTAAGCACTGTTCAGCAATAATGAAAACATCTCTGTGTTATCAACACTGTTTTCAGCACAAATCTAAGAGATAGCCCCAATACTAGCTACTGTGAAGAAAATTAGCTCTATCCCAGCCAAAACCAGCATAAAGAGCTCACCTATGCCAGAGGGGGAAAACTATGGTCTTAAAACAGGTGGCAAATACACCACAAGACAGTGATTTAGACAGCTATGCCGTATTTTTTTAGTTTAATTTAACTGGTTATAATGAACCACATGTTTAAGAGGAAAAGCACAAACAAGAAGAGCCAGCTTTTCCTTTTCTCTCGTCTTCTCATAGCACCAATGCTGGAGAGACTAGAAGTGACAAGAGGATAAAGCAGCAAGATGCTAAGATACTGATCATCAAGAGGAGGAAGAAGACTTGGGTCTACTGAACAACTAGACCAAGAATGAAAATAAGACAAAGAAAATGGATGGAAGAAAGAATTTTAGAGTCAGACGCAGCTATATGTGGAGACCGGAGCAAGAAGTTTATAGGATAAAGGGATAAAATGTCTCGAGCTGACAGTGTAAAAGTGCCCATGCTCAGCAAGGCAGAAACAGAGAAGGAATTTGCCACTCAGAGCCCTCAGATCTAATGTACACCCTTTGGATTTTCCTCTTCTGCCACCCAGGGCAAAGTATCCTCAAAATGTCTTGCCCCCTCACACTCACTAATGTCTGCAGATGAAGGTAATCAGCGTTCACAAGGGCAGTAGTTGGTAACCCACCAGGATGGAGTCAGTGGGTAAGCGCACAATCCCATGGAGCTGCTGGTATAGTTTTACAAGATTATAGCTCAGATTTTCCAGTTTGGTTAAGGAAAGTAACCCAGAAAGTTAGCTAGGAAACTAAAAATGTATAAGACACATCATTCAACCGCTCTGAAGACCAGGAATCTAAGAAACTGGGCTCTCTGTGACATCACAGTTTCATTTCAGTTTCCCTGTGCACTGCATTACTGTTAAATTGGTCTATTCCTCCCACCCATGACCTGTTCCTCATTCAATGTAGAAAACGGATGCACTTTGGTCAAGAAAGATTAATCTATCAATCATATACAGAATTCCTGCTTGGTCTGATGGAAGAGATAGGAATGGAAGGCACAGCTACAGAACGTGAATCCTCCTTGTGGACATCATCCCAATACCTGCTGAAAAGTTATAGTGCAAGATGGAGAAAAGCCATCCCATCTGGTCAGTGGTTACACTCTCCACCTTCCCAATTCCCATGTGGGAGTCTAGAACCCTTCAATCACAGTCTGAGCTCTGAACATGCAAAAATTAAACCACCACCAAAAAAGAGCCTAAACAGATGCCCTCTTGGGGCATGGGAAAAAAAAATAAAAAAATCAACCTACATTTCTCAATCATAGCATCAAAAATTGACTGACACTTTGAGGGAAAATGGTACAGGGCTTGAAAGCTAAATTTGTCCAAATGAAAAAGGGAACATCTTTCCACTGTAAACGGGTGTTATAATGGCAGTTCTGTATTACACGGCACCGATAGTCAGAGCTGCATGGAGAAGCCCAGAGGAAATAAAAAATTCTGTTTCATTACAGCACATGGATGGAGGCTAGAAACAATTCATGGACCACATAATGAACTGTAACAACTTAAAAAAAACATCTGAACCACTATCCCTTCCCCGAGTGAAGCAGGGTCCTGATAGGGGACTGTGTAATTAGACTGTCATGCTGACATCACGATGCCAAGGTTTGCACAGATGATCTTAATTTTGCAATTATTAAATCTGCTGCTTTCATCTCTGCATACTTCTGACCTGTCACATTAATGAAAGAAAACAGGTTATGTTATTATGATCATACTGCCTTTCCAGGATAAAGATAGAGTAGGAGAGTGATAATACCAGACACATGCAAATTACTCTAGAACAACATATGGTGACGACGCAGGAGAGAAGAGCAGGCCCAGGGATGAGGGACCCACAGGACCAGTGAGCCTGGGCAGCACAAGTCACAGCATGCAGCTGCACGGTCAAAAAGCAGCAGAGCTTCTCTGCACCCAGCATGCTTAATCCGCAACCCAGATAGTCTCCCATGAATAATCGAGAGTTGACTGGTACAGCAGAACCCTATTAACCTCACAACTCACTGCAGCAGGCTGCGTCCTCCATAAACTGCTTAGTGATCAAGTAACTGTAAGTGCATGGCCTCTTACAAACATCTTCAGCCGAGCATACTAGACTCCAAGGCCCTGGCTATACTACATAGCTTCATTTCAGATTCATCGGTTTTGAAGACTTGGGGGAATCTGTTATCATCATCTAATTTTTTCCTTGCACACAAGAGTCAGATCCCCACCTCTGTAGCATGACAGGAGCAGTTTCTCCTTTCATCTCCTGAACCAAAACCGTTGAAAGCTTTGGACTTATCAGTGAGAATACAATTTACAAAACTTCCAGCTCAGGATTATCTGATGGGCAGTAGCCGATGTAAAATAAAGCTAGCAACCACATCTACTCCTTCAGCCTTTATGATTATCTGAGATGAAAGATATGACTAGACGCAATGATCCTGTCAAGGCAAAGATGAGGTGTGCTAACCAGGCACTTACAGCAAATGCCAAAGCCAGTGTCATGCCTCTGTTGTGAGGGGAAAAAAAAAAAAAAAAAAAGGAGGGGCGAGGAGGGGAATTTGACAAAAGAGTCAAGGATGTTTCTGACCACTGAAGTCATATGGAAGCAGGGAGAGAGAGAATAAAGGAACATCTCGGGTTAGCTCTCAGAAAGGCAGCCTCATCTTCAGAGGAAGCTGGCCAGCACAGGGGAAGGATATGTGAGGTAACCTGGGACACCCAGTCTTACAGCTGAAGACTGACAACCTGTCCACCCAACAAACTGTGCCACCATCAGTGTTCACTGGCATCACCTTCAGTGGCATCTGCACAAGGAACACCACTTCATTATCCCCGTGCAAAACAGCCACACCAGAAATGTACCTCTGCTTTCCCTTGTGCTTCAGCAAAAAAAATTTGGAAACTTTCTCCCCACCTGAAAAACTAAATAAAAGCCAACAGTATCACCTATGAGACACACCACCTGCAACGTGGTTGCCATAAATATTACATCACCAGACTGAAGTAATGATAAAAATGCTTAGGAAATTCTCTAACTCCTGCTAATCTTTCTTCCCCCTACCCCCTTGTTCACTTACTCAGAACAAATAGTCAAAAACAACCCCCCAAAAAAACCCAAACCCAGAAAGGAAATTCTAAGCATTCTCCATGATTCTCTGGAGTAAGTAATACTCTTACAAAAGCAGTCTGGCAAAGTTCTTGTGCACTACAGTGATTAGTAATTAATTGCTAATATTTCTAAGGAAAAGTTTCCATTAAATAATCCACGGGAATCAGACATCTTGAAAACCGAAGTAAGATTCTTGGAACTACCTTTGTCTAAGAGCAGCCAGGCAAAACTACCGCCACAAAGTATAAAACCAGTTGTAGCTACCCTCCCACTTTTTTTCCAAAGCATCGAGAGTAAAAAGCTGAAGTCCAACTCGGGAGGGGAGGAAAGTCAACAGTAGGGACTCTGTGCCGCAGTTTGTAAATCCAGCGGCAGACCTGAGATGTGGGAGTTTTTTGGCTTAGCGAAAGTGTAATAAAATCCTAGCCTACCTTTAGTTTTAGCCTGAAATATAATTTTGCAGCAAAGCTATTTCCAAACACGGACAGCAATGCAAGTTTCTGCAAGCAAACACCTTACCCAAACTGCTCCGAACCAAAACCCAACCCACCAACCAAAGGCAGCAGAAAATGGTTGATGAAAAGTGAGTATATCACCCTGACGAACCCGACCGCTGTAAAGCGACAAATAAAACGGACCGAAAAGCGGGACTCCATTTTTAATTGTACCGAAATAAAAGTCGGATTTGTCAACGAAGGGCTGAACGAGCCGGGACGTGGCCGGAGCCGCT
>NW_020799097.1:64364018-64381396 GCF_003259725.1 Athene cunicularia | reverse complement strand
GCTTTCTCGTGTTTGGGGGGGGGGGCGGGTTAAGGAACATAAAGCCTTACAACATCACGGCTCGGACGTGAGGTTTTTTCATCTCTGTAGTTCCTGGTAGGGGTGGCTCCGTGGGTGAGGGATAGCGGGGGTGAACCTTCAGGACGGGAGTTAGGTGAAGGCTGTCGGACCTTCGCGCCCCCCTGGAGCTGAGCTGGAAGCCGCCGCGCCTCGGTAGAGGCGTGTGGAGAGGCAGCAGCCTGGGCTTCTGCGGGAGTCCGGCCTCGGCGGGCGGCACTGCGGAAAATAGGTAACGAATATTCCCGGGATTCCCGCAGCCGGGGAGAAGGGATGCTGCCAGGCGGCTGCAAGACAGTACCACTCGCAACGTGCCTTCGCCTGGCCGACGAGCAGCGGGTCCCCGCTCCGAAGTGTCACCTGCCGGTGCACTCAGGATGGCACCTACAACTTTATCCAACTTGAGAATAAAAAGTACAACCTGTTGAAAGAACGGCGTGCCAACTCCCGGGCTGAGCAGTAACTCTGAGCCTGGCAAGCTTTTCCTCGCACGTAAATTAACTTTTTATCCTTCTGACCCAGATCCCGCAGATTAGGTTTCCATGATTTCCTTACAGAAGAAGCACACAGGCGTGCAAGAATGTGCCTTCATAGAGCGGTTACAGTCAGCGCTCTGTGGCTGAGCCAGCCTGGGAGGGCAAGAGCTCTATGGGTTCTAGAGGTCAAGTCAAAATGGATAGCTGAAAACCTGTAGTAAGTGAGGCCTGTCTGAGGGGAAGGTTGCCACGTTTTGTAAGTTACAATTTATCTACAGTGACTGGAAAAATTGTTTGCCTGGAACAGTTCCCAAATTTCCTCCTATTAGAAACAACATACATCCTGTATGGTCTTGTACCTGTAGCTGGGGCCTTAGTTTTCCAAGAAAATTAGCCACTCTATTTTCGAATACTCTTGAAGCAGCTATCACAAGAAGTTTCAACTCACGTGGCCTAGTTTCTTTGTCTGCAGACATCAACATTTTAGGGAGATTTTAAAGCAGTTTCTCCTGTTGGCGCAAACCTTCTGAAATTATGTGCTTTTCAGTACGTCAGCATTCCTGTAGCTAAACGTCCTGCCTACCTTAGTTCACAACTTTGAATCTTCAAAATTGCATTTCTGTCTAGAAACTAGAGGAACAGAGAAAGTGTGGCCGATTTCTGAGGCCACAAGTTTGGGCAATCCTGATCCCAGCCATCTCAGTTGCAGAATTTCCATTTGCTTTGGCAAGAGCAGATTTCACCCCCAGTTCTTTAGGTTTTCAAGACAAAAAAAAAAAAAATCCCTTCCACTACTATGCTTACAGGCTCATAAATGTGCTTGCCTGCAGTAACAGGGGGTCAGACCTCCAAGGAAATCTTTTCAAGTCTTCATGTTCCTATAAAATAGTGAAAACCCCATGGATGCCTGATTCTTATGTCTGGAGTAGGTGTGGAGCACGGAGTATTGGTCCAGATGATCAGGAAGGTAGATCCTTACCATGCATCAGAGTAGCTGGAGGAGTAACTGCTTAAATGCTGTGGCTGGATACAAAAGTGTAACATCTCAAACATCAGTTTTGCAAAAGTTAAGCTTCCTAGTTTGCAAGGTCAAGTCTTGGTGATGTCCAGTGAGCCTTTACTCTCTGCGAGGGTTGTGCCATGTTTAAGTGAGACCTTCTTGGGGTGAAATCATAGAAATACATGCAGAGATCAAGTAATTAATGGCAGTTTCAGTAGTCATGGAGATCTGCCATAATGTTCTGGGAGTGAAAGAAGTCTTCCACAAGTGTGGCAACTACCTACTGGCTCACACAAAGGAGTAGTCTGCCTCTTGGGCTTTCCTTGTTCAGATCTACTTAAAGAAGTAGTGGCAAACCTTCTATGGGTACAAAGCACCATTACTAAATGTATATCCAAATGAAAGGCCTCTTGTTAACATTGCAAAGGACAGATTTGTAGCCATCTGACAAAAATTACTGAACCAAAGCCCTATGTCAGTTAAGGAGACAAGGGTTGTGAGTAGCAGCAGGAGGACTGAAGAGAGGTCCTAGGTGAAATTTCCTCTCTGAAGTGCTATGATGTCTCTAAGCTGACTTGGTAAAGACAAACTGGGCATCATTAAGGGTGTGTCTGTGGTCAGCACCACAAAAATCCCTATGGCTTCAGAAAGGGAGTAGCATAGACAGTGGCTTTGTCTAGGCAATGCAGGGATTCCCGCATCTCTGAGCCATCCCTGAGCCATGTTGGTGACCTAGGACAAGCTTCTGGCAGAGTAGTGATTAGGAGCAGGCGTGTTGGGCAGGAGAAGGCTCAAGGTAGATACTAGTTTTGGACAGGGGAAACTCATCTCAATTGTCTTAATGCTACCATGTATGTTGCCTAGTTTCCCTTGCCTGATCTGGCAGGGGAACAAGACTGCTACAGTCCCCTGGTACTTTCCTGGTTGTCTGTGGGGTCATGAGGATCCCTGCACATGAGGGTAAGGGGCCTCCACCAGCCTCTCCACGAAGGCCCTCTCATTCCCTGTCTCATGGAAGCAAGATGGCTCTGCTTGGGTCTGCAAGGTCCTTACTGCACATCATCAGCCCGGACTTGTCCTGGAGATGCGTCTTTCTGACAAGTGTGATTAGCCGACGCCAACTGGTACTGCAGTGTCTCTCTCCATGGTCCAATCTTTGTAGAGGCCTTGTTTTTTGTAACTCAGAAATAAGCATCTCTTTTTCTTTCTAGGTATTGTGCACGGAGTGGTTGTGACCATTCCACTCTGAAATGAATTAGTTTAAAAGCCAGGTGAGTAGTTACATTATTCACACAGATTTTGAAAAACTTAACCAGATTTCTGTTCACACCTAGACCTTTTCCATTGACCATACTTTCTCAGGAGCTCTTTTATAGGAATAGATGATCTCCTCCTTTAATAAATGAACAAGGAAGGTTTTAGCAAAACAAGCCACCTTTCTCAGGTTTTTATTATTATGTTTTCTTTTTTTATATATATTTTATTTCTTTCCCTATACAAAGGGCTAACACCAGTGCCAGTAAACTGTCCTTAGCTTATTTAATTTGCAGATGTTCACAAATTGATCAGTCTCACTAAATTTTGGTTTGAACATAAAAGACACATCATTTGTATACTTCAAAAGAGATACATGTGGGAAGGATCAAGAGACTTTGAGAAAATGTACTAAGACCGTTTTCTACAGAGAAGAAAAATTCCCATAAGCACTATATTTTGGTTTTATGGGTATTGGCCAGTATTTCATTCTTGGTGTAATCTCCTTTGACGTTAAAAAATGAGCTGAAAGCATCAATAAGAGAAATAAATGACTGCACCTAATCAGTATGATGGTATAGGAGCAAACAACATTTTCTCAATGGATACAGACTAGACACTTGAAATCAGGGTCATACTCTGAAAAGAGACTCAATTGGCAAGAAATGGGAGTAGATAAAATAGTGCCATTTTACTTAAATTGCTGGCAGAGAGAGAGTGCGCCATGTTCCACTCCATGGCTGTCAAAAAGCATGAAAGAGAGCTAACGGGAAGAGGTTGCGAATCCTTTTAGGATCTTCCCATCTGAAATACCTAATAAAAATATTCTACATTATAAACTTTCTATTTAGGTACTTTTATGGAAGACTAGGGTTAAAAAGAAAGAATGAGATTAAAACAGTAAAAAACTTCAGACCTCTGCAGTTCTCCTGCACAACTTTAAAATGTTATTCAAATCCAAGTTCAAGCTGATCAAATAGAACTACCCATAACCAAGAAATAATGCATATTTTGTGGGAGACAAAATAGACTACTTTGAGTGGCTTATTTTATTGCTAGTTATTACTGTCACCCAGATAACAGGTTGCTGTTCACTCAACTACTTAAGATGATTAAACTCACCTCTGGGCTCCTGTTATCTTTCAAAAATCCTCTCTCAGAAGAGAGATGAGTCCCTTGTCTTCTCCCCCTGTGGTCCCCATCTGTGGTTTCCACTGGTGCCACAGTGGTCTTTCGACTCCTATTCCCGGCCATTAAAGCCCCTAGCTGAGTGCCCAGGAACATCTGCTCCACAGCTCCCCTCTCCTCAAAGGTTTTGGCTGAAACTCAGAAAGCAGGAGGTGAAGGGACTTTGGTTCTTCAGCACACTCACTCTAAGTAGTTTTGGTTCTTCAAGTCACTTATAATTTTTCCTAAGTAGTGTTACATGAATCCTTCCCATTCTTAAGACAATAAAAGCTGGGTTTCCCCAAGAGTCTTTCACTGTCCTTAATGTGGAGTAATGGCAAGCAGGCTGTCCTTGTTGCAGTTGATCCGTGAAGTTTGCCAGGGAAAAGTGGTTTAATCAGAAAATGTGAGCACCTCAGCTCAGAAATTATTTGTGGCAACTGGCTGAATGCAGACTCTTGCAAAGCCCCAAGGATTTTTCAAGTCCTGGGAGCTTTGGTTCCTGAGCAACACATTTGAAGCTTTTGCAACCACTGAGAGAAAATTGGTGGCATTTGTTACCTTCACTGCTGCTGTTCAGAAGTGAGTAGGTGATGAAGTTAAAGGAAGTTATATCAATTCCACATAGTTATTTTCCAAGGGAATATCATGCATTTATGAAAAATATCTGGTTTTGGGAAGTTGCAAAACACAAAATTATCCACAACCTGGAAATTTTTCCAGTTCTTGATAAGTGTTTACTGCAAAGAAGTTGTGAGCATTTCTTCTAGGCATTTTCTAACAAAAAAAAAAAAAAAAAAGTGAGCTGTTACTCATTCTTTGAATAATGGATGCTATTTTTTGCAAAGGCCCCAAGCAACACACGGGCAAGTTTTCTTGGTGCCTGTAGGAAGGTGGTATAGCAACAGTTGTCGAAGGAGAAGGGATGCAGAAGTCTTTATATCACTTTTGTGGTGTTTACTTTTGAAAAACTGGATTGAGTTTCCAAACATCCAGTGGGGAAGCATTTGCCATCCCTGGGAGCTGTCTCCTTCATTGAGGGGAGCGATCGGTCTCCCGCTGTCGCTAAGTGTAAAAGCCTGGGTCTGGGAATTTATAATGAGATCTCAGGAGACAGGTTTTGCTATTACTAATTGCTATTACTCATTTGAATGGGAAGATTGGTTTAGACATCTGTGATAGTGAAACTGCAAAGCACTGCAGAGCTGTACACAAAAATTAAGGAAAGTGGTGTTGTGTGCAATCCCTTGTTCTCAAGTGAATTTGAGCACTAATGATCAAAAATGAAGGCCCTGACTCCAGCAAAGCATGAGCGTGATGTTCAGCTTGTGCTGAAACCCGTTTCCGCCACCCCAGACCTTATTTCCCAGTGCTGGGACAGGGGGACTTGTGGCTGTAGCACAGGCACAGGGTTTCTCCAGCCTCCTGAGCACAACCAGTGCAGCAGGCTTACCTGCCCCTTCCCAGTCACAAGGTAGAGCCGTGCATGATGATAATGGTTGGTTATTCCATATCTCATGTCTGAAGACATCATTGATGTTAGTAATAATTGCATATGCTCCCTGCTGTAGTAGCAGGGCAGGCTGAGTTCAGCATTTGCTGTTCTCCCACTATCCTTGCTTTTACAAACAGATGGGCCTCATGTACAAGTCATGTCTCAGTTGCATTTAGCTAACAAAAGCAACAATCAAAATCACTTCTGCGTCCACAAAGAATAATGAGGATTAGAGTCTCGTCCAGTGTGCTGGCAGACTCATTTGCATTTCTTGATCTGGCTATTCCCCATCTTTCCACTTTGTGAAAGGATCTCCCTGTACGTCTTTCTGTCCCTAAGACAAGAGAGCTAAAAAGCTTTCATTATGGGTGGGGGTAAGATGATGTTCAACACATCTCCTTTATACATAATTCTTATACATCATATACTTCTGCCACAATTATCATATAATTTATGCCTCTCCAGAAAAATACACCAGTCGTCTCCATGGTCGCCCTGTTTATCATCTCCGGCTGCAGGAGCCGGTACTGGCCAGGTGCAAGGACAATAGCTGGCTATTCATTTCTCTGCACCAGCTGTTCCCCTCAGCATGCACCGAGTCTGGGTCCCGCTGATGACAGCCCTGTTACGGCTGCTGCTGCTGCTGCGAGTTTAATTTTAAGAGCTAATCCACACTGATCATCCTGAGAGCATGCATAACTATAGCAAGGGGTAAGCATATTTTACAGAAAGGCATATTCCAGGCTTTAAATTTCTTACAGAATAGCTTATAGGTCTGTGTGAGCTTTTGGGTTTTTTTTCCGCAGCCTCATGGGACGTGGACTGGTATGATTAGGTAACACCAGGTAGTGAATCGCTACCCTGCTATTGACATCCACTGAATTTTGTGCTTTAGCATATGGATCAGATATGCCTGAGAGAAATAAGTGGATGCCAAAGAAGAGCCTGCTGTACATCTCAGCCCTACAAAGGCCCTGGAGAAAGCAGAGCCTGATCCTTGGCTTTGCTGTGACCCACAGGAGTCGTTCTGCACCAGGCAGCTTAGAGGTGTTATGATAATGCTGGGGGAGGGGAGAAGGGGAGGAGGGGAGGAGGAGAAGAGGAGAAGAGGAGAAGAGGAGAGGAGGAGAGGAGAGGAGAGGAGAGGAGAGGAGAGGAGAGGAGAGGAGAGAAGAGAAGAGGAGAGGGTGTTGCTGTTAAAGAGTTCATAATGAATTGATGGCACAGGAAAGAACAGAAAAATTGCTTACTAAATGTCACTAGACCTTTGAAGTCCAGACTGAGGATCAAGGATTTAGTCATTTGCTTTCAGGAGGATTTCATTTGCAGCTGTATGAAAGCAATGCAAAAAAATGAGAAATTAAACTTGAAAAATCTTTTCTTAGCCTCTATGATGTCATTTACAGATCTCTTTCAACTATTTGTTTTTAAATTAATTTTTCAACTAACTGATTTATTCCAAACCTTTTTCATTAATATTAAACAGAGACAAAACTGGCTTCTTATAGCTATGACGGTTACATTTAGCTTCCATCAATGGAGATTGTCCTTCCCCTCTTTCTTCTCCCAGCTCAGTCTATTATATTGTCAGTCAAAATTCCCCACTGAAGAATGTACTTCTGCCTCTGAGATTTCTGCTCACTTCCCTCCAGCTAAGAGGAGGAATTTGCCAGTACCTTGACCTTTCTCTCTCTACTAATCTAACTTGAGTCAGTAGATGCCAAAGGTAGCTTAGTTATTTCATATTTTTCCAGTTTTATCTGCTGATTGTCATTCTTTGTATAGGCTCAGGTGTCTGCAGAATAGTACATTCTGTTCTTCTACAGACCAACAAAACAAGACAAATGGGATGCTGTAAATACAGTAATAAAACCCCCAAATAAATGAAACATTGAGAGAGGTGATTCAGAAATAGCTTCAATTCCAATAGACCCTGTATTAGTGACTCGAAATTATGTACACAGCCAATTAACTGATAGTTCATGCTGAGATACAGAGATGGAGACTGATGGCTATTTTTTGTGAATATTGACTTTCCCTCCAGGAGATCTGCCTTCTCTTCCCAGCCATTGCACATGCTTACAGTGTGATGTTGATCAAATCACCCTCTCTCTTTAGTCTAAAATTTCCCATTCATTAGAATAAGGACCATGATATGGCTGTCCTTTGTAAAACGCCTTGAAATCCATGGATGAAGTCAAGCCTTACACTGAAAAATCACCAGCAGTATGCATTACAGAGCAACTCCTAAGAGCCTCAGAATGCTATCCTGAAATAATACAAAAGTGCATTCAGTAATTTAGGAGTACTCTAGCCAGATAAACTTGTCTGAAAAGGCCATATTCCCACTTCATGGACAAGTAGCCTTTTTTTTTAATTCAGTTTTGACCCTAATCATACCAAACGCAGAAATTATTAATATTTCCTGCTAATGGAAAGTTCCAAGGGAAAAAAAAAAAAAAAAAGGTAAAATAATTAGAAATACCAGGGAAGGATGGCTTCCAAAAGAAATTAAATTTCTGACTGAATCCTGCAGTATAGACAATTGGTGCCTCAGGTAGGGGGTAAGGAGAAAAAGAAAATTAGTCTTTCAGGATGCCTAAAGAAAACCAGTTACTCCTTGAGTATTTAAATTACTGTTCCTCTTCTTTTTGCATTTTAACCCTAATGCTAAACCAAAATTCAAGTTTCTGTAGTCATTTTCTGTTAGAAAGAGAAATTAATTATAAGAGAGGTGGGTGTCTTTGACATAGCTCCAAATGTTTACAAATAATGTACAAAATCTTGTTTCCTTGAACAAAGCACAATCCAGCAAGTTAGAGACAGCTTCTCAGAAGGGGGTCTGGCATGGCCAGCCACCAGTGCTCAGCTCATCAAGATCCCAGGAGATTTCCCCAGCACCACCTTCCCTGTGCTTATTCACACCGTAACTTATGCTTCACTTTACCTCCACCCTCTCAGATACGCTGGTCCTCCTGGGCTGCTTGCACAGAGGCACCGTCCAGTCAATGAGTGTTGTACCTTGAGGTCTCTCTCAAAGCCTCCACTACTGGGCACAACATCAAATTCACAGAGTCCACCTCAGGTAATTTCAGAGAAAAGTTGAAAAAAAGCTCTCAGGGCAATCTGAAAGTTCGAAAAGGAGAAAATAAGAGAACGCCCAATGAACTTTCTTCACCATAGAAAACTACCATTAATGTGAGGGCATTTGTTACTCTGGGCCTGACCGCTGCTTTGAGCATCTGAGGTAGGTAATTTTCAGGAGCAGACTCCATTAGGTAACAATTCAGTACACTTCTGCCACAAGAAACAGTCAGGATGACGTGGGCAGGATGGGGATGGGTAAAGGTGATAAATAGCTTAACACAAAGGTGGTACAGATGCCAACAGCATCTCTGCTTGGCACAGCCATTACTGCCAGATTCGACTTCCTCGCCATTCCTGTCACAGGCTAAAAGGTCTCTCTTGCTGTAAGGAGTAGAAGCATTTTTTTCAACTCCCAAACAAAAAGTGGATCGTGTATCACAAACTCTCACACCAGGAAATATGCATGAACTTATAATAATGAAATTGTGGTATATATGTCATTTCCAGCAGCAAAAAATCTGCTACCATTCAGGAAGGAGGAACTAGAAAAAAACCTGAGAGGTCTTTTTCATTATCTAATTTACCATCATTCCTTGATTTCCCAGAGCTGTGGGCTCTGGGGTAGATCATTAAGGCTCCTTCCCTCTTTTCTGTAGTACAGAACTCTGCACTACAGAAAAGAGAAGCTGGCATTGGAACCCGTAGGGATGCCATGAACTCTAGCAATTCTAGCGAATCCATAGAGAATTTATGGAGGATAGCCCCAGGCACATGATCAAAAGAGCAGAGAGAGTGAAGGTGATGTTCAGTCTTTGGAAACACTGAGAACAGCTGAAGTTTCTTGGAAGAACTGAGCTTTTTCTTTTCCTAAGTTTCCTCATCTCTAATGAGCAAGAGTACTTCTGGCAGGTATTGAGTTTAGATTTAGACTGCAGTGTTGTTCACTACTCTATAACAAAAGTCAAACAGATTTAATGTCTAGACCTGTAAATCCTTTGCAGTGAAAAAGGAAAAAAAATGTACTTAGAAAATGAAGACCAGTTAATGGGAGTGTATGCATGAATGGCCTGTAGGGTTTTCTCATTAACTGCTGTGCTGATTTATATTGTTGTCATTGCAATCTTTTTGTAATATGTTTCATTATATTCAATGAATATTGTTACAATTAGATTGAAATTTGCCTTCATAGGAAGCATTGTCCTCACTGAAGGACAAGCATGATGTTCTTGGGCAACCTGTAATACAATTTGCCACCTACACCTGTCAGCTCACGTCCACTGGATCTTCATCACGATGCACAGAGACAGACCAGAATCTGGGCAACAGTTAACAAGGTGGTTTCAAAACACCCACATCTGCACTAAGTCTCCAGGTAAAAGACAAACAACCACCTTTGTGTGGGACTGAGGAAGGAAACATCCAGGCACCTCCCTCCCTGGTTCAGGAAGGGTTGAAAGCAGCTGCTTCTGCTGAGAGCAGCCCAAAGTTGGCCTGCCCCAGCAGATGTGTGCACACACTGCAACTAATCACACTTTGTACATCAGACTGTAAAAACAAAGACCAATTAATAATCATTTCACCTTACCAAGAAAATAAATACTACTACCCTTATCTTACATACAGGAAAAACGAGTCATCAAGCTATCACAGAAAGAGCTGAGGCCAGCGTACAGACCGGGAAACAGGTATCGAAACACTCCAGTTTACTTTCACCCTACTTCTCTCAGGAATCAAAACTTACTTCTCTCTCGAACTAGTTCCTCTGGAACAGGGGAAAGCAGCAGCCAACCTGTTCTGATGTCCCATGGACCATCATGGGCAGCAGGACCCTGCTCTTTGCCAGGAGCACGTTGCATTTCCTAACTTGGCTTCTTGTAACGTATTCTTTGTTTGTTGAGAGGATATGGGGTCTCGAGGATCCCCATGTGGTAGTTCTAGGGGCTTCTGTTGCTTCTATAGTAGCAAAATAGCAGGCATGAAAAACAACAGTGACGAGCTTTGAAGACCAGCCAGTGGTTCATTTCCATTTAGTGTTCAACATGTGTGCATAGAAACACAGGTGCAGATTAAAAGCTTCTCATTGAAAAATTAAATCAATAGCCCAGACTTTCCTTAAACTCAGAGACATCGCAATAGATGCCTCACAGGTCCCATAGCTGACTGTCCTTTTCAAAGGCAGGCCAATACAAACTTCTTGCTCCTCTTGTTGTAACTCAGTTCATCCTATAGACTCACAGTTTGTAGGCCCATGAGACTGCCTGTCTTGAAATAAGCACACAGGTATTGTTCAGCCTGCAGCCCTTTCCTCTCTCAACAGAACAAAGACAAAAAATATAATAAATAAATAACCCCCAACATAAAACTTAGCAGACAAAACAAGATGCCTGGCCAAACCTAGCTCTCAGGGTGGGGGGGCTGACAGTTGATTTATACTACTAACACAGCAGTAATTCTCTGTGCTACAAAAGAACTACATGGTTCAGCTTGTTTGCTCTCGGGGATGGTGCTGAAATCCCCTAGCCACATACTCAGGAAGGGATCCTTTTAACAAAAAAGCTTTGCTCTTTGCACCACAAATATTGTACGTAGCTGATACTGCCGTTCCATTATGCTCTTGAATGGGATTGACTGTACTGATGTGGCAGTGGTGTGCTGACAGCAGAATTCAGCCCCAGTTTGATGGGACAAGGCAAACACACAGATCTGGCATTACATTAAGGGTGGCTAATATCAATGAGTAGGTCCCTGTGGACATTACTAGCTCAGAGGTAAACTCTGCTGATCCAAATTCAAGATACTAGTCTCAAGGAAGATGTCATATTAGGACGCTGGGAGAAAGGAAAGAAGGGTTCGGAGGCTGAAGTCACTGGTCCAGCAGCCACAATTAGAGCTTACCATAGTTCTAAGGTTACATATACCAGTGGGGACTCCAGCTGTATGGGGAAACAAGACCGGAAGGAATACAAGGAAGAAACAAGGATTTGATGGTGTCTGGAGGAGCCCATCTCCAGACAGACCCAACATGAGTGAAGGTGGTGTTCATGTGCACAAGGATAGAGAGGACAGATTTTGTGCTTGCAAATGTTTAGGGAAGCTCTGCCCTTTTCTTTCCAGAAAGTAAAAGGATAGCCTGTTTTGCATAAAACAAAGGAGAACGGGAGAATTTCCATGCTGGACTGTTCTTACTCCACCTGTGCAAATACCTTTGTATCCATTGGCAACAAATCTGGAGGGTCCATCTGCTTCCAACCAACAAACCAACACCCACTGATTCAACCTTACATGCTTTTAGTCTATGTCCTCTCATTTTACCAGATCATAGAAAGGGAGGAGGAGGGAGAAATACAGCAGATTTACTCTAATCCCTGAATGCAGCTTTGGATCTGCTTTGTATGGTCTCAGAGCCACCCCCTTGTCTATATAAACAATACCCTGTGCTGAACAGGCAATTCCATACAGCCCATGGAGACGAAAAAGGAGAGGTGAGAAACAGAGACAGTATATAGTTTAGGGAAGTGTAATATAATAGTGGAAGAATTTGCATTTTATGCCAAAAAAATCCCACTAGTTTTCTTGGGCTTTTTACTAGAACTTGCTGAAGGGAAGCAGCAAAGAGTAATTTTGCAGACTGACACGTTTAGCCGAATGATAGAGCAAAAAGCTTGGGAAATACCTTTCACATTTGAATTTACAAAATAATGCATCTTGTGGTTTGTATCAGCCTAGCTTTCTACATGTCTAGGATTTAAATATAAATCTTTGCCAAACATAAGGAGCTTTTAAGGGTGTTGATCACATAGCCCTTTTTACAGTGTGCGAAGTGATTTGAAATCATTGGGGAGCATTAATACCTTGCAGGGAAAGTTCCGGATTAGAAGACTGCAGTTTGCAGCACTGCTAAGACATATAAATCACATCAGCTATGGGGGAATGTGATGATTTGAAACCATCAGGTTTGAAAATGGAAAAAAGATGTGATCTTGAAAGATTCAAACTGCTTTGAATATGCTGAGCCCAAACCTACAGCTCTGATTGAGACATATTCAACAAACTTTCTGCTGGAAAACTTCCAGTAAAACCTTTTCTAGCTCTGCATATATTTAGAAACGGTGGGCCTAATTTTACCGCAGTTTGCACTTGATGTAATCACCTGTTATTGTGCAAACTGAGCACAAACACCTTTTCTGATCTAGCAATAATTGTACATCATTTTGCCATCTTTGGTGAGGTGCAAAGCCACAGTGAACAAATGCTTTGTTCTGCGAGGATAAAGAAGTTGGAGAGACAATTTTCTTGCTTCCACAAGATTGCCAGGCTATAATAAGCAGAAAAAGATGGAAAGATGAAGGACACCTACAAAACTGTGGAAGTTACATAAAATGGAAGGAGAAAAATAATGGAAGCACAGCAGCTTCATCTCTACAAGTAACTTCAGCTGGAAAGTAGGAAAACGTCATTGTCTTTATTATCTTGTTCTCTAAACCTTGAGGATTGGAAGGAAAACACAGCTTGCATCCAGTTTACATATTATTTATGCTGGACCTGCACTGTCTGAGGCCTAAGTACTGTGCTAATAGAAAATGTTAAGAAAGGAAAGCTCTAAAAAGGATTTAGGAGCAAACAGCTGTCAAATGGTGATGCTCAGTAAGATGTAATTAGTGACACTGGATCAGACGGGATGTGTTTAAACATTACACTTGCTTCTAAAAGCTGTTGTGTATCCACAGACAAAAGAATTAAATGCCTTTCTAAATTTACCAGTTTTCTAAGCATACCTAAATCATTCTTCTGAAGAAGAATTTTCCCTGCCTTTTGCCATGACTTAATTCAGCTGTAAGGATGATAAAACAAATTGGACCTGTATGTGCAGGTTGTGAGGAGTTACATATTTAGCTTGATAAATACTTGCTATTGCAAAAGATATCTTAGGTTTTTTTGGAGGAGCTCAGTTGCTACCTCTGTCTTGTAGCAAGCCTTTGCAAGTCTGGAGTGGAGTGATGACGAGTGCTCTGCCTGCCTTCCATGGAGCTCCATAGAAGCTTGGACAACAGCGTTTTTCAGGTTTCTGATGTCCTTCTGCCATCTGCATTTGCACTGCCAAGATCCTGCCAAAATGACCGAGTACATGCCATTTCAAAGAGGGAGGGTGGAGTGTGCTACCAGCAAAAACTCATACATGGATGCAGAGTCAGACTCTCCTTAACCATCTCCCTCACAGAGGACTTGTATGTATAAATGCTTATTGATATGGAGATAATGCTTATCAATGTGTATAAAAGCTCGTACATACAACACTTACATAACATGCTCTAGACTGATGTTAAACACTCTAGAATTATAAATGACACCTTCCATGCAGCCTTAATTTGGTTCCTTGTGTATGTATGTGCAATGGAACATAACCTTTAATTAAATGTTCTTTGGTTTTGGTTTTGTTTTTTTTTTTCACAGGATCTTGTCATATGGTGAGAACAGTGTTAAGAAAAAGAAGCAAGACTGGGAATTAGACTCTTCGCTTAGTTTGCTCTACCATATAGGAAATAAAATTTCTGCAAAAAGAGCAAAGGCAGAAGACTGCAGGAGAGAGCATGTCTTCTTTTGGACTAAAGCAAACAAATATTACAAAATAAAATTTGGTTGTGTCCCTGCTGCCACTGCTAGAGACTTCCTCCCTGACAGTAACCACAGTTTCTTCAGTCTGCTTCACGGACAGTGAATCAACAGTTTGGACTTCACAGGGCGGAAAAGAAGTGTACGAGTCAGTATAACACGGGCCAACATTAGAGTGCCTGGCAGCTCTGAAAATTGGAAAAGACTAAGTCTTTGTAAGAATAGGAAGGCACAGAAACAGGACATGACATCCAGTAGGATTAGGTACCTATTAATATCATTAATATCCTAACTCTATGTGATATGATATAGTTCTTCCATAATAGAAAATTTGCATTTGGCAAAATTCCCCTTGCGACAGTTTTTAGGCTCCTCTCCAACACGTGAAACACCAAAGTCTTCCAAAAGACTAGTTACTCTACTTGAAAACAACAACAGAAAGTAATTCCCCATTTTTTTTTCCCATTACCACCGGTACATTAAATTACTTCATTTCAGAGATGAGCCAAGGAGTAGTTTAGCAGCTTGTTAGAAGAAATAAGCTGAAGATTTGAGAGCATCTGTGTAGTGATTCCTCAATGCTCCGCTGTGCATTGAGGAATCAGTCATCCACATCACAGTGAACCTGAGCAGTCCCAGGCCTGTGCTGTGCTGTGCTGCACATCCAGTGTGGCCTTCTGCCTGCCTTGGCCACAGGAGAAATGCAGCCACCTCGTTATAACAGAGGAGCCTGCGGGCAGCTCCCACTTGGTACCAGTGATTACACCACCTGCCTGGTCTTGCCCTTATCTAAAAGTGGAGCAAGAAGTTCTCATGCAAATATCCTTTAGGAACAGAGCTGTCTTCTTGTAAGGAAATTTAATAGCTTGTAGGACCAAAAAGAAGGAACATGTCCTTGGAGGGATCTGACATAGGAAAATTTATCTAGGGCCTGTCCAATGCTGTGCAAAAGCAGAGTGCCCAGCTCCCCAGAAGGGACATAAGAATTACTCACCATCGATGTTTCTCTCTTTATTCTGTCTTATTAAAATGGCTATTTTATTAATACATTTGTTGTTGGGCCTTTCTTACTGAGATCCAGAAAGAGCCCTGCAGCACCTTTCCCTCTCTCTCTCTCTATCTCACCTCACCACCACTCCTGGTGCAAAACAATGTCTTATATGGATTTTTTTTTTTAAACTTTTTGCTATGTTTGTAGGAAACAAACTCTGACAAGAAAAAAAAATATTTTGAAAGCTACTAAATGTAATTTTAGATTATACTGTCATCTGCACCATTATATCAGTGAAGGAAATGTTCCAGTCAGGACTAGGTTAGTGGTGCATAACATGGATGGACAAATTCAGAGAAACAATACTTCCTCTGCAAAATTTTCACAAAAAAGCCCTGGTGCTACCTGGAAAGCCATTATTTTGTCTACCTGTTATGTAAAGATATTTTGCAGCATAACAGGTAGAGTATGCTGCTTGGGCTTTAGTGGTGGAAGAGAGCAAGGAGGGATGTAATTCTGTTCAATTTAAATCTTTACCTTAGAAATGTAAACTAAAACAAAAAATAGAGACCTGTAAAATGGACTGCTGTTGTTCCAGAGACACAAACCCACACTTTACTTTCTCCAATGAGGGCAGAGATAGTTACCTTTTTGGATAGTCACCCAAAGAGCCACATCTGAGAGCGGTGGGAGGTGGAGGCAGCATGCCTAGCTCCCATACAGTGGACCACTGAGTGAGGAGGATCTTTCCCAGGTAGAGTCAGCAGCGTCCCTGGAGTAGAGCCCCCATCTTGCAACCATAGGCAGGACTGGGCTGAGCACCCAGAAGGACCTGAGGCTCTCTCAGGGCTTGTCATGATTGCTGCCTTCCTGCAGCCGGGAGACCATGTCGCCCAGCAGCTTTCCCACCTCTACTACCCCAGTAAAGCTTTAAACCTGAAATACATCTCATGTCAAGTGGGGTTTTTTTAAACAGTAAAGTTAATGAGTTAAAATGGTAATACAAACCTCTCTCATGAGTGAAGTGCTAAGGCTTGGACAACCTGCCCAAGACAGAGTTGACCTATAGATGAATCCGGTATATTTTCTAACTGAAAGCCATTGTGCTAATAGGTATTGTCCTAAGTTATAACAAACCACCTATCCTGATGTAAAAAGTGCTAAAGTGTTGAAATACCGAAGCCTAAACAACAGGCCCCAAGCCGAAGCTGCTTAGTATGTAATTGTTAACAAAGTATGTAAGCTCGCTAGTGAAAGATGCAGCTTAGGCAGAATATAATCAGTAGTGAGGAGAGAATGTATCCAACTTCCCTTGTTTATCCTTGCTCAAGGCTGAGAACCCAGGTATCTGACCTTGTCAGAAACTCCCTTGATTTCCCCCCCTGAGCCCTGGCCAGGCTGTGGGTGAAATCCAACAGGAGAATGAAAACAGATATTTCCACTCAAAACAAAGGTGCCAGCTATTCTGGCTTGTCGATCTCTGGTATATAAGGCTGGACCCGTTTGCAGCAACTTTGGAAGCTTCACCTACAGGTGGATGCACCGCGTAGGATTTCCCACTGGCTGGGACAGGCTCTCCAAACCCTCGCTGTAACCGGGGCTGCCCAGCCACTGCGGGTCTGGGTGATGGTAACGTATGCAAGTGGTGATGTATTTCTCTTAATCACTGTTCTCCCTCTTGTGTAGTAATGATGTGATGCATTACCCTGTATTTTCCTGTTTGTTGCTTTAAGTGCACTATTCTGCTTTCTCTTGCTGCGTGTTTTCTGTATTACACTGTTACATTATTTGGTTATCACCAGTAAAATACACCTACTCTTTTCACTCCCGTGTGTGAGTTAAATTAGTATCTTTAATCAGCAAAACAATGAGACAAATGTATGTAGAACATGATTGCATGTCCAAGCTGTGTCCTTGGTACCATCTGGTCAATGGTATGGTATCACTACTGTGATCATGAAGCCACAAGACCATGACCTTTATGCTTGAATGGCTCACAGACTGCCTCTGTTGGGGATGGAAAAGTGCATAAATAGTGAGTGCAGTGATGAGACCTGTGATTTTTGCACTGATTGCCCCCTTGCTTCCATAGCCACAGCCACATACATGCCTTGATGGTGTGTGAACTGTCCTATTGACTCCTAAACATTTACAAAAATAAAGTTCCTATGAAATGCAGAAACGTTCTTAGAAATTTGATGGAAAAAAAAATTCTCTTGTAGCCTCACCTTAACCATAGAA
>NW_020799097.1:64352679-64363968 GCF_003259725.1 Athene cunicularia | reverse complement strand
AAAAGAGTAGGTGTATTTTACTGGTGATAACCAAATAATGTAACAGTGTAATACAGAAAACATGCAGCAAGAGAAAGCAGAATAGTGCACCTAAATCAACAAACAGGAAAATACAGGGTAATGCATCACATCATTACCACCAGAGAGAGAGAATAGTGATTAAGAAAAGATACATCACCACTTGCATACGTTACCATCACCCAGACCCGCAGTGGCTGGGCAGCCCCGGTTACAGCGAGGGTTTGCAAAACCTGTCCCGGCAAGTGGGAAATCCTACGCGGTGCGTCCACCTGTAGGTGAGTCTTCCAAAGCCGCTGCAAACAGGCCCAGCCTTATATACCAGAGATCGACAAGCCAAAATAGCTGGCACCTTTGTTTTGAGTGGAAATATCTGTTTTCATTCTCCTGTTGGATTCCACCCAAAGCCTGGCCAGGGCTCAGGGGGGGAAACCAAGGGAGTTTCTGACAAGGTCAGATACCTGTGTTCTCAGCCTTGAGCAAGGGTAAACAAGGGAAGTTGGATACATTTTCTCAGCATTTCGTCCTCACTACTGATTATATTCTAGGTCGCATCTTTCACTAGCGAGCTTACGTACTTTGTTAATGATTTACATACTAAGTTAGCAGCTTCGGCTTGGGGCCTGTTGTTTAGGCTTCGGTATTTCAACACTTTAGCACTTTTTACATCAGGATAGGTGGTTTGTTATAACTTAGGACAATACCTACTAGCACAATGGCTTTCAGTTAGAAAATATACTGGATTCATCTATAGGTCAACTCTGGTTTGGGCAGGTTGTCCAAGCCTTAGCACTTCAGCAACACATTTAAGAGTGAACCAAGCTGAGGTATGCTACAAACTTATGGGTCACCTCCAACGTGAGATATTCTGTGATTCTATATACTGCCCAATGTGTTTATAGAGAAGAAAAATAATCCTGAGAAGTCCCACTACAGCAGTTCCCCTCTCTCGGGCCAGCTGGCTGGACTTGCTTGAGTGTCATACAATATGAATGTAAGCACACAGAGCAGCATTGTCTTCCACAGCACAGGTCAGGGAATCCCACTCCTGGCTCTGAGCAAACCGTTCAACCTCGATTTGCTAACACAGCAGCACAGACCAACTTCCCAAGGAGCCTGAGGCACAGTTTTTTACACAGAGATTTCTCTTCACCTGCTGACATGTTTTTCAATGCACCATGTTCCACGCAGGGGGTAAGCACGCGGGGCCTAACAGCAGCCTATGCCGACCTGCTGCAGGTGCTCCCACCTCCTTCAAGCCAGAAGCATTTGCCAAGGTAATGAAAGGTCTCTTAGTGTACTCTTAAGAAAATTACAGACATTTCTGTACAGGGCTGAGGACTACTCGGTGTTCATGCTTCCCAGCACAGATCCTAGGGAAATTTAGGCATGAGTGTGTGCTGATTCACTGTGGACATAAATCTGAGACAGGCACTTTGGTGTTCAGCACAGACAAGGTGGCAATGCCTCTGGGTGTATGGAAGCTTGCATTATTTTAGGTTCCCAGCAGTTCTCCAGTCAAACCTTAGATGCCTCTGGAGCTACCAGAGTACCTTGCAGATGTCACATACTTGAATTTAAGTACTCCAATGCCACTGAAGGTACCTATAATGCAATTATTTCCATGTTTGGATCTTGACTTCTGTGTCAACTGCTGCATAGTGATGAACTCCTGCTGACAGGTGGTGTCTTCGACTGCAGTTGCCTTTATGTCTCTTTTTTTTTCTTAAGAAAAATGAAAGCAGATTTCCAAGAAAATCATACTGTGCTCCAAAATACAACTGCATAAAGGAAGCTGCAGAGACAGACCAAGGCCTCTTGACTAATAAAGACCAGGCAATAATATGTCTTCTATCACCAAAGCTTCACAAAAGACCTAACTCTGCAAGATACAAACTCTCAATTATTCTAATGTGATCTTTTGTGGCATTTAGCAGACTTAGCAAAGACCAGAAAACTCAGAACACTATATTCCCATTCAAACATAACTGTAATTTATTGAGTGTTTCCCCACTGAGAAAAAGTAGTCAGGTTTTAAGTAAATGTTTTACCAATACGTATGCAAAACATGCATATATAGATACATGGTACAAACTATCCTCCTTTCTGGACAACAGCTTTAAGCATGGCAAGAGGGCCATAAGACTTCAGTGGCACTCAGCTTGCAGTGGTTATGAAGGAATGAATAAGCTCCAAAAAGGAGCAAGGTCATGGGCAATGCTGCTATATGTGTGAAAATGCCATATGAGAAAAGGCTCAGGTCTGACTGTAAGCATTTCTCTGAAAGGAAGTTTGATCTGGATCTGATCTGACAAGGCTCTGGAGGGTGTTTGTAGATCAAACTACTCCCTCCCCAGGTACCAGGCTGGTATTCAACCTCCTGGAGTCACTCAGGTGCTCTGGTGGATATAAGCATAATTTGTGATGACATCTAGGCTACACCACAAGATTATGCTTCTTCTGGTGCATTAATTCAAAATACTTGCCAGGAGACTGGCTTCAGCTGCTTAGATATGCATCTACAGTGCATCTGTGGCTAAAGCTGTACTCAAGAGTGGCAGAACTAAACTGAACTGCCACCCTCAGGAAAACTTTATTAGAACAATTTCACTTTAAGCAGTTTACGTAACTAGATCTTAAATACACCAGTTTTCTAAAAACACTGTCAAGCACTTATCCTTAACTAACCTGTTCAGGTTTATTTTCTAGATGAATACCTGGAAATATTGACCATCCATATTCCTTGAAATCACTGCACTGGAGCAATTCTTCAACCTACTACTGATTTTCTTTGAGAATGCCATTTCAGATCAAAATGCTGAAGATATCTTGCCCTGAAAATCAAATCCTTAGGAGATCTAGGTTCATATGGATGCTAGACCTTTGAGCAAAGGCAGACCATTGGTTTTTAGTGTCACGTGTAACATTAACAGTCTTGACCTGGATCCTGTCTGCAGGTATTGGAGAGCACTAAGCAGTTTTCTTGTCTTTGTCTTTTTCTCTGGTATGTAATAAATGCACCAAAGGGGATAGTCTGGGTCTTTTTCATAAGCCTAGTAGACAGTTTCTAAAGAAAAAAGTGGAACGGTCAGTATGGAAGCGGAAAAAAACCAAACCAGATTATTCTGGCATATGTCATCAACTTTTGGTTTGCAAAACAAAGTATGTCATACTGCCTTTTGTCCTGAGAGGTATTTGGGCTTAAATATGTCACTGAGTCAACAAACTTATATACTTCAATCTAGTCAGATCACCTGTCCCAAACAGCTGTCAGAGCACTGCAACGTAGTTTTTGGTCTAGGGATTCATTTTCCCTGAAACTGCTTTGTTCATATTTAGTTCTACCCTTTGTGGCTGGCTTTGGAACGAATCACTTTCTTAAAAATCAGAAAAAAATACCCATTACAGACCAAATGTTCCATATTTCCTTGAGAAGGACATGAACATGAATTTTGCCAAAATTCTGACTTTGCCAGTTTCCAGAAGTGCATGTTGGGCTTTTTTGCCTTTTTTAAGTCCTTGAAAACATGATTCCCATCATACAATTATTAGACAGAGGATTTTTAGGCAATACCAAACATGATTTACGCTGCAGGGTGTAGACCAAACATTTAGAACTGTTCTTTTACACCAGGTGGAGGTGATACAAAGACATCATTAACAGTTAGTGTTTTGGTATGGAGCTCCAAGGCCAGTCGTGTGGCATTCATTAGTTCGTACTGTATGATCTTAGAAAAGGCTCTGAAACTGTTTAAACATGCTTAATAGTCACTTTGTGCTGCTGGAGTAGAGAACCTCAGCCTATTTCTGAAACATCCAACTATTTTTAAATAAAACTGCTAAGTATCAGTGGCAATATAAGCAGTTTTCAGTGTGTAAGAACTTCCTGCTACTCTTGTTCTTTCCTTCAAGTGTTTTTTTGTGACAAAGAAAGTAAAGATAACCAAATTTACACAGATATGAGTGGCAAAAGTAACATTGCTGTCACTGAGAGAAATTCCTTGAAGTGGAAAGAACACCTACAGCAAAGATTTGGAGGGGAGAAACGAGGAAAACACAACATATGTTTTCAAAATTCATTCCAACATGAAAGGGGCATGTAAAGGATAAGATTGTATCTATTTTGACCCTTCCTTTGTTCAACTTCCCAGCAAAAACCTATGCTCACAAGAGAAACAGCTGAACCTTGCCAGAGGTTACACAAAACTGCACCTCTGTGCCTTCACAGCTTAGTCAAAACTGCTTTGAAAAGCACATTTCTCTCCAGTCACTGGATTTTTGCATGGAAACAAGTGAGGTGAGTGCATACACTCCACTCCATCAGTTACTCTAACAGTCCCTCCTGAAGACATACACTGGTAACATCTTAAACTGTACCAGCTAGATTTGCCTGGAGCTCATCTAACCTCCCTTTAAGGTTCTGCCATGCTTTCAGATCTTACGTAGATGGAGACTGAATTAGCTAAGCTACTTTTCCACTAGTATCCCAGCATTATCACAGGCAGGTAACAGCCCTACTGACAACTCTTTTACACTGTTGTCAAAGATCTCTGTGTCTTCCTACTTCCCCGCAGTCAGGAGAATGACTTGCTATTTTGGAATCACTGGTGCTCCAGGCTGACCTATAAACTTCCTTCAGACCCATGGCTGGCAAGGTCATGAACCCATCACAAAGGACTGCTGATTGTCCTACTGTTTACAAAAACAGGTCATGCCTTCCCCACAGTTAGCTTTTCTATTATTGTGTCAAGCCCTCCAGGAACTACATCTTGTGTCCAGGCCATTTGCTGTGGTAATTATTTCCTTAACAGAGGTGTGGTCCCATGCATGTGAAGCAATGTCAGTATTTGATTTTCTCTGTAAAAAAAATTTAGAAACTAAGTTAACAGTGGTCATATGTAACCTGAAGTGAAGCAGCTTACACAATTCTGGGGCCAGCAGACACATTAAGCATTGTGCTGAGTGCAAGTTCCTGGATATACATCCTTGTTCACGTTGTTCCTCTTCTGCTTCCAGAAACAGAGGGAAAACGAATCTCAATGCCCCCGGGGCAGTACACAGTCACGTTCTCCTCTGGTTGTTACACATTTGTTTTAGTGCCAAGTTTTTCTGTCTCTTTTTACATGGTGTTTCCAGAAGCCCTGAATACATTTATTAGCATTGTTAAGAGGATAAACAAAATGAGAGACATAAAGGTCTCTTCATAGCCCTACCTCAGCTCCAACTCAGCTTTGAGGTTTATATTTAGTGTTTCACGGAGTGTTTTTGACTAAATGTTCAAAGCTGAGGCCCCTTCAGTGCTTAAAGAGCTGTCATGAACACGCACAGAGAACTGCATCCTGGCTGAGGCAGGCTGGTGCCCTTCTGTACCAAAACCGGCATTTCAATCACAAAGCACTATGTCAGTGTACTCGGCTATCCTGTGAACCCAGACACTGACTCAGGCTTTCGACAACACAAGAGGCAGAGGAAAACACAGCTGTGGTTATCTGGTAATGCAGAGCTGCCTGGTCTCACCCTTAATGCAGAAGGCCTGGGTCTCAGTCCCCCGTCTTTCCACCTGCGGAGCGCAGGGGTGCAGGCACTTGTCAGCTCAGGTCTGGAAGCAGAAGAGCTGCACTGGAGTGCCAGGGCACTGGAGCCAGTAAGCAGTGCTGAGCTCCTGCTCTGCTTGTCCGCTCCAGCTGGCTTGGACCCAGACAGCTCAAGTTTCTCTGCGTATCACTTCCCTGCTCTCCAGATTCTGGGGCCGGCACAGGCAGAAGCAGCCCAGATCTGTTTGCACACAGGATTTAAGTTGTTTTCCTGTGGCTCGGAGCAGAGCAAACAAAGATGAAAGGGGCAGCAGCTGGAATTACACAGCTTTGTAAGGATTCCATAATCACGCATGCATTTCCTGTATCTGGAAATAAGGAGACACTTTCCAAACATTTTGCACTTGTAAAAGGCTGCTAAGTAAAGGGAAATCCACCCATCCTGCAACTTTAAGAGCTGCAGCTGCAGAGTAGAAGCAGAGAGCAGTAACTAGTTTGCTTACCCACTGCTATCTTCCTCATGCAGCAACTTCCTCCCTGATGGCGGGAGAATTTTTACCTACTAAGAAGAAGTAGCAGTAAGCTAGAAAACAATCAGAAAGCCTTTTTTCCCTCTCCCTTCTCACTTTCTGCCTGGAGTGGTTTAGAGAAAGTATGATTTCTGTGAGGGAAATAATCACAACATGAAGCTGCTGTACCATCTTCTGGTTAACACTGCATGAAAGTGTTCAGGGAGCTCCTCATTCACTTCCTTCAAAAGTCTCGAGGCCAAAAAAATGAAAGCATATTACAATGCCAGAGATGTACGAGGTACATCTATCATTCATGGCTTTTTCTGCACAATCTAGTCCCTCTGAAGGATGGTCATTCTTCAACTGAATCATGCTGCAAACTTATTTCTATCTCATTGTCATGCTTTCTGTACAGTTACTTAACTATGTTCCTTACAGGAATTCAGTTTGCTTTCATTTCAGATTGCAAATAAAAAGAGAAACAACAGCAAGAAGAATTACATAAAGTATGTGCTTTTATTTTAGACTTTCATGGCACATTTTGATTTGTAAACATTAAATTACCAGTCCCCTTCCTCATATGTTGAAAATAACCACCAGACATTTGAGAGCATTACCTGAGATTTCAAAAAAAAAAAAAAAAAAAAAAAAAAAAAGAGATATCTGGCATCTTTTATCTTATTCACATACAGTACCATTTTAGGGAGAATTACAAAAGGGAATGTTTTCCAAAATAGGACAGTTTCCTTTTGACTATAAAGATATAGAAAATACATCAAAACTCCTTAGAATGATCAGCCTTATTGAGAGGATGTTGAAAGTCACCGTCTCAAACAATTCCACTAATGCATAGCTGCAACATTGCATCAGTCCTGTAGCAGCACGATATCAACGTTGTCATGAACACCTTGTAAAAGTAGCTCCCCTTGGTAAGTGACAATCTTCCGTCGTTTTGCAGCCTTAAGAGTTCCCACTAGGGCTTCAAAGAGGTTGGCACACTTTTCGTCAGCAAAGAGGACACCAAATTTCACGCTCACTTGTCCATCGGCATCTAAATCAAAGATATAACATGAAAACACATGCAGATTTTCTTTCATTTAGGAGATTACTGGGGAAACAGTGATACACAGTCAGAATGTTGAAAATAAACCCCATGGTGTTTCCCAATTTATTGGGGAACACGTTATGAATGCTGACAATAAATAGTAGGCAGAACTCCTGCCTGACATGACTTTCCCTTTTTTCCAGAAGCTCATATCAAAAACCACACACCTGCTATGTTTATTTTTACTGCACAGGCTATTGAACTTCTTCAAAGTATAAGGAGGAAATTGGTTTTAAATAATTAAAATGTAAAAAAAAAAATTCTAAATTAAAAAATAATTTATTTAAGGTTCACATTGAAAAAGGTACAGTGTGAATTCATTTATCAAACAAAGCAAGAATTTTAAAATAAAAGTTAAGATTAGCTAGGTTATTCCTAAAGGGCAGATGCAGTCAATCCAAATGCAAGAAATACATATCCATTTAGGTTTTGAAAAACAAAGGAAACTGAACGAAATTGCATTAAAACCAAAATATATGAGCAGGTAGCACATCCACAAATTGTACAAATATTTGTAAAGAAAAAGAAGTTTTAACAATGAAAAAACACTCTTAAGAGAAAAGGCTACCTTCTAAGCAAGTTGCAGGAAGGTTGGGACTACAACATTAACTCCTGGATTAATTTTAGGCGTACAGACCAATTTCTTCCAAATAATACTATGATGAACAGAACTGAAGTGTATGAATTCTGAAGTTCAGAAGTTACCAAGGAAGGAAATGGAAGGAAAAAGTGTAATTTTCTTCTTTGATGGCCACAGTAAGTATTGTTAGTCTAAAGAAAATGGTAATTTTGCAGTGGATTTTAGTGGGAGCAGGATTTCAGGCCTACATCCTCTGTGCTGCAGAGGCTGAAACATTTAATTTAATTAAGAACTACTTCAAAGGATGGAATGTAGGGAGTACCATACAGTCCAACATTAACTATATATGCAAGTTTTCCGGTTACTTGAGACTGCTTAATTAAATTTGCCAAGTTCATAGGTTGATAGACCATGACTACATCTGTATGACATGTATGTCATATACATACATGTATGCGTAAGAAGACTATATCTGTATGGTCAGAGATACTACAGTACTTACTTTTGGTTCCCAACCGCCGAATCTCCTCAACCAAGAGGCTAATTTCATGTTCCACATTCATTGTGGTCTAAAAAGTAAAATAAATTTTGACAAAGTTATTATGAGACCTGCAAATCCCTTGCACCACCCTGGCCTGTTCCCAGATCGTCAGGAATGTCAAAGCACTTTGTAAATCCCAGTAGCCTGGAGACACATGGCTACCAGGATAATCTGAGATTTCAGTCTTGAACGGATAAAGAGCCTCCGCACCTCCACATCTGAGCAGAAGTGAACAGAAACTGCAACCTTGGTACATTCTAAACACAAATATGAGAAGCTAATCTCAAAATACGAAAAACATGGGAAGGTCAGGACAGGCAGGTGGAGTGGGGGGGGGGTTGCTTGTTTTATGAGCTTAGGCTGCCACAGAATCCGAGCATTTGGTAATGTCACAGGTCTTCAGGGGCTTTGCAACATTCTATCAATGCCCTCAATAAAAATGGAATGCCTTCCTTGAAAATCCTCTCTGGCATATGGAATATACAATAGATTTATTTTTTTTTTAAACCACAACACAGCTTTCCACTTACTCTGGGAAGGTATCGCAGACATCCAGCTGGTTACAGCAGGTTTATGCATGCACACAGTGCCTGAACCAACAGCAACTACCACACAACGGCTACTGAGAACAGAACTGAGCCAGAGACAAACTATGCAAGGCATATCCTAAGGCGGCCAAAATTTATTTCCATTCATAGTAATCCCAAGGAACATATTGCTGAACATATCCTGTGCACTTCTCTGCTGTGAAACGGGGCAATTTTCACCAAGGTGCACCAATGCCTTGCCATACGCAACTTAGATGGCAATACTATAGTCACACAAAACACTATTTGGCTACAAAGCGTCCATGAGAGCACCAGAAAGGTGTTTTGGGATCTATGTTGCACAAAGTGGCATCAACACAATGAAACTGTTAGATGTGAAACTCCTTAAGAAAAAACTGGCATGAAGGTAAGCACAAGAAACTGGGCCCCACAGACAAAGCAAAACCTCAGATGCAGCCTCCACAGGTGCTAACAATACAGTCTGGAACAAAAGCTACAGAGAGAACTTCTGGAGCTGAGCGCTGTCCAAAAGGGGCTCAGTGAGCACTGAAACCCTCTATTGTTCAGGAAAACAGGATTTCTGCACGGATCTGGTGAATAAGCGGGCTTAAAAAAAAATGATATCTGGATGCACCACAAACTCTTCCCAAGAGAAAAGCTTCCCCTTCCTTCTTTTTTTATTGAGTTAGAATAGGTAAGAGTGACATAGTTTCACCTCCTGACCCCTCATGATTCATCCAAGAAGCAAAAAAATTTTTGTAACAGGGTCTCATTTACAGATCCCCAAAACCTGTCTTTTTAACACGCAAAATTGAGCAAGCTGAGTATCAGCGTGGGTTTCAGGCAAAGCCCTGCCCAAACCACAGTTCCAGCCCTCACGCATGATGAGAACAAATGCTCAAGTGGACATTAACAGACTAACACGGAACATCGCAACAGGATGCGCCACTGTGGTACCCGCTCCGCAAAGCTGCCTTAAAAGGGCACGTCAGCAGGGCTGTGGGATTGTCATTTGCCTTAGATGAATTCTACAAAATCCGAGATTTTGTTCAACTGCACACTAAATACACTGCCACAATTCACCGAGGAAAATGTGACCCACCTACCAAGAAGCTCACACTATCACTATTAATTTGTCAAACTGCCAGTTTTAATATTGGTCATTACAATAGCATAATTAGCTTCTTTTTAAAGTTCTTTTAACCTTAAAGGCTTTTTTAATTTTAACTTTTAATTCTTTAAATTCAGGTTAATTTAAAATTCTTCTCCCTCATACACATACACTGCCAATTTAAGTAGCAATATTTAGGGTTAAAAGAAAAATAACATATTCTACATTACTGCCCAATGCTTTTGAGATCAGAGAACCGAGGCTGTGTAAGGAAGAAGGGATTCTAGGTATTTTAAGGTAATTTATATTGTCATATACTCGACACACCAACTATCAAAAGTGCACACCAACTATTAAACTCTACTATTTCTGATGCCGACACACTGCTAGAAGCCAGCGTGATTTTTCAGTACGTAGTACGAAAACTCAACTTCTCTTTATTTGCTGGAAATTCACCTAACGGTTATTACCGCAAACACATCCCTGTGACCCACCGCACCGGCCCCTCCCGGTGCAGAACCTGCAGACCCCGAAGATGGCTCCTCGGCGGGCCCGCGTTTGGAGGCAGCGCGCGGTCCCCCTCCCACCGAGGCACCCCCCGGCAGGACACTGATACAGAGGAAAAACCCTAAGAAGTAGAATTAATATCCTACATTGTATATTAACCTTATCTTTATAGAATAACATATTGTTTAACCAAGTACCAGTGTGTTTCGTGCTAACCGCAAAGGCTAAGCATTAACCGCCTAAGCAACACCATGTACTCAGTTCTAACTTCCCTCGTAAGAGCCTGTAAGCCCTAACTTTGTTTAGCTCGCTTCGGCTATCCTTAGGGCGTTTCGCAATGCCCTAGGCATTTTTGCAAGTTTAGCAAAATTGTATAGCAGTATGTGCTAATAGGGAGGAACCTTGTGAGATAAGGAGAAGACAGACCCTTTGTAAGACCCTCCAAACCGGCCGAAACCAGGCTTGCGGTTTAGATAAGAACCAAGAAAGTACTAAGCATGCGCAAGCTCCAAAGGTTACTCCCGGTGATGAAGATGAAGCAGAGGTTACTGTAGGTGGCGATGAAGATCCAGCACTAAAGACCCCCGACGACCACCTAACAGTAAAACTGCGCAAGCACAAGAAGGAGGAGACCTAATTTTAATACGAAGCGGGACAGGTCATGAATATGTATAGGCGTTTCGCAACAATCTATGAATATGTATGTATAAGTAGCATATAAACCGAAAGAACAAAGGCTGAGGTGCGCATGCTAGGCGGAGAGATCCCCCATGCGCCCGGCGCCGCAATAAAGAATATCTGCTGCCACGAAAGAGTGATTTTCTTTGTTTCAA
>NW_020799097.1:64345138-64352629 GCF_003259725.1 Athene cunicularia | reverse complement strand
GCCGCTGGCGCCAGGCCCCGGGCGAGGGCCTGGCCCTGCCTTCCCAGGGGAAGCACCGTGTCGTTCTGCCCCCGTCCGCAACCTCGCCCCTTTCCGCGTCAGCGCCTCCCCACTTCGTGCCATCTGCGGATTTGACCTGCGCACCTCGTTCTTCTCGTGACAAAGTGCGTGTGGTAAAATGCCTTCCAAGGCCTCCAGTAACTCCCTGTCTTCCAGGAGCCCTGCTCGCAAAGCAGTACACTCTGTTGCTTCGGTCACCGTCCCCATCCCATGCCTCGAACTCTACATCTCCACTGGCTTCCCTGGGTGACGTTATGCCACATTCTTTTCTTATGCTCCCCCACATTGGCTTTCTAGAAAAACAGCGCTCTCTCCAGAAAAAGTGAATGTGCTACATTAGTATCATTTAACTTCAATAAAGTTATGTTGTGGTTTTTCTAATTTTTCATTCAGCGCCATGTCTTTGCACTCTACACTGTGGAGAGAAGGCAACTTAAGTTTCTTCCATTTTGTATCTTAGTATTAGCTACTGCTCTTGTCTCTATTGCTTCCTCCTCACCTCACAGAAATGTTTACAGCTTCTCTCAAGGACAGAGGCACTAAACCCGACAGCTGCGTTAACTCCCACAAAGCAACTAGGCTGCTGCCAACCCGCTAGTCAGAGGCAAGGCTCACACCAAATGTCTCCAGAAAATTCTCACCAGCACAGCTCAAGGCATTGCCATTCCCGGCTGTCTCTCCCACCTCCTTAGCAGGCATGACTGCCCCTGAAGCAGCGTTGGTATGAGAAGCTATTTCCAGCCCTTGCAATTCACATTTTCATCCATTAGTTTCTGAGCGTGAGGCTGAGATACTTTCTCAGACTGTGGGCTGTACCAGTGAGGTCTGGTCCCTCACCACACTCTCCCATCCCTGGTGTAAGGATGAATAAATAGCTAACAGCACCTTAAACCACTATGGCAAGCTCTGCTAGGGCTGTTTGGTGGAACCTGCATCTAGATAAATTGGTTTTCACAGTGGAAATTACTCCAAGAGATCATATTTTTATCACTCCAGGGACAGGTAACTGGAGTCCAAGCCCTTTGCTTTTCCAAGGGATTTTTTTTATGTTGGTGTTATTATTAAAAGATTAACTTTTCCTTAGAATAATCACTACTTATCAGTAACAGAATCTTTGGTTAGTCAACACCCCCCCCCGCCCCGTACTGCTTTCTGCTCAAGGAGCTATATATTCAGCAGGTGATAGCATGTCAAAACATTTTCCCAAAGAGATTAGCTGTATTTAACATCAGTAAGGGGTGCTTTTTTCAAAATAAACCCTGATAGGAAAACAAGATGGAAAAGGCTAGATTCCTAAATTGGTAATGAAATTAATGAAATTTAAATCTGACTCAACTGAATCAAAAGACACTGGAGAATTCTCAGAAAAAATGTAGTATCTGAAGAGCACTGATGATCTGTGGATACTATTTTTCCTAAGATCTTCCATTTTGTTGGCCAACACAATAGTAAAAAGGATAGAGTTTTAAGGCAAATCTGACATAAACCTTTCAAAAGATAATCTAATTAGGATGTTAGCAAATATTCCAGTTATTTAGCAGTATAGAATAAAAGTGCTTATTTTCTAGTTTTATTGTTAAGAACATGCTTTAAATTCTATCATGCAAGTACTCTAGATTTCTTAATCATCAGAACACCATTACATTTGCACAAATAATATAGGCTTTTGCTCTGCATAATCTGATTGTTATTAAGGATAATTTATGTTTGATTGAGTAACAGTTTGGGACTTTTCAGACCAAAAGTATTATGATGATGACGAAACTTGTATTATAGAAATTCTTTTCTAGGTCTGCTTTGAATCATAGACCCTAATTTATAAGAAGCAGATCAAGTAGACATCTGAGAAAGATGAACAAAAATCTGTAATTCCTTACCTTATTTTCTTTTAACCTTTTTTTTGAGGAAGTACAAATTTTTTTATTTTTTTTTTTTTTTAATTTTGTCATTTGGGAAGAAAGTGTCATGCACCCAAGTACTGGTCCCCAGAAACACATCAGGAGATTACTGAAACACAGTATGCTTTCATTACTATTTCTTTTGTGGCCCTTCCTTGTCATGTAATGTTAAAATACTAGGTAAATCAGTACTCAAAACCATCTGTTACCATGACAATTAAGGAAACAGTGATGCTGCCAAAGTATGAAAATGAGCTGAGCAGCATCAGGACTAAGTGACTGATTATGTCCTTTTCAGGGGCAGCAGCAGAGAGCAAGAAACATGAAAATTATGGAGATGGTGATTTTTTGTCATTCTGCTTCCACAAAATGATTGATACTTAAAAACAAAAAAACAAAAAAACCTGCAAAATGGTCCTTTACAAGCACACAGGATGGACATGGAAATATTGCTTGTACATATTTCGTATCACTGGTTAAGCTGCTCATGGTTGGACTCACAATTCATATTCCCCTTTCTGCATTTACAGAGTGCTCCCCAAGTCACGCAATTCTGCCTTCAAAAATACTATTCTAATGTGACCTTCCTTGGCATCTCACTGTACTGTTGCTGTCCCCCACAGAGGCACAGTTTTACATCAAGGCAGTCAGAGGAATTATGCAACACAAAATCTAGAAAACACAGGTTGAGAACACCACAGTAGACATACTGGATCTGATCAAACAATCAATTTAACCCAGCATTTTGCCTCCAGCAGTGACTAAGAGCAGGCATTTGGAAAACAGTATAATCAATGAAAACTATCAGATGATCCCCTGGTTTCTCTCCTGGCTCCTGGCACTTATTAGAGCAAGTAATTATTCCATCTTCTCCTTTCTCCATCACATTCATGCCTATAGCTCTTCCATGGCTCATCTTACTTTCAAGCTGAAGAGGCCTAGCTTTAAATAAACTCATGTAAAATGAATGCTTTTTTAATGTGGTTGTTCCTTCTTGTTGTTCTTTATAATTTTTCAAATAATTCCATGTCCTTTATGGGGACTGAATTAGTAGAACTGCCAGCATTATTCAGCACATGGGTATAGTATATATGACAACATAATGATTTTTTTTGTTTTGTTCTTACTCCTAATAATTCCCAACATTTTACTTGCCTTTTTGAACAGTGCTGAGCACTATCCACGCTGGTTTCAAAAACTCTTTCCAAAGTGGTAGTAATTAATTGTTCTGTTACAGATAATTAGGAATATTTCCCCCCAGTATATTACTTTGCATTTTTTCAGTACCATTGGCTGTTTTACTTTGTGATTTGAAATAGGATCACACAAACTTTGTCACTTCTTTTCTCATGTCATCAATGACAGCTTTGAACAACACAGGTCCAGACAGAGATGGTGGTAAGCGCACACTAGTAACCTCTCTCCCTCATGAAAGTTGACCATCAGCTCTACCTCTGTTTCATCCCACCTTTCAGCTGTCTATTGCTTCTGAACGGACCCTGTCTTACTACCCCAATATAAATAAATTAGTTTTCTAAAAGTATTTAATGTTTACAGTATACAGGTTGTAAGTAAGGAGCAGCATATGCCAAGACTGAAAAATGTAGGGAGAAACTTACGAGCTCGTTTGCTAGGTAATGGCCATTTTTTTTCTGTTTTCCAGCATATATTAACTAAATATTCTCACTTAATTAGTACTTCTTGATAACGCTACTGTTCTTATTTTGTACAATACTGTTCTCTTGAATTTTTGCTGCATTATATATGTCTGTGAATAGGCAGACTTAGGCACCACACGTGCATACACACAGTTTGTTGTTGAGATCCTCCCCAGCTAAAAAACATTAAAACTCCCACTGTGATTTGCAGATTTCACTGCTGGAAGAGATTATTTTATTTGTCTTCTTACATAGTCTGGGTCTTACTTTGTTCTTTCAACACATTTTTGTTTGACTTGTTGATTTGGTAGAACATGAGTTCCTGCCACATGCGCCTGTGTCCTATCCCTTTGCTTTAATGCCAGCAACTTACACCTGTACAAAGTGCCAGAGATTCTCCTTACTGTCTCCAAAGCTGGACAGAAACTACAGTATGGTGATTCAACCAGGAGTGTGCGTATGTGTCTTGTCTTAGCCCAGCTCCATCACGTATGAACCATGAGTCACTTCTCAACATGGGTGTGCCGTATTATGCAACCCACTGTAGGGTTATGACTCAACCTGAAGTCGTAAAGCCACTTCAGCCCAGGCTAAAACAGGTCCTTAAAATATATGTCTTTGCCTGATGTAAAGATTTCAAGTGGTAGAGGATCTACTACATTCCTTATTCCTGTGGGCTTTGTAACACCACAGAAAAAGTATGGTAGCTTTTCTTAGAACAAGAAAGTGCCCTTGGCTACAACGTGAAATTAAAAACCACAGCAAGTCAATGCTGTTCTAGAAATCTGAGGGGAATATGCAATATTCAGGAAGCATGGTTGTTAGACATAATCAGAAGAACAACTATATTGTTTGAGACAAGCCAATCAACCAGGACAGTAGCACCGTGTTTTCTTACAAACTCCATACACAAAGCATCTCCATCATTTTTGGTTCAATCATTAGTCTTATTTGGCTGTTCTCTCCATCTTAAGTCAGCAGTTGTTTCAAGGAGAAAATTATTTTACCAAAATGAAAAGCATAGTGATGCTCTGGAAAACTTTCCAAGATTTTTTCTGTAAAGCCATGTTTTAAAATATTATTTGTATAGGCTCTTAGATTTGCTTTTCCTATAACAGCCAAAAAAGCCCACACCAAAACCAAAACAGAACAAAAAACCACTTTCTCCTTTTTCTCTCTCAGTGAGTTGTAAAAGTAACCTAGCAAAACATAAGCATTTCTTTTAATGTAAAAGCAAACACAACAGACGAGCCTCAGAACAAGAGACTCCAAATACAAACACAGTGACTGCTGACAGTCTTGGCACTCGATGAGCACTTCCACTGAGGTACATAAGTGATTCACTGATGCTGTTACTCACCTGTGTCTGTCCAGGAGAGGGGACTTCAGAAAGGGCCTCAGGGCATCATACCCTTCTTGTTACTCACTAGGTGCTTCAAACAATGTAATGCTGCTTCCTCTTAAATTAAGCATGTAAATCTTTACTACAGTTGAATAGACAAAAGAAGGAGTATCTAAAACCTTGGCATAAATCACCACAATTACTTGCTCTACACCTAAACGAAGAGTAAAACCTCTGTATGGAGTGACAGAAGGATGCTGTATCAGTACAGGCTAAAGGCCTGGGCCCATGATCTTAGTCCTACAGCACACACTGTAAAAAGAACTATGGGATGACCCTAATCATGAGTCTGAGAGGAGTTACTTGAAAACTGTAAGACTGAACTCAAAACCTCCCTAAATATGCACAAAGTCAGAATTCGTAGGGGGTTTATTTTTAGCTTGGGTGATGCTTTTTTGCACAAGAGGATGTGAAGTAAAGAGGATGCGCAGTAATGTCTTGAGGGGGCAGAGTATCAAAAAGTGTTTGGAGACAGTTTATAAAGAGGAAAAAGAAATATATAAATAGCTGATTGTATTTAATGTGTTTTATGTTGTTCTTTGCTATAACAGCTGAATATTTGGGAGAGAGGAACATGAAAACTAATTACTTTCTCAAGATTCTTGGTATCAAAAAATCTCTTCGAGCAAGGAAACAACAGTAGATCTCCCGATCTCCAGACGGCATGGTCACAGCTGAATCACTCTGTCCCTCTGTCCTCTTATTTGGTATGCATCATGAAAAAACATCACCTCTCCTTCTCCCTTTCCCTTTACAAACATATATACACATACTGACGTTCTGGGGACTTTTCCAGAAAACCAAAAATACTGGCTTTGCATAAAGATGTCAAATAATGGTAGCAGAGATGACAGATACATTAATATAGAATTACTGTTCACATCCGCATCAAATACAGATCTAATTGTAATATCTTTATTTATTAGTTTCATATAAATTTCCTTCCAAAAACTCAGGCATTTATAATGACTCACAACAGAAGTACATAAAATCTTTTCCTGAAGGAAATCTTACTGAAATGGAACTGTGGATTGACATTTGTCAGAATGTATTTACTTAACATGAAATCTTGTCATGGCAAAAGTAATTACATTAAATGTTTTTTTAGTGAAATGTCAAGACCTCCTGCTGGCCATGCAAGCATGGTTCACAGAAGTTTAGAGTTGGCTAAAAAACATAATAAAACTTTATCACTGGATTAATGACAGTTAATTTAATGCAAAAATCCTGTTTATAAGCATTTTTAGGGAGAAACCTGAACTAGTCTTTGCTAGTCTAGATTCCAGATTCTTAGTTCAAAAACTGTGCTTAAGGTGCACATTGGATCATTTGAATTTGATAATCTTCGCAATTACTCTGAATTTATGCTGTATTTTTAAATCAAGTACAGGAGCACTTTTTGTTTCCTGCATATGGGAAAGGGTATTTTTATGGTAAAATTTATATATAAACTGCCTTTTAAGAATTCTTTTCTTGTTTCAAGATACAATGCCTGCTCTGAAATCTAAGTGAGGTTCAAATTATGAACTGATCAAATTTTATTAATTTCACTGGTACTGAAGCCACAAGTCTTTTGATCCTAAATAATTTGATTTCATGGTGTTTCAAACTGCAACACAGAACAACAACCAGATTCCCAATGCAGCTTCCCACAGAGCACTGCTAATGATCTCACCTATTGACCTAATAGCCTTGGAGGAATTTCTATCGCTGTGTAGAAGGTCAAACTGTATGCTGATTTCAAATAGTAAACAAATATCTACCAGGGAAGTATTATGAGAAAATAAAATTAATTTATGCTTTTAAACACACCATACAGTTTGATTACAAATTATGTGCCAGTTTTCTCGTTCATCTAACACCTAAGTTTTATAAATTTTCATTAATTTTTCATCTGCAAAGTTAATTGTAATTGTGAATCCTGAGCTTCTGGGATAAGTCTTACGTTTTTTTATTTTTCCCTGAGGAAATTTTGTCCAAGCATCATATCTGACATGTTGGAGCAGCTTAGATTTAAAACCATAGTTAAGAAAATTAAGTATAACCATCTTTTGTTTGGTTCATAGTTATCCTATATAATTACATAGGATATATACATGTGTATAAATAATATTTGCTTCTCAAGGTGTTGTAATGTCATATTTTGAAGCAAACATTATTTGTTCTCTGTCACATGAATAGCACAAATGAATCTCACTTCCCTTATGTTTGCTGAAGAAAGCACAAAAGCTGTCTTGCACACAGACATGTGTTTTCTTTGTGAAGTGTTACAGAAGCTTCCCAATGCACTTCCTCTGAATCCAAGTCTTCCTTACGTAAATTTAGACCAGCTTCAACTTCCTTCCGCTATTAGGAACCAGCATATTACTCCATTTTAAAAAGTTCATCTCCATTTTGAATTTAATGGAAGCTTACAAAATAATATCAGGTGAGATGAAAGTATGCTTCTGATGGTTGGCAGATTTTGCAGAAA
>NW_020799097.1:64338022-64345088 GCF_003259725.1 Athene cunicularia | reverse complement strand
TGGGGGGGTGGGGGGAGGATGGTTTTATTTTTGCTTTAGACAATCAATTGCATCATAGACAAAGCAGTGTAGGATGAGGAGCTTCCCAGCTACATAAACAAGGTATGCCTGTCCATCAGAGGGAAATGGTACATGTGGGCATGGGTCCAGTATGTGGGATAAGGCACAGAAGAAATACTAGCCATCTTCCTCAGGAGTACAATCAGGAGAGGTGGAGTGTTAAAATGGAAATAAAAACAGAACATGGACTTACTCGAAGTTATTTTCCAGAGTCACATAGCTGGAGCCCTACGAGGACAGTTGATGGAAGACCTCTGGGTGGAGGAAAATGGAGACACAGTCTCTAAAACACAGACAACTGATTCTAAGGTCATTCAGTGGATCACTTCTGTCTAGTACTGGGGATGCATGCAAAGCCAAAGACTCCAGCCAGCCAATTTTCCCACTTTCCTCCTACTGAATTATTTCACTTGCCAGTGGAAGCAAAGGTGAAGAGAGATCTTCTTGGAAAATGGAGTGAGAACCTAAGCTCTTGTTGTTTCTTAAAAGGGTGGGTTGTGACCTTTCATGCTGTAATCATTTAGAAGAATTCACTTGACTTCAGCTGGCACTTTCCCAGTGCACCTTTCAGAAGAAAGGCTGCCCATGATGCTCACTGTTTAAAATGGCTGGTGTTGCACTAGGATGTACATCAGCCATAGGAAACTCTTTATCTGCAGATGGTAGCAAAGTAGGACTGCTGTGAACTGCATAGAGAACAATTAACAATCTCCCTGAAAAGTCAACAGGCATTTAAGAAATCATTGGGTAAAGTGCACTGGCTAAGATTTTGGGTTAGGAGTTGAAAGATCCCTAATTTTCAGCCAGGCTTTTAAATTGTATTACCTGTGCATACACCTTACATCAGTATTCATCTCACCAGACTTTAGCTACCTGAAAGTAAGGTGTCTATTTTAAGTTAGTTACTTGACTAACTCTCTGCATATATACGTAGTTACATCTCTATAGTAGAGGAGTTGAATACCTCACCTTCCAAAAAGCACCACTACAGAGACAGCTCTTAATATATAGATCAGAAATCACTACTAACTTTAAGATAGCTAAAGACACATAGAACAAATAATGGTTCTTTGGTCACAGCTGTAGGCTGAGACATATAAAGTACCAAGACTGTATTGTTGTCACCAATTAACCAAAGATTCTCTAAGCAAACACACAAATTATCCTCAGTATTAACAGTTTCTTCCAATAGCAAATAGTCATCAATAAAGACTTAGTATGTCAGTTAACTGGTTACTACAGATCAGAATGTTTCTGTTGCAGAGGCAAACAGAAGGTGGACAGACTAGTATTTCACACCAGAAGAAATGCAGGCCTTTTTTTGTTCACTTACTTTCTAAGGAATACACATCCTTTATTTCATTACTGGGAAATAGAGCTTGTATGTGTTCCCAAGCTAAAATCTGACTGCACAGGCTATTTTTCTCACAGGTCAGATGTGAGGAAACAGAGCCATTTCACTTCCTTCAAAATCTCTGTATAAAGAGAAGAGGAAAATGGAACCAGACCTATTGTTCTTACAGTTTCCTGCCTCCTTTTTCACTATGCCTCATTCAAAAAGCAAGGGTCTGCCACTTTGAGTGGCATCATCTCTATTTAATGTATTTGGATATCTAATAATATATAAATGGCTCCTGTATAACACAGACAGTATCAGAAAGCCTTTACTGATAAAAAGGTTGTATGTCAAAGGTAGCTCCTGCCTCAGTTTTTCTTTCATATAAAATATAGTAGCTCTTCATTCAAATTGTTCTCTCTCTTCCCAGGTAGTAAGATCAAACTATACAAAAAAAATAACCTGCCTACAAAATCTCAATAAACCATTTCTGGGTTTCCTTTTCTCAGCTGTTTTTCCTAAGTCTTAAGTCATTTGAATGGCTGGAGTATGATGATCAAATATAAACAAGAGAAAGGTTTGAGTTATGAAGTACATTTGGCCCACCCTTGGCTACCCAAGTCCCAGGCTACTTGCCACGGTTGCAACAATTCTCACTGAAATGAACTGGGAAGTAGTACAAGAAGTTTCTGTTCTCATTCAGTGACAAGCTGCAACTAGAAATGTGGGGAAGCAAGCATGAGCCCACTGTATGATTCCAGCAAGCTCTGCTTTGTCATCCAGTGCTGTTTCTTCCATCTGTACTAGATCCTCCGCAAAGGAACTGCCCGAGGCTTGTCCTCTCTGTCTCTCAGCTATTTGTAAGACACCTATAAAAACAAGCACTACTCAGACATGTCCCAAAGCTGGCCATGAAGAAACCTATTAGTACATCTCTCTCTGTGTTGGGAGAGGAAGAGGAGGATGAGATGGCCTGCTACATTCTAGCACCTGTTCAAGCTAAGAGATCTAGGCTGCTGCCTTGGCCAAGTAACAGCAGTGCTTGGATTCCTGCAAAGAATCAGCATTGCCTTTTATCACCACCATTTTTTGATGTATCGGGAGTACAGAAGTGATACCAATTTGGGACACAACCTTTCACTCAGAGGGGTGACTATACATTCTAATCCCTTCCTAATGAAATTATTTTCTCTGTAAGAGAGCCAAACTGCTCTTAGCCTGGAAAGAAAAAAAAAAAAAAAAAAAAAAAAAAAAAAGTAATGATGCAAAGACCTTTTTTTCTTCACTTTTTATTTCACCTTCCGGTAAAAGATATGTGCTTTACGTGCTCAGAGTATTCTCCCTCCTCTGTCACAAACACAAATCCTAGCAAACAACTTTCATGGGAATCACATAGAAGGGCACACACAAGTTAACAGTTACATGAAAAAACACATGGATAGCAAAAGATGCAATTGTCTCTCTGTCTGCACATATATTCATTCCATCCTGCCAGTTTCTAATATGCTCATTGATGATTAATTAAGAGAACTGTAAGTTCTGAACCTTTTTCTAGCAGGAACTGAGAGAAATGAAGTACTTGGCAATGATTCCACTTAATTTCAGAGAACTGTAGCACTATGTAGGCTTAGCCCCAATTCTACCAAATATAGTCCCTCTAAAATGACTGGAACAGAACATGATGTTTCAAAAAAAAAAGAAATGTAATTTCTTTAGAACATCTGAATGTGTGTTAATTAAATATATTTCCACTCTGTTCAAATAATAGATTTAGTTCAAATAACATTTATTGATTTTACATTGCAAGACTGTCATTAGCATTTGCTAACTGAGTCAAGTTTAGCAGGAAGTTATGATGGTAAGAGCTTTGCTTCAGGAATTATTTATACACTAACAGGAAAACTACATCTTTCTTCTTTGATATCTTGAGTCTCTTAATGCAAACAGAAGAAGTTTCAGTTCTGTGTATGTTGTATATATCTTACTGTTGAACTCAAAAAATGGGGTTTCTGTGAATATGAATGGTAGTGCAATGAAAATGCTACCATATTTCAAAAATCACTTTCTGCTCCCAAGTACATTAATGTAAATGCAAAGCTAGACTCTTCAATGTGATGGAATTATTCTAGCTTTCACAACAATATATGTAAGTTAGGGATGTGGAAGTGAGGTAAATAACCTAAAGGTAAGCAGGGATTTGGCTGTGGGGGTCGGGGCCAGCTGTGAGCCGGCTGTCAGAGGGGCAGCCACAGCCGGGGCCGACCTGGTCCCATGGGAGATGCCTTCATCCGAGGCTCTGCCATGGGGCCTGGCCAGAGTAGCAGCCCCACCGCAGCACAGCCCTGCCTGTCCCTGGCCATGGGCCGCCGGTCCAGACCTCCCGGCCCGGATCGGTGCCCTGGCCGGGGGTGGCGAGGTGGGACTTTTGTCAGCAAAGATGGCTACTGCCCATCTTGTCATCAAGCTCGGCTCCCGGCTTCCCAGGCTAATCCCTGACAATACCTGTGGGTAAAGAGATGCAATTGGAAATAGATCTTCAAAATAAGTGAATATGTGCGGAAGAAAAAAAAAAAAAAAAAAAAGAGGGGCAGGAAAAAAAAAAAGTAAAAATTAGAAAGTGTGAAGAAATGAGAGTCTGTAAAACATATTAAAGCAAAGCTATATATAGAGAGCTTTAATTATTAGACTCCTTCCTACAGCCACCACAGATGGAGCATACAGCATTCTTAATATCCCTCTATACCTGAGTCAAACATCAGAGAAATGTCATAACAGTGTTGTTTTTAACAAAATCAGCAGATTTGAAAGCACACTGGGGTGTTTTTGATCTAGAGGACTTTAAGAAAAAGAAATAAACTAGATTACTGGTATCTTAAACAAATATAAGACACAGAGGGAGTTTTACATTTTATTTAACATATCAAGAGCAGCCCACATCATCATGGAGAAAAAGAAAGGGATTAAAATCCTTAGGAAACTTAATGGAAAACAGCTAAAAGAATAGGCTGAGTCAAATTCTGACCAAGAGGGAGAATCACACTGTGAAATAATGAACTGGTGAATCCAGGATAGAGAAAGTATCGAAGCACAGGGAAAAGGCAAGTTGGAGTACGAATCTCAAGACTGTCAATGTTGTGGAGGATTGTATTGCTGCTGTGAGGAAGAAATATGTAGAAAGAAAGGTTAAAGGGCAGAATTAAAATCCTCGAGTAACTGATTATAACTGAAAACTCTTAAGGAAAAAATAGTAAGATGGAAACTAAATTATAAGTGAAATGCAAAAGGAAAGATGCATTTATACATACAGCCAAAAGAAGAGAGGAGGAAAAGTAAGGCAAGCGAGTATGTGTGTAATATGGGAAACAGAGATATGACATTTTGCTTTCAGGACTTCTTCCCACCTTGTAACCAATTTCTGACAAATTCAGTTTCCTGAAGTAGCCATTAACAACCCTCCCAGATGGAGATCATTATTCAGCAGAATAATGATCCATTAGGAAGGGATAACATCCTCTTCCATTAGCAAGTTACAGTGCACTTCCATATTCAAGGAGCAAGAGGAAAGAGTAAGAAGTATGAGAACAATGACAATCCAGGGAGATGGGAGCTAAGTAAATAAAGGCAGCGAAGGAGGTGTAAGACTGTTTTCAGTCTAGCTGGGGCTTCAGTAATGTACATTTTAGAGCTTCAGAACAAAGATATTGGACTACACATGTAACCCAAATCATTAAGAAAAAATAATTTGAATACAACCTCATCATGCTTCAAGTCAGCTGTTATCAAGATATAAATAATTTTATGAAGAATTATGTATGTTAGATAGTTTAACCTTTCTCTTACATCTCCTGACTCTGTGAAACTATAGAGAATATATTTATAAAGAGGATGTAGACACTGTCATGAATAATCTGTAAATACGACAGCAAGACCAGATGGATTTATAGTTAAATACTGAAAGTCTCTAAATGAAGTTTTAATTTCTATAAGCAGAGACTCATTTGCTAGTATCATGCAAGCAGGAGACATCTTCGCCTTTTGGAAGAAACAAGGATAGTTTTAAACTCTTAAGAGAGGTGGGATTTGACCAGCTGCTCAGGCTTTTGAGGGGCTGAGGTAAATATGAAAAGTCACTCTCCCTTCAATTAGTTCTCTAAAGGACTTCCTCTCTGGAACCTACCGAATACATATAGCTGTGCTGGGGTGAGGATAGGTGCCACCACCTTTTTTGATGCAGAGATGAAATCTCATGTAGATCTCTGCCAAAAGAATAAAGGAGTAAAAGTTTCTCCTTTCCAATATCTTCCACTTTGATTTTTTTAATCAAAAAAGTTCTCCTTTAGAGGCTTTCATTTGACTGCTTACTCCTTTCAATCAATTGATGTATTTGGATGAAAGAGAAAAGGGAGTAATTTTTGAAATATGTGCAACTTTTACAAGGACCATAACAGATACATACAAATTAAAAGTTTAACAGAGAGATTGAGGAAAACTGAGCAGGCGCAATGATATAGAAAAGGTATTATTCATCCTCTACTGAGGAAATTTACACAGAGAAATATTGTTAAATGCTCCACAGATAGTTGGTGTCTCCAGCCAGGATCCCATACATATTTCAGTGGTGACACATCACGCTAGGGAGGCTGCTGAGAAAGAAGTTATTATTTTCCCTTCCGGGACGTGCCTGCACTGAGGTGCAGGAGGGACCAGAATGACCACATTGTGGTAACAACATCATTTTAGATCCACCACTTGCTTGCTGAATGCTCCTTGCAAAGATACTCTCCCAGTACAGAAGGAAAAAACAACACCCCTCTCAGCCTTACCATTGGCTACATGGCTCTGTGTGGAAAGGATTTTTTTACCCACCATGGAAAATGTCATGGCCTTAAATGTGGGATGCTCTTTTTGATTGTGAAACAATCCCAGCAGGACTGGTAGAACAAAGGGTAGGTTCTCTAAAACATGGATGCTACTTCATAGAAGGTAACATCAGCAGCAGGTGAAACCTGACCATATGACAAAACTAATGTTTTTCAAAATTGCAAAAATGTAAACATCAAGGTTGGAAGGAGGTTGTAAACTGTAACACACAACATACATGGAGAAATTTACATAAGTATGGGTACAAACATCTGTACAGTGGCTAAATTTGCATTAAAATGTTGCTTCCATACAAAGGAAGTAAGGATGCTTTATAGAATGGCAAAATAGGGACTTCTTCCATTTGTGTTAACATAATTCTCAAAATATTCTTCTGTCTGGGAATAGAGTACCCTACCTCCAGAGGTATCTTTTTTGAAAAGATCAGGCAGTAACAATAAAACATCTTTAAATCTGAGACAGCAGGTTTTTTTAAACCTCTCCCATTCATTTCTACCCTTAATCTACTTGTCTTTCCACTAAAGAATCAGGATAGAACAAGTTCCTGTAACTCCTGATGAGCTACAGGTAAAGGAGTATATTGACAGAGACTGTTAAACCTGCTCCACAGCATTATGTATGCGGAAGAATTTAGAAAGACAATGGCAAATAACCTCGGGGCCATTTTTCTAAACTTGGGGAACCAGGTGCAAGATGGAAAGTGGACCCAAATACATACTTAGTGAGGTTGAAAGTGATTTGAAGGTGTTCTAATTTAAAAAAAAAAAAAAAAAAAAAAAAAAAAAAAAA
>NW_020799097.1:64334988-64337972 GCF_003259725.1 Athene cunicularia | reverse complement strand
TTTTTTTTTTTTTTTTTTTTTTTTTTTTTTTTTTTTTTAGTAGCAATAGACATACATATTTCTGGTCATATATCAAGTTGTAGAAGTTTTCCTTTTCTAAAAAAAAAATGTTTTATTGATGTATAATTTAGCACTGATTGTAAGAGTTGTTATGGGCAGCAAAACAACCTTGCAGTGCCTTCCATCTGGGTCATTAGACTTGGCCTTCCTATGACAATGATGATTTTCTCTGACTTTGATCTCTTAAAAGGATAACTGCTTTGATATCAATATATGTCATCTAAGAGTTGCTTCACAGAAAATAAAATACAGTAAAATTAGGCACCATGTGGAGAATAACTTAACTCTTAGCTATTCAGAGCTCTGAATTCTAAGAAGATAAATTAAAAAGAGAGAATGTAAGGTACAATACCTAAAAAGCCAAGAAAGGTTCCTCTTCTTGCTCTGTTTAAACCATAATTCAATGCAGTTAAATCAAGTTTTTTATGTACCAAAGGCTGAAACTACTATATTGAAAATGATATATTTTCATGGGTATTTTGCCATAAACCTTCTCATGTGCATATTTGATATGAGTTCTGGGGAATGCTGTGATACAGATCTTTCCAAACCAGAAGAACTAAAAATAGAAATATGGTTTCACTGTTTGGTTCAGTTGCACTGAAAAGTGCAAATACAAAGAAGTTAATACATATTACAAACATCCAGGAATACTCTTTTCCTCAGTTCATCCTGCAAACAGCATATTCTCCAGTCAAATGAAACAAATCCTCATTGAGCAGCCACTGAAAAGATCTATTTTTTTAATCTCAGTAGATGCTAAGTCTGGCCTGATGGGAACAGGTAATGTTCTGAACAGCAGATCCCTCCTGCTGGAGGTTTGCAAGGGGCCTGTCAGGGGGGAAGGGAGATCCCATAGCCAAACACAGAAACATTGTACTGGGACTCTCTAAGGCAAAGATGCTCTCCCCACATGTAGATTTTGGAAATTAGAAATTAATTTGGTACACGTCACATCATTCCTATGCTTTCTGCTCAGTCTTTGAACTAGCACAAAGCAAGAAGGAAAGTTTATGGTACAGGAGTTGGAAATGAGACTCAACAACCTGTTCTCCAAAATAGCTACCTAGGTGGCTTCACAGTGAAAAGCCTGGCATGTTCCCCCAAAGCATACAATTCTCCAGTAATCAATGCTGTGACATTTTCACATGACACCTCATGGTTTTTAGTGAAATATACAGCTGTTAAACACACTTCAGAATTCTTTGGCATTTAGACATGTGGGAATAGTCCATTCTAGGGAACCTCTTCCCTGTATTGTTCTTTGTGTCTTGCACAAACTGTTGCAGCCAAGTGATCCCCATTAATGTCAAAAGAGTGCACCCACTACAAAAATGCAAATAATAAAATAGCGACTTGGCTAGAATAATAAGATGTTCAGATTACTTTTAGATATGAGCCTCAACATTATTTTGACAATAGAAGTATTTTGGAGTCCTTACACTAACTTATGAAGAACTTTATAGCTACAGATACACACATATATTAATCTTTCAAACTCCAATGGCCAAACTAGCATACAGTCACTGAACCTATAAGAAGCAAAGGCACTTGAACCCAATCATCTGCTAATAAATGATTTAAAAACCTCTCTACAAATAGCTCTGTATAACTAATAGAATTGCAGTATGGGATTTAGCTGTAATGATTACATTTGTTTTACTTGCAGAGACACAATGTGACAATAGCTCAAATTAAGTGACCTAAGATGGCCTCATCTAAGCCTATAAAATCATAATAATTAGTTATAACATAAAATAAATTAATTATTCCTTCAGTATAGCCTATTTTGATGCATTTCAACCAATGAAGAAATGCGACCAATTTGTATGATTTCATCATTAATAATACCATTTGGGGTTGCAAAAGTTTGATTATGGTGGTTACATTTCTGGGAAGATCATTCTGTCAGTTATTTTAATTATAAGCTAATGTATCGGTGGTTTTCCGAAACTTTAGTTAGCAGCAAAAGGATATACTGTGTATTTCAAATGTCAAAGAAGATGAATCTCTGCTTTAAGTTGCAAACATACCCATTTTAAGAGGCAGAAAGGAAGAGATGCTTAAAGGAAATAGAGCAGTTCCCAACAGCAACCTGGAAAGAGAAAAAATGGAGTTGTGAAGGAAAGTGAGGTGAAAAAAGGGAAGAAGGATAAATTAAAACTGAAAGGATGCCTCTGAGTAGAAGTACTGGACTGGTACCTTAGTGAGATTCAAATCAGATCAGTTAGTCAAAAGGGTCTAGCAGGAGACCACCGCATGCTGCACAGAGCCTTTACTCTGTCAGAGATGTCAGATTCCCTCCAAAAACCGTAACAGCTTCGAGGGAACTAACTCCATCAGCATACTGCAGCAAGAGCACAGATTTACCCGGAGAAACACTCAAAATCTAGGAAAACACGGCCAAAAGACACAGAGCGAGAGCTGACTGAAGAGGTGAGCGAGCTCTTGCCTATCCTTCCTCGGAAGACTAACGTACAGTTATTATCTAGGACGCTTGCTATTGTGTGTTACGTGGTGTTGCTGCACCGAGGTATTGACGGTGGAGACAGCATAATGAGGAAAGTAGCAATTTACAGCAGAACGGGTAATTACCAGGATCACCCGTACTAGCGATGGCCCTGCCCCAAGCCGCTTGCAGGGCAGGCGCAGGGACCCGCTGGTGCTGCCGCGGCAGGTGGTTACCTCTCGCCTGCTTTCCAGGCTGGGCCGCCCCAGGTGAGCGCTGTGAAGCTCGCAGGGCGGGTGGGCGGACGGCCCGCAGCGCCTCGCGGGGCCGGGATGGCTACGTGGGCACCGCTACCGCGCAGCCCCGCGTCAGTTACTGCGGAGCTCCCCCCCGGGGCACCGATCCCTTGGCGGCAGTCACGGCCAGGCCAGCGAGCGAACCGCGAACCGCTAAGGACAGCGGGGGGTCCCCCCCC
>NW_020799097.1:64271639-64334938 GCF_003259725.1 Athene cunicularia | reverse complement strand
GGGCCAGGCCGGAGCGGGACTCGCCGGGAGCTATTGTCCGGTCCAGGAACCGGCCACCTGAGCCCGGGCAGGCGGGGAAGGCTGAGCCTCTCCGGCGGAGAGGGAAGGGCGGGGGGTGCAGGAGTTGCTGCGCTGAGCACGCCTGCAGCAGGCCCCCCCGCCCCCCGCTGTGTACTTGTGGGGCCTCTGACTACGCGGCTGGGAAGGGGCTGCGGATAATCTGTGCTGATGGTGTCCCGCAACTGGTAGGAAACTGCCTTGTTTGCTTCGTGTCGGCAGAGGCCATCCAAAACATGAGAACCCCAAAGCGTTTCGGGGATGCGGGGGAGATTCATCCCACAGTCTGCTGATGAAGAGCAACACAGAAGGAAATCTGGGTTTGTGTCCTTGGGTGCCACTGACACTGGCCCACTTCACCTAAGGCGTGCAGGCTTTTTTGGACATCGGTTCCCAGCAGGTATTAACTTACCTGTAGTCATCAAAACATTTCTAACAATGAAAAACGCAGTGTTAAGAACGGCACGGCTCCATACTTGTAATATGTCTGTGCACAGTTTTTAGCATTTACTTCCTTGGCCAGGTTACATCTAAAAGGTGTAGCAGTACTGCAGAGCTAGAGACATACAAAAAGGGAAAATCTGCTCTAATGCGTGTTGTGTAACTATTTGAGGAAAGTATTCCCAGTGAACCGTTGTTATGAACAGCTATTTGTAATAATTTGCTGCTTCTGCAGTTCCCTCTGTCATTGTTCAGTGCTTTAAAGTTTAAGTAGTGTTTTGAGCTGCTGTGGGTAAAACTATCTAAAAGGCCATGCTGCCTTTTATGCAGTTTCATCCTCAGCCTAGTGCCTAGTGAGATAAGCAGGCCTTTTAACAAAGCATTAAAGTTACTGTAGCCAGAAACACAGTACACAAATTTCAGTGTTCTGCAGTTTAGTACCAGATTTCAGAGTACTTACGCTTGACTAGGGTTACTGTTAATGTGTTTTGGTCTCCTAAGAGCGACTTGGTTAGTTAAAATTAGTTTAAGAAGCAACAAAGTGGGGGAGAGCTGAATAAGAAGTGCTTCTTACTGGTAAAACTAGTAATCTCTTATTTGATGACTTGCTAGACTGGACTTAATGGTAGGAGAGTCTGCACGCTCAGTATTACGGGTGAGGTTTCTCAAGGGCCACCCACTGTTTCTTTTTGTGTGTGGCCAACCAATTTCAGAAGAATCATCCCAGGAAAGTGAGTATTTACATATTTGTTGCATCTAAAATTTCTTTTCCGTAAAACTTGTCTGGATAGCTGTATAGGCAAAACAGGCTAGTGCTAGAGGTTTGTTTTTTTTTTTTTGCAGGGATTTAGTGTAAGAACCTGGAAAGACTTGGAAGTACTTGGAATTTTGAAAACAAGTGGCAACAGTTTATATCCTTACCTGTTGCAGAGGAGGTCATCTGTTTTTTTGCAAAGTAGATCTCATCAAGAAGAAAAATTACTCAGGCATCATTCCATGGGTTCTAAATAAATTAACTCAAGAAGCAGACCTGGCTTATCACTGTAGTGATCTCAAGGAAAACCTTGCAGTTAAAATGGCAAACAAGGTATTAGATTGCCTGAGGAATGAGACTGTAAATAATACACAGAAAGTCAAAATGCCCTTAGCAGTTTGACCCATTACGAATATCTTGTGCAGTCACTTTTGGTTACCTGCAAAGTACGTTGTACTTCTGAGTGAGAGAATCCAGTTGTCTAGTTACTTTATGTTCTCCTTGGAAGTATGCTGTACCTCAGGTTAACACAGGCTTTAGATGGGGATTCTTTGGAGGGAAAATGCATGTGATGCTTTGGAAGCTGTAGCTATGTAACTGAAACCTCAGGATGATACAGTTTAAGAAATAAGGGAACCTTGTGAAGGGGATGTAATTTTCTTTTGACCACATGGTGCTCTGTTCTTACCTGTTCATTTGAAGCACCTGATAGTTGCAGGGAAAGGAGCTTGATTCAGTTACCCAATTCTTACATAATCCTGGCATGCAAGCGTAGCACTAGTCATGTGACTGCTAAGTACGTTTGTAGGTGTGGAAAATGTCATACAAAATTACCGCTTTTCAAACTAATGGGGACCAAGTAGTCCTGAGGAACTACCTTGAAGTTTTTCCTCTTCAGTAGTACAGGTCTGTAGATGCCTTTCAATAATTCAGAATTGAATTCTGTTGGAAATAAAAATGTGTGACAGTTGCATTTTTAGACCCATAACTTGTTTTGCTTGCAAATCTGTTGTTTAAAGGCTGGATATACATGCAACCTTCCCTGCAGAGTGTTATGTTTATGTGAGATAACGGTCTTGCAGCAGGTAAAACCCTGGAAAAGAAAAGCTGTATGTTCACTTAGTACACATCTGCAAAAGGACAGCCTTATTACCAGAAAAAAAAAACCTCACCAGAGGTGTTACAGTCTTAACTCTGTGTGTGAGAAGACCAGTCTTTATTAATCCAAATTTCTGCTTTTTAATGCACTTTTTAAAAATTAGCATTAAGTTAGAAGATTTGCATAAAACAGTGAATAAAAGTGTGTGTATCAGGGTAACAAGTCCAGCTACTTTGACAACAGTTGCATGAGTCTTCAAATTGCTTTGAGGGTGTGGTTTCAAATTGCAGCTAAACCAATCTAATGGTGAGTTGCCACTGAAGGAGGTAGTTCAGTCTTCCCCCTTCCCTCAGCCATGTGCTCCTGCATGTGCTTCTTGCAAAGAAGCTAGTGCCTCTCCAATGCTCTTGTATGCTGGTAGTGGGGGCTGTGCAGGCAGAAGATTAGTCACAGGTTTTTGTTGATTTTAACTCTGTATCAGCTAACAGTGGGGTTGAATGAATGTCAGTGCTGGCACAGAGAAGGAGGCAGGAAAACCATTTGTGGATGGAGGGGAGAGAGGAGAACTTTGCTTTTTCTAGAGCGATTGGATATGTCCATTGTGATTCAGCATGGTTTCATGGTAGCTTAAACCATTAGAAGATGGAGCTGCCTTATGCTGGCACTGACGTTCGTTTGACCAGACAGTGAGCTGATTCCAGGGAGCTCGTTCAGCCAAAAGTTAGGGGGTTTTGTCAAGTTATTTTTCACTTGACTCAGCTGCATGAGCTTGTGGCTCAGTTGCATGTGCATTGGTGTTTGTATTAGCAAGTAGTATGACACAACACAAGTGATGCTGAGGAGCTGCCATCCACCCTGTATATGTATGTCAGAAGATTTCCTTTGATAAAGTTCTGGCCTGGTCCTGTGGACTGAATGTTAGTTGTGGTTCATTAGGTGTTCTCCTGGATTGTATTTTCTAGGTTAGTTTCATACAAAAGAAGGTGCCTGTTCTGGAGGGGCTGCACAGTATGAACGAGAGCAGTAAGGGTGATCTGGAAATTGGCTTCAAAAGCACATTTCACATCTGACCTAAAATGCTATTGTGTGTATGCTATTAAATTCAGTTCTTGGTGCCTCTGTACTGATGGTGAAGTTGCTTGTAAAAGGTACATACAGTCAGCCAAAAAAAAGGTATTGTGAAGTTCATTTCTTGTGCATGGGATTAATGTTCAATTTGTAGAATTCTTATTTAGGTGATTTGATCACAGAATATTTTATGAACTTACACTCTTTTCTTTGATTATGAATCATAGAAACTTCACAAGACAAGAAGCAAATCAGTTGTGCCATGTGATACTCATCTGAAAGTATTGAGTCAAGGCATCTTGCTTTAAAATGCAACATTATTATAAAACAACAAATATATGAGTATTTGCCTGTACTTTCTCTAAAATGAATGGTCATCTTCAGTGTTGACACTGTACAGCAGCATTACCTGACTTCTAATTTAGTGTTAGTCTTTGAAATGACAGATGAATTGCACTATTATGCCCAGTTTCTTCAATTACAGTGTGCTTGCATCAGTCCATTTAAAAACCTGGTGTAAAGCCTGCTTTTTGCTGCTTTTAGCCAATTTCCATCTTTTTTTTTTTTTTTAATTTATTTCAAAGGAGTCTTTGCAGATTAGTTTTGATTGGGTTTTTGTGTCATTGATGAAAAAAATTACTGTCTGTGGTTGTCTACCTCAACTCTCTGTCAGTTTGCTGCCTTCACATCAGAAGTTATAAGAAAGTTCATACCTGTGATGCAGCTGCTTCATCGTGAAGTCCAGACTCTTGACGTAAAGCCTCATTCATCAACTACAATTTCTGCACTGTGCAGAAAAAAACCCTAAGGTGCAGGCATATGCTGTCTTCTGTTGTTGGGGTGATAGGTTTTGGCAAATAGGGAACAGAGAACATGGAAAGGTGATTTTCTCAGTGCTAGAATTCATCTGCTGGCATGCGGTGCCATTATAATTGGAATTATAATCCATAGACAGAACGTGGCAAAACGAAATGCAGCTTCTTGATTTAAAATGTTGGTCTCTTTGTTGGAGAAGGAATGTAGAGAGGAAGAGATCTAAGAAAATAAAAACTTGTTCACAGTGATTTTATTGCTGCAGTTAGTGTTTCAGAGACGTTTCCTACTCAAAGTCTTAACTTTATTGAATCAGTAGAATTTACTAAATGCCAACTGCAAATGGAAGCTGAGCCAGGTCATGCTTAGGGTTGATTACCTGTGTGGTAGAGACATGCAGAAGACTCAATCTCATTCTGGTTAATTTCCTAAATTTTTTATCTTTTCAGAACTGGTGGAGCAAGAAGTTAGAATTCCTTGTACACAGCAAATCCCATGCCTGCCTTTCAGCGATTTGGAGTATGTTTTAAAAACCATAGCACTTTCAGATCTTTTTTTTTAAAAAAAAAAAAGTATACGGTGTAAAAAGCTTTCCTCTTCTAATACTGACCTTTACCTAATCTGCAAACAAGCCCAATTTTTAAAAAGGAATTGAGTCCAACCCATATATTTTGGGTTTATATTTTTTGTTTTAAACCTTACAGCTTTTCTACATAACATTTAAAAATAAAATTAGTTTAGATATTTTCTGAGGCAGTATTCATAACAGGTCATTATTAAGGCGTTCTTCCAGTGTGGAAATGTATAACTATAGCATTTTACTTATTGGTAATACTTTGTTAGCCTGAGTGCCATGAAGTTGGTAAGTCTGTAGCTTTTTATGATTGTAATAATGCATAGTTTATATGCAGTGTTTATATATTTAAAGGATGTTTGTGCATACATTATGCTGTATCTCAGTTCTCATTTAGGAAATGAGTTATTAGAAATCTGTTGAAAATACAGACAGTGCCTGGATCCATAGTTAGTACGTAGTTGACAAATAGGATATTCTTTTTTCCCCCCTCAAATATTACTGTAATAGAGTATTTTTCTTTCCTCTCAGCCGAGCAGTAAGTTAGTTTTGTTTCTCTGCGATTGTGAGATATATAAGCAGTCTACTTTCTGTTAGTGCCAGAAATGCCTCTTAGTCTGGTTTTTATCCTGTGTACTGTGCTTTTGAGTTTTCTGCAGAATTCTGGTAAAAATGTTTACGTTAATGATGTTACCTTCACAGAGACTATAGTGGGCTGCAAATTGTTTTTTCTTTACAGTTAATTAGTTTGAATAGTCTCATATCTCAGCAGCATTTAGAGAATAATCATTGTTTTTGAAACGGAAGGCAGGAAGTTAATGGCAAAACTTTAGGAGTCTAGATTAGGTCTATTAGAATTATATTTGTTTTCAGCAGATTTCTCAGTGTAATTGTTTTTGAGCCTTTGAAATTGACTGGCATTCATACTGTATAGTCACTTATACAGTAAATAATTCCTTCATAATTTTGTATGCCAGCACAGCACTCAGCTAATTTCAAGTATCACAGCTCATCTTTGTTTGAAAACAGTGATATTTTTTTTTTTTTTTCTTTTTAAAAGTGTTGTCAGATGACAGCAGGGATGATTAATACCCATTCTGACATGACTGGATAGAATTCTTAAATCTTTTTGGAAATATCAGGGCCCTTGGCAAATGCAGCTGTCTTAGAATCACATTAGCTGTATAAAATTGTGGATTGTAAACTTGATCTTTTTCCTATAAAGATGATTCTTTTGTATTAGAAGTTTTGAGCACTTCATCCAATCTCTGTGAAAAATGGCAAATGTGCCTTCATCTTAGTTTAATCTTCAATAAATATTACTGCAGATACTGTGAAATTATAGAACTTTGCTGGCAGTCTCTATGACTTTTCAGTTATATTTGCTAGCTTTCAAAATATTAGTCCTTACAGACGTTTCATACCTATTAGGTTATAAAATATTTGCTGTTTAGATTAGTCCTTACAGAATTCCTAGACTTCAGATTGGAGTTCTGCTCTTCATTTAAATGAGTTTGAAGTCAGAAGTGAGTGTGGGAGCAATATGTTGACTTAAGATTTTTCTTGTTGGAGTTCCAGTAATGATTAGTCTAAGAATGTATTTCCCACTTGTTCCTTTTCCTTCATAATTTCTTTTGACCATGGATATTATTAAGCCAGTGGTGTTACTCTTTCTAAGCTAATGTATCGAGCTGGTGATCTTGTTTGTGACTTGCTTATTTTTCTGACGGGTTGGTGTCTAAAGAGTTAAATTATCCCCTGCACTTGCTATACAAAAAATACATTTTAATTTAGGCATGCCTGTCTGTATAGGAACTGTGTTTTGATAGGTTAAAGGACTTGGAAAAGGTGACAGTCTGACCTGAATTTCTGGAATGATTGACTTCTGACATCTGAAATGCTCCTGAAGTATGGTAACAGAGCAATGAGTAGACTCAATTTCAAATAACATCTTTCAGCATCAGTAATCCCAGAAAAGGGTGACCGGGACTGAGCTGTGTAAAATTTAGCATTAGGTGGTAACTTACTCCTGCTTGAGACTGTTAGTCATGAATTTTGTAGAAAAGTCTGCTCTTACTGCAAGAGGGTGTATGACTTTTTTTTTTTCTGAATTAAAAGGTCTTAAATCATTTAAAACTTGGTGTTAGCAGCTCAATTCTGAGTCTCAAATGTGTAGCTCTTTAAACATGAAGTTTTTAGAACTTTAACTGAGGTTTGTTTAAACTTTGATAGATGTTATTAAGACTTCTGGACCTTACTGGGAGGAGAAGAGCAGTGCAAAGCTTAAGTAATTTATTAACACTGGTCAGATTGATGCTCAGATGAAAACAGAATGAGATGGGAAAGAAGCTTAAGTAGTGGGCACAGTAGCTTCAGGTAAATTTGTATGGAAGTAGCTCAGGAATAACAAGACCATATCTGAGCAGTCCTATTTGGCTAGGCCACAGCACAACCACTAAGTCTGGGATCAGAGAATGCCTTAATATTAATTTTACATTAGCAGAAAGCCAGAAGCTTGTGTTCATTCTTTGAGGCTTTTCTGTCTTAGGCTTGTTTTCGCACAGCGATGAAATGCAACATGTGGAGAAATATTAAAATCAAAAAAGAAAGAAAATAATTATTAGCAAGGAATATCAATCACTAGAATGCTTCAGTTACAAAGGAGGACTGAAAGGAATCAAAATGTCTATAGAAATTCAGGTCTCTAGCATTTAGCACTGAAGTAGAAATTTTGCAGGAAAAATAGTTTAATGCTGCATGGCAGGAGCATCCACAATTAGAACATCCATGTGACCTACCTTGTACTATTTGTTACTGGAGTAATAATTTGAAATTCTACATATATTACTGCTGTAAAATCTCCAGTGCCTGCTAAAGCTAGGTGCTTTCTTGCTGCTTTATGGACACTTTGGCTGGTACTATTTGTTCCAAAAGATACAATCACTTGAGTGTTAGAGTCATCCTGGAGTCTCAAATCATCACAGACTGGCTCAGGTGTTGAGTTCTTGCTGAAGGGTGTTTCTTCATCTCCTGTTGCTTGAACTCTTCGTGCTACCACCAGTGAAAAGGAGACACCCTTGTTCTGAAGGCAGTTCCTAGCGGCCTGATACATGACTATATCTTTCCTTTCTAAGGAGAGATTCTTTGGGGCAAGGCAAAGAAGTTGGAGTTGAAAGTGTTCTTGATGTGACATTCTGTTCAGTTACCTCATACCTTTTCTGCCTCTCTTAAATGAAAAGCACACAACTTTCTTGAGGCTGCAGCCTTCCAAGAAGTTTACAGTGCAATGAACAAACTATTGCTACCAGCCATGTGTTTCCATGTGCCTTGTAGCTGCTGAGGTGTTCGTTGGTTGTACAGTAGTCAGATTCAGTTTAATAAATGAGCAGATAACTAACACAGTAACTTTCTGCTGGCTGAGTGGTGTAATCTTACTGTGTAATCAGATAGATGAGCAACAGTTAGGGCTCGGGAATGGGGAACTGTACAGCTGAGAGCAGAGGAGGGAGGAGCTATTTAGGTTAAGCAATAATGTAAAATTGTCTTGGAAGAGGAGACAGGTATGTGGAATATCTCCTTTTAAAATAACATCTCTTTATACATCAAGAATTAGAAATAGTTTGTGTAGGTCCCCAGGATGTCTTATGCTGTTTCAGATTTTTTTTTTATTTCCAGTTCTTCTTGCTGCTTTATTACCATTACTGCTTGTAATATACCTTTCTCATGAGCACCTACTCTGCCAGAACAACAGCAGTAGAGAGAATCTTAATGCAAGCAAAGAGCAACTCTGCCTTGAGGTCTTCCAGGTATGACTTTTTACTTGGGAAGATAGTAGTTGCTTTCTAAGTGAGTGTCCATCCGGCTGTCTGGATTTTCCTTTGTGGATGCTATTGAGCATGTCAGAAAGGAATATGCTTCTTTATTCTGTCCTCTCTTTTGAGAATGTTTGGCAATAATTTGTTGATGAGTTATAGTCAAGTAGGACAGTCTGTGGTGGTGCATCTTTGGAGAAATGGCCCCTCTAAATCAGTATCTTGAACTTTTTGTAGTTGCATATAGGCTGCATTTGCCTCATCTTTGTGGATTAGTTGATGGTGGTTACCGTGTACTACTGACTCAAGAAGGGAACCACTGACCTCTGCAGAGCTGTGGAGCTCTGCATAAGAGGCTCTGCAGGTAAGATTCACATGTATGGCTTGTAATTTGCAGGAGCTGTTAGCAAGACTGAACTTTAACTGCGAAGGGAAAGCTATTGCATTAGGAAGTATCTTTGATATATGAGGCTAATCCACTGTGAACATACGTGCCACCAGGAACAACAGGAGGTGATGCAGACCACATTTGGAATGGTTTAAGGTCAGGAATGACTTAAAATGTAGCTGGTTCAAAAAGTACTACAGTAGGTGAAAATCCTGTTTTCTCTGTGTGCGGTGTTCAAGATACTCACTTGTTAAGCTATGTATTATGTGCATCTGTCATAAATCAGAGTTTTAAATTTTCAGTGTTTATTTGCTGCTTTTCTATAAACGGAGTGAAAGCATGACTCTAAATCTGCCAACCCTTACTCAGGGAGTGAACACCCTTGTAAAACAGATCCTAAAGTACAGGGGCAGAATCATTCCTCTGAGGCTTAAAATACTGGGTCATTCTTGGAACAGCTAATTCTTTATTTCTGATATGATTAATTCTGAAATTTCATTTGATTGAAACTTATGTTTGAACCTGAAATGACCTGTGGAATGGGGAAGTTTAGTTCTAAGTATCTATAGAGGATTAATGATTAGAGCTGTTGAGAAGCTTTTCCTTCCTGTTGTTATTTTAGCAGTCTGCTTCCACTGTGGACACACGCAGTGTGAAAATCAGGAGGGTGAAGAAGTATTAGGAGAGGCTCAAATAGTATGAGACTCTAAATAGTTCATTGCCAGAGAGCGTGTGTCATCTTGGAAGTCCTCCAGTACTATTGGTTTTATTTCTTTAAAGGCCTGTGTTCTGAAGCCAGGTTTGTGGCATTGACTGAGATCCATCTTCATGGAACAGTCAGTAAGACTTAAAAGGAAGACCTTACTATTCATTATGCAATAAAGTACAACAAAGTCCCAAATATACCCTGTGCCTGGGAATTTTTAGTATTAACTATATTTACTATTGTGCTTAAATATCTAATAATATAAATGTGTGTGTTAGAGATAATGTTAGACTTGCTGTTTAGCGCATGAACTTCTACTTCACACTCTGTATTTAATCCACACACTGGATTAAATACAGCAGTTCTTGATAGCCTTCACAAACGCATTTTGTAAATGATCTTTGCATAGATGTAAGACTTTAAATGTTTGTCATATACTGCTATTACTGCTGAAGCATAAAAATCAGAGCAATACTTGGACTGCTTCTTTTAGCAGTATTTGTTTGTCCTGTCTCCATTTTTTTTTTTTTCTTGTGTACTACCATGTGCCAAGGTTTGTGGAGCCTTGCAGAGAACTGGGTCAGAGACATGACTTGGTTAAAAATAACTCATCAAAGGAAGGAGCTTTGTCAGTTTTCTATCTTGTTCCTGCTACGCAGTGTGGTCAACATCTGAGAAGCTACCTGTCAAGTGAGATTTTTCTGAAGAAAAGTTAAAATTTATTTTTTAATAACTAATCAGTATTGCTTTGTCCACTTCATGGTGAGAGACTGCAGTTACTAAACTGTGTCAGGCTGTGGTCTGCAATTAGTGAGGCAGATTGAGATAAATGAAGTGACAGGAATGATCTATTGAACAGTGGTTGTGGAATAACAAGATTAGAAGGGAAACAAATTGTGAGGAAAGAAATATATTCAATTTAGGAAAAAAGCCTGAAGGAGTTCTTCATAGGTCTTCAGTGTGTAGTGATGGTCAGGGTTGGTTTTTTTTTCTGCTACAATAGCTAAGATTTTTTCAATTTCACTTATACATCCCCAGATTACATTACACTGTAGAAATATGGTTAATTTTTGTTGTAGCTGAGGTGAGTGGATAACAAGACTTCAGGAGAGGACTTTTCTAGGACAGCATATTCTAGTACCCAATTTGAGGCTGTATCCCAATAAACTTTTGGTTTGGAAAACATCATGTCATATCTATTTAGCGCTTAAGTTTACAAAGAGCTTTAGAATTATCATCGATGAATTGCTGCATATGGGATACAGAAATATCATTGACATTATAATATTTTTCATTTTAAACTGTGAAACAAAATCAATCTGTAATCAGTTACATTTTTATTAAATAACCTAAGACCAAATGCAGGCTATTCTTTTTAATTTTTTAGCTTTTTTTAATCTGAAGTAAACCGTTAGCTTTTTTAAAATGTATTGCTTGCTTTTCATTAAAAGGTTATTGTCAGTATGCACAGTAAAACTCAAAAGTCATATACTAAATTCTGAAGCACAAGTGTATTCATATGGTCTGATTTAACTCAAGTTTGTATCAAATATTGTAAAATAAATGTGAAAGCTTGTTTTGCAGGTCTAGTGCATGGTTTATATGATTTTGTTCATGGTGGTCGTTTCATTTAAACATAAGAGTAAACATTCTTACTGTGAGGGTGATCAAACACTGGAAGAGCTTGCTCAGAGAGGTTGTAGCATTTCCCTCCTTAGATATATTCAAAATCCAACTGGACATGGTGATCTCCAGAGGACCTTTCCCAAGTCAACTATTCTGTGATTCTACATAGGGTTTCTTTGCGTTTATTAATTTAAAAGAAGCCTTACACTGACAATACAAACAGGAAAATTCCTGCCAAGTCACAGTAGGACTACTAGAATACCTCAAGTGAAGGATGTGTTAATAAAATCAGGACCAAAATGTATATTCTGAATCCCAGTTCTCCTTTCTGGCTTCATATCAATCTGTGATTTGGGGGGGGGGGGAGGAGATTGTATTGGTGAATAGACTTGTGTTACTGTCCTAGTTTGGATGAGGTGTTACAAAAGGTCCTTCTTTGAGTTTGTTCACTCCCCGTTCCTGTCAGCATACACCATGTGTGTTGTAACTTCCAGCCTTCAAAAGTTGTCTTTAAAGTCAGGTGTGGAACAGCAGGTACTTTAGTAACTCTAAGCAGATGATATATTTTATCTTTGCTATGTAGGTGGCATGCTTGTTGCTTCATTTATTGTTTTACCATTGAAGTCATCCCTGCCTAAATACTGTTGTACTTTTGCATGGGTAATGTTTAAGGTAATGTGCTTGATTTGCCTTGTTGAAGAACCTGGGGGCAGGGGAACTCTGATATTCTGGAAGACTCTCCCAGAGAGGTTTTCTGAGTTCTGGAAAGTGAGTTTCAGCACTTTTGATAGAGCTGCAATTTGTTCCACTTCACCTGGAATTTTAGAGGTTCTCAGGTCTTAGGTTTTTGTGGTTCACAAACCTTTCCAAGTTCAAGGACCTCTTTGAAACCTGTAAGAATTCTAGAAGGTATGTGCCCTTTGTCAACATACTGCTTCCTGTGCATATCCGATCAGTGCCAACTCCTGATACTGTTGATGCTGCCTTGCTTCTTTGCAGTATGACGACTGAGTGTGCAATTTTATAATTTACAGCTACTGCACTGAATTGTTCTTTTGTATCAACAGCTTCCAACAATTCTGGAGCTTCAGAGTTGTTGACCTTAACCCAGTTACCTGCAGTAGTGTGACTTCAGGATCTTCATATGTGAGGTTATAAAAACAGTCATGGAGCATTTTGTCTTGAAGATGGCTCTGCATTCCTTGAAGAGTTTAAGGAAATTCCTTATCCTCTCTCTTCTAAGAAGATGAAAACCTTAAACTTAAACCTCAGAGAAGCAATCCCTTGATTATTTTGTTGTTACTATTTCCCCCCCTGCCCCCCATCACTATAGCATATTATTATCTGTTGAATGTTTAAATCCTCCTTCAAAGAGATTATAGGTAGGCTGTTTTGAGTATGTTCAAGCATGCTGTCAGTCAGCAGATGAGTCTTCACTAGATATCTGCATTTAATCATTTTACTCAACCTTCCGTCATGTTTCTGACTGCGTTATGTTCTGTGCTCTGTAGCTTCACAGCTACTTGTTCAGCAGCATAAGGGCATTCTTTTTTGTGTTGCCTTTTTTTTATCCTTGCTTTTTCCTTTTGATACTTACATTAGTGTATTTTCTACATTTATATCTATTTACTTTGAATCCATGTTTGTCTTTTCCTTTCTAATACTTATCTATCATGGTAGCTTAATTGTTAATTTTGTTTTTAACTGAAGGTTTTTTTCAGTCTGGCAGTACTGACTAGCTCCAAACAAGGTAATTTCTAGTCCAGCACTAGCTTTGAAATTGCTCAAAGCCATTACTGCCTAATGATTCCATAGGCCTCAAATGCCTGCGTCATTGCTTCCTTTCATAAGAAGCTTTTCCAGAGTCTGCTCAGTTATTCATCTGTCAGTACTAGGGCAGTAGCTCTACAAGATTTTTCTGTGTTGGGTGTAGTCAAGTACGTGAATGTTCATCAGTCTTCCAGGATACGGTGCTTTAAAAAAAGGAATTGCTCTTGGTGTTGCACTGGTTTTGACTGCTAGCTCTCTCTTAATTTTTCACTGCTTTAGTTCTGCCTGTTACTTAAACTTAGTGTAGTTATTTCTGGCATTAAGTTGGGTCCAGGCAATTTATTTTAGATGTTGATGTATCAAAGTTTTTATTGTTTGAATTGTCAACTGTCAATTTACACTGTCACTTTTTTCCTCATGGCACTTCTTGTAGTCCAACCAAACTATTGAGACTAATGTATTGTATTTGGCTGTATTTAATTCCTTTCTTTTAGTTACTGAACTTTAGAAAATGCCCTGTTATCCCGACTTCTGTCCAGACATCATGCTGCAGAAATACCGTAGTGGGAAAATGTAAATAACACAGGTGCTGTAGGACAATGTGGGAAGTGTTAATTCTGATATAACCAAATGATTTAATGCAGCTAGCTTCTGTCCAGCAGGATTTGAGCTGCATGCACAGCCCTAGACCTGCTGATCCTCTTGGGACTACTTTTGAACTAAGTGTTTGTCAACTTCCCACACCTTCCTGTGACAGGTTTTACAACAGCATATTTTCATGAGGTCTTAGAATCCTGGTGCACAGTAAGGAACTACCTGAGCAGGTTTTTGTTGAGCCATATCTAGCTCATCTGTAGTTAATAAACCCATCTGTTTGATTGTATGGAGTTACCATACATGGATCATGTGGTTCAGTTGCTGCTAGGTGAAAATATAGCTCACTTTTTTCAGTTATATCTTGCCTGCAAGCAGGGCTCCTCTGCCCTTCAGAACTGTGCCCTCTGAAAGCTGGGAAATCTTTCAGGACAGCTTGCTCTAAGTTCAGTAAGAGTCCATCCCATTAGTTAGGAAAATGAGCAGATGTTTCAAGACACCAGATTTGCTAAACAGGGAACTTAAAATTGAGCTCTGGTGGGAAGGATGAGGACAGAAATTAGTGTCCATGGAATGTAGATGAGACTGAGATTCTCTGTGCTTCTCTGCATTGATCTTCACAGACAAGGTCTCATATGCCTTTGTGCCTGGAGATGAGATTGTAGGAGGAGAGAAACTAGTAGTACTTACTACAAGAAGATTGATGGATCTCTCAAGAAATGTAAAGTTGATGGGATGAGATTAGATGCTTCTGAGGCTGCTGAGAGAACTAGCTAAGGTCATTGCAAGCCAGCTTTCTCTTTGAATAGTTCTGGAGTTCAGGGGTGGGCCTCAACACCTGTTGCAGCCATCTTCAGGAAGGCCAGGAAGTTGATTTGGGGAACTGCAGGCTGGTCAGCTGCACTTCAGCCCCTGAGAAATTGTGGAGCAAGTCTGCTTGGAAGCCATTCATAGGCATATGAAGGTGAAAACAGTAATTAGGATTAGCAAGCGTGGGTTTACCAAGGGTACTTGTCAACCAGATTGTCTGCTGTCATGGAAAGACTAAGCTCTGGTTGAGGAGAGAAAAGCAGTGATATAATCTACCTTCAACAAGGCTTTCACCATGGCGTCCAAGAGCATCCTCGTGTCTTCCTTTGAACACTACAGTCTGAGACGACTAGTAGGTAAAAAGGCAGTCTGGATCATAGAGCTCAGAGAGTCTGATTTGGGACGTGTCATGCTTAGTATTTTATCAGTGACTTGGCATAAGCAGGAATGCACCCTCAGCAAGTTTGCAGGTCTTCTATGTGGAGAGGTGTGCAGTCAGTATGTTTGTATATATGGCTGTTGTCTGGAGGAACCAAAACTTCTCAAAATTCATAACGAAAGGCAAGACCACCTTTCCCTTATCTAGAACACCAGGGGAAGAAAAGGGAGTAAGATAACTCCAGTTCCTTGTGGTGTTTCTTAAATGAAACAGCATCTGTAGAGTTTTTTGGAGAACCTGAAGTTCTGCGTTCTCTTGCAATGCTGAAATCCATGCATATGTGTGGATGCTTCTTTGTGTTCTGAATGAACACTTTGTGTTTGCTTTATAATTTAAAAGTTAATCTATATTGAACATATCAGAAAAGTCTGGAAGGTATCATTTACAGTTGTCTAGCATTTTCACTTTTTGTACATGCTAACCTTGTTATTGAAATTCTTCATGGAGAAATTTGAGGGGCAACCATTTCTCTAACTTTTTCAGTAACACATCGTTCAGTTTTGTCTGAGAATTATTTGAAAGTCTTCATTTTGTGTTTCTGTTTTACATAGTAAAATTTAGTATAATACTAAAAATGTTGAATGCTGGTTTTCTGTCACAGTTACTGTAGACAGATATAGCATATAGCTGCTAATGAAATAGCTAATAGTGACACAGGATGTTTATTATGTGCTTTCTTGATGTTTTTGCTTTTTAGGGGTTGGGGGTGGTGGTGTTTTTCTTTTTCCTTAAAGAAATGTGACCCCACTTACTCTCTTACCCTATCTCACATCAATTCTGTAGAACCTCTAACACCTAGGTGAAAGAATAGGTGGATAATTGGGAAAAACTTAAATTTTTGACTTGGTGTTTATGCTGGTTGTGAGAAATCACATACTCTGATTTGTGTCACATTTAGAGATTGCATGTGAGGTTGTTACTGAAAGATTGTATGTAGAGGAAGCTGTTATGAGCATTGAGTGCAAGCCATACTGCTCTTAAATGTATCAAATTGCCTCTGTAGAGCAATTCATGTTTTAAGTTTCTTTGTACAAGTAACTATGTTTTGTTTCAGATTATGGAGCTCTGTGGTGCAACGAGACTTGGCTATTTTGGAAGAAGCCAATTTTACATTGCTTTGAAACTTGTTGCTGTGGCCCAGTCTGGTCTCCCTCTAAGAGTGGAAAGCTTAAATACAGGTAAATTACAGGATTGGGGCAGAATTGAGTTGCTAAGCAGAATTATTGTACTTGGCTCACAGATTCTTGTAGAGTAACCTTGTATAAATCAGTGTGGTATGTCTTTTTATACATGTTACTACCTTTAAAAAATTGTGGAGAGACTATGAGTGTATTCTTACTATGCAATAAATATGAGGTGAAATACTTTGTTACCAAGTATTGTGTTCTTCATGGGGTAAATGAACAACTACTACTGACTTGTGTAGGCACAAGTTAATTCTATAGATTACTAATGTGAGAACTCGTGTGCTGTATGCTCTAAGTGAAGTACTAATAGGACTAATGTGAACTGGAAGAAGAATGCGATATTTGCAGGCTTTTGTAGTTGCTGAGTTTTATGAAGCCTTGATTGCAACAAATGAAAGATCACCTTTTTTAAAGTCACATTCCTTTGCACTTGGCTTGACAGTTTTCTCCTTCTTAGTGCAAATACGAAGATTAGTGGTTTAAGATTTCAGTGAAAAACCTGACCTGTAAAAGATCTTTGAAGTAGGTAATCAGCCAAAACACGTTATCCTACTTTTCAAAGGTCAGCTGCGGTGTGGGTAATGAAATAGGAACAGGAGAAAGACTTGCTCTAGGAAAATGGTTCAAAACACCAGAAAGAGCTTTGGTACAAGGTGCTACTGTAGCCTTCTGAGTGACATAAGTGAATCCGTGTCAGTGTTGCTCTGTAAGATAAAAAGAGATTTAGGAAGATGAAGTAGTGAGTTTTAAGGCAATGTAGCCCTTTGCAGCATAGTACACACTTAAAAATATCTTTAGGAGCACAGCTTTGCATTAAGGTGACTTCCTTAGTAGATTTTATGTCTGTAGAATACGTTATTGTATAATTTATGTATGCCAATAATTAAAAGAAAGCTTAGGAGTTTTTTGTACCTAAAGGAGATAAATTAAGCAGAGTAGTTAAGGAGACAATGTTAAAAACAATCTGATAGGGCTGAAGTATTTGACAAAGCTATAAAAAAAGAAAGGAATCATTGTGTATGTTTTTACAGTTATGTTTATTCTAGGCTTGTACAAACAGTATATACCGCTTTCATGCTTTTGTGTAGTTTTTTGGAAAAGTGCATGGTTTCAGTCAACGTTTTTGCTACTATTCTAGTTACTGTCTCCTCATAAGCCATTCTGTGTTTATAAACAGTTTTCCTGATGAGTGTTTCCAAATCTAAAGCTTCAGCAAGTTATTGCAGAATGCCCTAGAATCAGAAAGTTGGAAAAGGGACCTTTGACTCTTAATATCTGATGGAACTGAGACTTGATACAACAATTTTGGAATTTCTCATCACATGCCCGCTGAAGAAGGCAAAGATTAAAATATGTGTATGTAGCTTTCTCCAGAGTTTTTATGTGCTTGTTTTTATTTTAATGCAAGATACCTTAATTGGAAGGAGCTTTTCTATTAAAAAAAAAAAAAAAAAAAAAAAAAAAAAAAAAAAAAAAAATTAAGGAAGAAATAGAAATGAAGGTACAGAATCAATTTCAAAATATAAAACATGTTGCTGTAAAATTAGCAGCCATTGGAACTTTTGTATTCGAATACATTTCCTTGATTCATGACAATACTAGAAATACTTATAATTGTTTCTGGACTTCTAGGAATAATTTTCTGTAATGGTTCCAAACCTACTAAATACCAGTACAATTGACGGAACATTTATTTTTACCCTAACTGTTTTTAGCTTTGGTTGTCTGTTGCCTTGGTTGCAGTGGTTCCAGTCCTGTCTATGAAGTTCCTGCTTGTAGGATGATTCAAGTGTTGTAGCAGCTACTAAACAGCTAAAATACAGAAGGCTGAATCATTATAAAATGATTCTGAGCTAGGGTTGCATTCCTTTGAAAACTGGGGTCCCGCAGCCTTGCCAGCTGTGTTCTGCCCTCAGTCCATCTCCAAGAGGTCTTGAAGAGGAACTGTTAGAGCCATCCCAAACTAATCCATATAACTCGTTCTTTCTTCAAAGTGAAACATTTAAAACTGGTTAAAGCTTGTGTTTTTAGGACATGTACTTTTTAGCTCTGCTTTCTATGCATGTTCTATTCAATTATTTTGTAAAGGTTCTTCACTCTTGGTATTTTCTCTCTTTTTTTCTTTGGTTCACAATGTGTCTCTTTAGTAAACAGGAAGCTTGCTTTATGTGAGTTGCTGAGTGGAAACTACAGTCAAATTTTGAATATTAAGTCCATCATACACAAGTGTCATCCAATTGATTCTCTGTTAACTAAGTGTTTTTTGATTACTCACATGTGCAGTGTAGTAAAAATACTGACTTTAGTTATTCTACTACAAGCCTCTAATTTTTTTGTTCCTTTGCTGTTCTAGAAAATTTTCTTCTGGGAAGGTAAAAATTGAGAAATTGAGCAGTGTCTATTTCAAAGTAATGTTTATTTTCAAAGTGTGGAAAAAGATGTTAACAAGGATGTGGGTATAAAAAGTACAGAGAACTTTCTAATTTATTCAAGTTTTAATTCCATACATAATAGCTATTGCATTTATAATTGAGGGATTTCTTAAAAGTAACATATGTTGTAGTGTTGAAGTGAGGTTTTTCTGCTGTTACGGGGGAAAAGACAGGAGAGAGGTAAAAATGGCAGATGTTATTTTGCCATGTAGAAACTTAGTATAACAAAACAAATCTACATTTTTAAAGCAGACAATAGAGGATTTTGTGTTCCTTCTGAGCCCTCTATATTAATTTTTGAAATAGTGCTAGATATCTCATGTCAAAGCCTCGCGTTGGAACAACCAATTGCATAGACTTCCCCTCTGGCAGTTGGATGTTCTAATGTCTGTATTGTCCCATTTTGCAAGCATATGAATTTTCACGTGCATGCAATGAGTTTTTCAGTTTTTGACTGGCTGTAGTTCACTGTTTAGCTGTGTCAGTAACTTTCCTAGTGAAATGTGGGGTACAATGCTAATATGAAAACTGGCATCAAGAAATGAGGAAGGCATCAGGAACTGATTTAACAGTGTTTCCACATGATAGATAACCACAAATTTAGCTGAGAGACCCTTGCATGCCCCTTCTCTGTGATGAAAGCTCTTTGGCATATTGAATTGTGCTTAGTGATGGAGACTTAAATCAAGAATTTATGTTCTTACTGGAGCATTCTTCTTTAATACTGGGTAAATAAAGATTTCTATGGATACATAGTTGTTGAATACTATTGATTCGAATGACACTCTTCAAATACAAATCAGTTTAATGTTTAATTTTTATGTAATAAACTGTATGCAACTTCATCTCATATTTTAATACAGTTGGTGGTGCCACTGACTCATTCTCAATACCAAAAGTAATTGGTGTAAGCAGTCAGCAAGAGAAATTAAACTTGAGCCATGTCTGTAAGTTTGTTTTGTGTTGGAAAAATAGTTTCCAAGTAAGCTGTGTAGCAAATTTGCAGTTTATTTTCATCTGCAGTGAACCAGTAAGAAAGTTGTGGTTGGGATTCAGAAGAATGGTAGAAATCTTTCATTTTGATATCAGACTACTCTGAACCGTGATATGTAAGGCAAGGACCTAGCGTTTTGTAGAAACTTCACTTTATATGTGTTCATAACAAAGTGAGGTGATACTGGAATTTTCCCAATTGTATCCCAGTAAAATAGCTAATTTAGCTTCTATTTTTGAAAGGTGTGTTTAAGCAATAGTTGCAGTTTTGGCAGTAAAACTAGATTATATGATCCATTGTAAATATAAACATGACATGAGCTCACTGAAAGATGATGTTGACTGTACTGCAGTATTTTAGCATTTGTTTTGCTGATGAACCATTTTGTGTGAAGACTTTATAATTTTATATGTGCTAGAAATGGTAGATAAATTTTTAAAGTCACACTTCAATATTTAAATGTTGGCAAAACTAGGAAGAAAAATGATCTTAATCCAGATTATCTGATTGCTACTGCATTTAATGCAAGGTTGTAGTGCAAAACTGTTACGGAGCTATATGAAGTCCTCTTTGTATACTGAGACTTGGGTAGCTGAATTGTTAAGTATAATGCAGAAAGGGTATTTGCTGGTTTTCTCCACTGACAGATATTGGCTTGACTGTAGCAGCAGTGTTGGTGTTTAAGTAATTGAGGCACATGTGAAATTTTAACTCTGAAATAGAACTTCATTTTTATTTTTAAGCATCATACTTCTGTGTGGTAAATGGCCTGCTCTGTTTTTTTTTAACAGTAAAGGACCTCCCTCTTCCCAGATTTGTTGTGTCAAAGAATGAACAAGAATCAAGACACACAGCCTTATATTCTTCAGATGCTGATAACCCAGCTTCATATTCAGGTGTGATTCCTCCTCCACCTGGCAGAATACAAGTCAAAAAAGGCTCTGTGAGCCATGATGCAGTTCAACAACGTACATCAACTGAGCAACAGGTAAGTTTACTTAAAAGATTAAATGGGACTTTTAGCCACTACTATGCTGCATAGATGTCAGTTTGATAGGGCTTCTAAGCTTTGTTGCTTTCAATATAGTTTCTTTCAAAAAAAAGAAAAATCCTACGGATTTGTATTACACATGAAGACCACATATCCTTCTGAAATACTTGCACGTAGGAGCCTCTTTTTTTAATGAAGTCTTATAATCTGTGTTTAAAATATTGGTGGTAATGGACAGAGAATTAAAACAGAAAAGAAAATCAATGTGTTAGATACAATAGCAAATATCAAGTTGTAATCATCATGATACTAATACCTTGTTTATTAGATCATATCAGCTTTTTGATCATTGAAACAGTGGTGCTGAATGCCATGGAAGACTGGATTCTAGTCCTTCATCATGCTTCAGTTCCTTTAAATCTGAAATACTTTGTTTAGAAAATTTTTTAAGATCTTAGTTACTTTTCTCTGCCTTACATTTTGTTGTTTATCTATTTAATTGTTAAGTAGACGCAATGAGAACCAGAAATAAGAAGTTTTCACATAGATTTTTATTGTGTTCTAATAATGAGAAAGCTGATCCTCTTTTGCTCCCTGGTTCTTTCATCTTCAGCTACGGGGTATCTGAATAAATGAAAATGGTAAATGCTTGCAACTCTGTGCCTCCTCATAATTCCTTAGATTTTATAGTCTTTACACTTTCTTTGCATGGGGAAATATTTTCTGATTGTCTCTTCTACGAGCAAGAACACTGAATACAAATACTAAATTTTGCTGGGTGTATGTGTGTCTGTGCATAACTGTTGAACGACCTATTTTCTTCCCCATGGTATGCTCTTTTTCTGGACATGTTTTGTAAAAAATCGAGGAACTTGGAAAAATCCCTTAATCTTTCTGGGAATCAAGGAATCACTCATGAACATATAGCCCAGACTGATCCAATGTAAAGAAAAATCAAATTAACAGAGACCATCTATAATCAGTGTTTGGCTACCACTTCCTCCTCTCTCCCAAACTGGAGATGGGGACGGTAATGAAAGAAAGTCTGGTAGTAGATTGAAGATAGCTGCTTGTTGTCTACTTTTGGGTAGTTGTGTTTGAGAACTTCCAAGCACTTAATGAAGAAATCAACAGTCACAGGTCTTCTTGATCTGATGATGGGGTTTTGGTTTGGTTGAAATACTGTTTTGCATGGTTCCATCATGATTTTGAGTTTTAGTGAACAGCTGTAATTTGGTACTGGTGTAAATTGGAAATGAAAAAAAATAATCTGGTGTTTGAGGTCATCTTCAGGTTCCAGATAAAGAAGTCACGTATTCATAAAGGTGTATAAGCATCCAAATTTAATTTCTTCATCTTGGCTGATAGAAGCAGCTTGGTATCTTTCTTTTGCACAAGTCTGTATGGGATCATCAGAATAAGGAAACTCTGTGTGCAAGTCCTTTGAGAGGGCTGGCCCAGAAAACAAACTTGGAGCAAATGTACCGGACAACACAGCATTGAGTCCAGCAGTTTTAAATTGCATTCATGGTTTAGAACATCAGGAAAGTATTGTCTGATTTTGCATCCTATTGTAAAACTGCATTTTCTGTGGCTGATGCTGCATTTCTGACTGTACAGTGAACTCATTCAAGCAGACTTCTTGTCCCAATCTAATATTATTGATTTGGACGCCATGTTAGAGACAAGCTGAGAAAGGGGCTTGAGCCTAGTTTTCTTACTTAACCACATAAATACTCTAATTGGATTATTTTCCAAAAGATGGTTACAACTTTTATCCATGTTTTTGTAGAAATTGCTGGTCTAGTTGTCTTCATCTGGGGATACCACTCAGATTTATAAAATCTAGAAAGAGGTTCAGACTGTGAGTTCTCATTACGTGCCACCTCTTTCAGTGATGAGGATGAGAAGAGCTGAAGTCTGAGAAGTAAATTACAGCATGTCATTTTCCTGGGGATCATTGTTCTTTCAGGAGGAATTTTAAGTGTCAAAGTTAAGCTTGGATACTTCACTCTTAGAGTTTGTCATGTAGCTATCAGGTACTCCATTAGTGAATTTCGGTTTGGTTGGGGTTCTTTTTCTTAAACTGTTTACTGACTTTAATATGCCTGGTATTTCAAAATAGATTGATTTCATAAAATACTCTGGCTGCAATATTATTTATATGAAATCATAAGATATCTTAAACTTTAAAAACTGGATTCATTAATGTGTAACTTTCTCTATTAGAGAGATTTGTCATGCATAGGTTAATATCATATAATTACAAATAATTTATGTAGAATTTCACTTAGAGTATTGTCTACTGAAATGTCCTAGCTAAAGATATTTCTTTATCAATGCATTATTTTGGCAGTTTCCCTCAATGAGCTTCACTTGGGGGGCAGGGCATCAGGAAATGACAGTCAGTGTGTGTTTCCAAAGAATAGCTATAAAGGAGGTCATCTTTTAAAGTAAGTGTGAGCTAAGTTCCATAACATCCTTTTTTATCTCCAGCCATTTCTGTGGTGGCATTTTTAGTTTATAATGGCTAAGTATTATGTAAATACAGCAATGGCTAGAAGTTTATATCTTTTTAATATTGTTAGTGTTAATAGAAAATGACTGAAGTCATGCCTGGCTGTCATGGAAGCTGCAGAACTGATTCTACGAGTCAAGCCAAATAAAGAAAGATGCCTTTACTCATTAGACGGCATGTGGATTGCACATCCTAGTGTAGATAAGACATTGGAGGAAATTTTTTTTTTCTGCTAGCATAATTTCTTCTTCCTAAATAATAGAGGCTAAGTAGGTTTGAACACTTCTGACAATGTGTGACATCAACATGAGCACTTTTTTTGACATATGTATATAAACCATGGTTAATGTACCTACCTTTATACCTTGCCAGTAGTAGTAACTGTGCTACTAAAGATGTTAATTTAGGACAGTCTTGAGAATCTAGATTCTGTTGAGTTCTTGTGCTTTTTTAAAAATAAATTCTCTCAGAGTTAGGAGTTGTCATTGTAGATGGAGGCTTTTTTGATTTTTTTATTTTTTTTTTTTTTTAAAGGAGTAAGACAAATGTACTGAAAACAGTTTCTTAGAAGAAGCAGCCATTTAGAGATTAAGAAGTAGTTTCTGTCTTCTGAAAGTAGCTTACAAGTGAATAAATGTTCTTAGTCTGGTAGATACTGTCTTTGGATGTTTTGTGTCTTGTGGTTAAAGTCAAAAAGCAAATGCTTTTTCCAATGTCTTTAAGTGTGATCTAGGTATTGATCAGGTACTACTTTATGCTTGCCACCTTTTCAAGGAAAGAGGGATAGCTAGTTTCAGTAGATGTTGAGGCTCCAACAGCTGAAAAACATGTATCTGGCATATGCTCATAGGCTGAACCTTGCTATATCCTGGTGCATATAAAAGGTAAAGCTGATGGTGCTTGTCTATCTACGAGTGCATTAAGTATAGTACTGGCACTCTAGGTTATATTGATTTATTGCTATAGCAGTGCTGCCTTAGGAGGGGACAACTCAAATTTGGCAGTCAAAATATGATAATTTCAACTTTTTTAACTATGTGAGAAGTTGTGTGACTTCCATTTAGGGTTTTGCCAGTCATCCATTTCTGTTCACTTCCATTTTGTAGATTGAACGGGTAATTCCAGGTAAAAATATATGTGGTATTAAGTAAATTGTTTAGGAGCACAAAAGTGGAAGAAACCTCATGTTGTTGAGTATAACCCTCTATTATCATGAGAATTTGTGTTAGATAATGAGTTTTTTAAAAATAATTAGGGTTCTCTCTTGAAATCATGTAACCTTTTATCCACAATGGTTATGTTGGGGAAAACTATTCCAGAGCCTTAGTAGGAATATAGCAGAATATAGCATTAGGGATATGATGGGAATTCTCATTTAAATTTACGCAAATCAAGTAATACCCGTTCTTTTAACAGCTTTGTCCTTAGTATTTGCTGCAGAATACCACCAGTATTTACTAGAAAACCACTGTATTCCCCATTAGCTTTGTTTTGCTTGACAAAGCAATCCATAGTCTTGGTTTCATCTCATAGTTACCAGTAATCCTCATAATCCTCCTCTACCTTCGATCCAATTTGAATTTGTTCTTACTGAAAATATTTCACTAGATTTTTATTTCTTCTTCCAAGTGAGATCTCACAAATATTAATACTGTTTTCTAGGATATTTTCCTACTACTTCTTCTTGATATATCTCACCTCGTATACTTTAGCAGCTGTGGATAAAGCAAATCTATAAATTTGACATATTGTAGTGGTCTGATAGTTGACCTGTGCTTCCAGTCTTCTGTTTTCAGCTGATTGTTTCTCGTTATGCACTTTTGTATTAATTTCCACTATGAAAGAAACTGTATTTTATATTTTAAAACTTGATAGTTTACTGTGACTTGTGTCTTGAAAGGAATCCTCTGTGTGTTTCCTTACATTTGTTGTCAGAATTCACCAGCACGCTATTTAGTGTGCATAATCAGTTACTTAAAGTATTAAGACCCAAATCAGTCATTCAGGAGCATTATTAGAAAGTTCCCTTCAATCCCATAGTTCTCACTCTAATACAGTCCAGCTTTGCTCCTTCTGTAGCCATTTCTTTTGCACCTTAGATTCTTGTATTAATCTCCACGTTGTTGGAATTACCTTGTATAGCACCCCACTGAAGTATGCTGAGGTTCAGGTTAAATGTAATGCTGTTCCTTTGTCCAGAAAATCACAAAAATAGTGTCAGCCAACTTAAGTAAAATTTCCCATGCTGCAGTTGATCCCTTTTCCATTTGTCTGTGGTTTTAATTATTATTTTCTTTAAAACCTAGTCTAAAACCTTTCAAACTGTTGAGATCAGACTAACTGTAATTGGCTGAACCATGCACCCCCTCTCTTAAAATGTGTCATGCTGCATGTGGAGAAATTCACATTGAACCTTGGACTACTTTTTTCTTCAGTATTAATGCTAGTTGATTACAAAAACATGGGTTCTGCAATGCAATTACCATCTCTAGCATAATCTTTCTTCATGATGGATCTGTTCCCTGACTCTTATGCAGGCTGTGTGGTATCAGGACCTGGATCACAACACCCTTAGAGCTACCCTTCGGATACCATGTCTGGCTTCATTGTCTCTGGAATTCTCCTTAGGAGGCTTTCTTCTGGCCTGAGGTGTGAGATCCAGGAAAAGGTTTATAATCTCATTTAACTCATGTATGCTTGCAATGCCCTTTTGAGGTTGAGATCCCTCCAGAGTTGCTTTAGCACGGTAGTATTGTGTTGCCTAATGCCAGTTTGTTTGACTTATCTTCACTAAGGTTCTTTTTTTAGAGCCATGTATAATATATCACCTTTTTTAAATTAACATGTTAATTTTAGTAATTGCTTGTCAGTCAAAAAAAAGTCCAAGTTCTGAGCCCTTCATAGTGTCTTGGTTTTATAATTCCATTTTGGCAAAAATCATGCTTTTTTACAACTTTAATGTGTTTTTTTAATTAAGATGGATTACTTAATTTTTACCTCCTAGCTATAACCTTATTTTTTGATTAGTCATTGAGAAGAATGTTTTTAGCAGTTTGATTTAACATGAAAATGCAAAATAGTTATTAACTATGTCAACATACTTTCATTTAGATCTGTTTTCTGTAATAATGTAAAGAGAAAAAATAAATGTCTTAAGATAGTAAGAACCAGAATGTTGTAATTGCTTTGATTTTTACTGAGGGTTGTTTGGAGAGAAATTTAAAGTTAGTGTTTTAAATGTTCAAATATAATTGCATTGAAAGTTCTAAAACAGCTTATCAAAATAAGATTTTAGTAGTAGCTGATCTCATAAATGATACATCAAGACAGTAGGCAGATGGTAAGTAAAATAGTCAAAGTTCCCAAAGAGGTTAAGTGTGTAATTCTGTTAAAATTGGTGAAAAAAAATTGCTGAGTTATTAGTAACCCACATTAAGCAGACTGTTGTAGCTGTTACATATTAGGATTTTGAAGAGGAATGAAGTTAGCTTCTGTACACTAAGACTCTCAGAAAAATCTGATCCTGGATATTTCAGGCTTTCAAAATTAGTTTCTTTTATTAATAGATTGGACAGATGAAACTGAACAAACCTACTTCCTCAGCTGCAACATACTCATAAACTGAGAGTGTTTTGAGAGTTTGAGAGTGTATGTTGCAGTTGGAATAGAGGTGGTTTTAATGACCATACTGAAGTGTGAAGCCCAGTACAAAATTGAAGTGGAAATTGTATAATAAACATTTTCTAGGCATCAGTATATGAAAGTGACTTCTTACCCACTGCAAAAAACATACAAAGTTGATATTAACTTCTGTATAAGGGGTGAATGAACCTATATGTAATTGCAGTTTCAATAAATCCCTACTCACTGTTTTGCCATGACTACTTTTGAATGAGAGTCAATGTTTCTACAGTCGTGTCTCCTCCCCAGTCTTTTCTGGCTTGCATCTTCCTTTACACTTAGATTCAGCCATCAGTATTTTGTCTAAGCTGTATTTTTTTTATATATATATATATATATATATATATATATACACACATATATATATACACACACACAAACACGCAGACAAACGCTTGTATTTGTGTATATATAAATATATATATACACATATTTTTTTTTAAAAAAGGTGTTTAGCTCTCCTAAGCTTCTAGTCAACTAGATCAGTGAATGCCATGAGTGGTATATGTGAGTGACTGGGATTGCACAAGGGAAAGATGGTGCCACAGTAATGACATCTAAATTTGGTTTAAACTGGTTTGGGAATGTCTTGTAATGATGGTAAAGCTGAAGATGTGACTTGTCCTTCTTCCAGAAGCTTTTTGACTTCAGAATTGGTGATATACTTTTGCTGTTTAATAGTTTTGGAGTGTAAGCTGAAGCTTCAAATCAATTGTGGGAAATTTGTAAATGTTCAGAATTCTGATATAACGTTTACTGGAACGTTGAGAACAAAGCTAATTATTTATTACGCTTGTACTTCTGATGATCTGATTACCATTATTATATGATCTATAGAACCACTTGAACCACATTTAGAAGAATTGAAGTTAATCATACTTACAATATCTTTCTATTTGGCCTTGAGCATAAGGCAAATGTTAGATGGAGGCTTACTGTATAGTTGCAGTTGTCGGCTTCACTAGGGCAAGGCTGCTTCATGAGGGTTATGTATCAAGAGTTCTAGTGTTCACATGGAGTTACTAGAAGTAGCGAGTGGTTTCCTTTTAGGTAGACTATTGTGTGTTTGTCTGCCTCGGGTTTTCTTCTGTGTCTTTCTGGACCATCTGACATACCAGAGTAAGAGTACTGAAGTAGATGAATAGTGTCTGTGACCAAGCATAGCTTTCCTTAGGTTTACTCATGGTATTTTGTCTAAAAATTCAAACATCATTCAAATCTTGTTTGATAAAGGATGGCTTGTCTAAAAGCCAGTGGAAGAGGAAGCTTTTAATTGATTTCAGTGATGCATCACCATGGTTTCCTAGCACCTCTTGCACTGTGCTAATCAGACTAGCCATTTAGCCCTGGTCTAGCTTCCAGCCTGCAAGTGTCTCTCTGGATGCCCTGACTCCTCCTCTTGACCTCATGTACCTGTAAGGGTAAGAATGTACTGTCATCTAAACTAAATTTCTTGTCAAGTAAGATGCTAAGAGAAGGAATTTTCAGGCAAATTTCAGGCAGGCATGTAACTGCAACAAAATCTTGAACTGGTGGAGGTACTGTGGAAAAACAGTGACTTTGTGCAGTCAGCTGGTCCCTGAATTAGAAGTTGAAGTGAATTAGTACTGCTACCAGCCACTTTGTAATGTTCTTTGCCAATACGTATGGGTGTCATTTAAATGCTTTGAATGGAAGGTTCAGAATCATGTGGCCTATGAATTTATTTAAGAAAATCTGGCTCAATGGTCAGAACTTTCAGGACATACCTCAGTTGCAGAATCAACCAGGCTGGCCCTGTATCCCAGGAAATAGGAAAATAAGAGGCAAAAAATAGTGAAATTTGAGATCATTAGAAAGTATCCAGTCATTGTGGTCCTAAAACTTTTTTGCTAGGATGCTTGTAGTTTTAGTATGTGCCTCACTTGGAGAAAAGCTTGTTTATGGCAGTTTCTCACTGACTTTTAGACTTTTGCAGATGTAATACTGATTAAAAAGCATAATGACCTTTGAATATTTGGCAAAGTAAACCAGTTCAGTTTTAGGAATCATGTGGAAGCCTACAGCCAGTCTGGCTGTTGGTACTTGATAGTATATTAACAGTTTTTGACAGACTACTGAAGACTTTATTTTTGCCTACAACTGAAACAGATTTTGAGATTTTTAGCTTTGTTTTTACTTTTCAGGAAACTTCAGAGTTCAAGCTTTGCTTTCTTGTTGTACTTGTTTTCACTAATACAGTTTAGTTCAAATTGGGAGATCTGGCAAACAGGAATTTCAAAAGATACAGATGTAGGTAGGAAATTACTTTCTACTATATAAATACTTCACGTGGTACAACATAAATAATTTTTCCTTTGTATTTTACTTGAAATGGAATAACTAGTAGTCTGAATGTCTCATGAGAACTGATTCCAGGTAGAAATTCCACATATGATTCTCTTTTTTTTCCTACCTGTTCAGGGAGAATATAGTACAATATGTGATTAAAGGGAAGCTTGAGCCTTAAAGTGAAGTCAAAACTACCTTGTAATTTGTACAGCGGAGAAGTATATCCTAGATGGCATCATTCTTTGAAAAAATTACATCTGTGTTTTTGCATATTAAAAAATAATGTGGCCTGTCTTGTGACTTTTTTGTATGTTTAATTCTGGTTTGTTTTTTAAATGAAAGTAACTGATTGTGAATCACTTGATGAAAATCAGGTATGATGTTATACAGTAAGTAGTCTTTTCTTTTGAGACCTGGGTTCAAATGTAACTTATCACAAGTGAAAGTGAGTCTTGTAATCTAGCTTCCTTTGTAGCTAGGTCATTAACTCGGCATTGCTGTTGTCTTAAGAATGCCCAGTTAAAAATACATTGCTTGAAGTGAACATGTCCAGTCCCAGTCATACTGTACCTGACTTCTCCTGTTCCCTCATTTTATTAAGTACTAAAATTTTCACGCTAAAATGAGAGTTTAACTGCAGTGATGGTTGTTCCTAGAAATAATGGTTTTAGATAGGCTTTTATGTATTTAGTAATTTAGTAAAAAACTTAAAAGGTTCCTTTGTTTTATTAGGAGTCCACATCTCCAGTTGTTTCACCACAGCAATCCCCACCAACCTCTCCACATACATGGAGGAAGCACAACCGCCATCCCAGCGGAGGGAATAATGAACGACCTCTTGCTGGACCTGGGCCTTTTTGGGCTCCATTTAGTGAAGCACAACCAGGTATAAATGTCTTCTGTTATGCTTCAGCTGTAACCCAAAGTTGTGGAATTTTTAAATAAGTATCTTAAATGAGTTCAGGGCACTATATCTTTATATTTTCCAATCCAGGAAAGTTTCTTGCAGATTCGAATGTTCATGTTGATGGCAGCACTGTGGAATCTGGGGTCTTGCATATGGTGGATCCATTCCTTAGTGTGGTATGGGAAATGCTTAGAGTTTGGAGGGAGGGAAAGTATGGAAGTCTCCCAGTGGAAAGTTTTCTAATACTAAACTGACATACTGTTGAAATTGTGCAGGAACTGTCAGTATACCCAAAAACATGGGGGGATCTCAAGGGAAAGCAGCAGATAACGTTTGTTTGAATTGCGGTTTTGGTAGATTAGATGAATTGTCAGAACAACTAATTCTCTTACCCTTTTTTTTTTTTAATTCTTTAAAGTTTATGTAAACATAACTGAAGCTACTGTATCTCCAATCTGTCAAAGTAGAAGCACTTGTTTCAATAAAGCTTTTCATCCTTTATTATTCTTCATTTAACATGAAGACCCTCCCTGTCGTTGTATCACTGTGCTCAAGGTTTAAAAAGCTTTCCCCCTTAATAGCTCATATTTCAAAAAGTTCTGTTTTCTGATATCTGATAGACTTAATAAACTTGGGAACCATGGAGTAATTCAAATTCAGGTTCTGTTTTTGATGGTACTGCTAAATAATATGTGCATTTTGTAGGCTGTGGTTTCAGATGGAACTGTGGTTCGTGGTTTATTTCAGTTGTGATATTCCAAAATGGATCTGTTACCTTCCAATTTATTGTTATTCTGTAGCTATAAGCATCTGTGGAGGACCAGGTTCTGTTTTTAGAATTGGTTGGATAAGGAAATAAAACTTACTTTAGAAGTGAAATGGATTGTATGCAGAGGTTTATGCCAGTGTCTTGAATGAATGTTTGATAGTATCAGTCAATTTAGAATTAAAAAAAAAAAAAATATTATTAGTCTGCTCATTGCATATATAATTGCTTCTAAGGGGTTCAGTCTAGACATTGTGATATTTTTTTTTCAGCATTCAGTTTCTTGCCTTTTTTCTTGCATAGTTTAGTTGATTTGCATTTCTTGCAAGCTGAAATACAAGTTTGTCTGGTAGCTGATTTCTAATTTGTGAAGTTTTTCCAATTTATGAAGTCAAGGACTCCAGGGAAGTATGCAAACTATTCCTACTGTTAAAGAGTTCAATATTGTCCTCTTAAAAATAAAGTTGTAATACCATGTTAATATTTCAGTTTGACAGTGCTTTCCCTGTGATGTCTAATGGATAAATTTTTCAGTAGTAATCTAAAAATATTTCTGAACTAGCTTAATATTCACCATTTTTATATTCCATGCTGCAACATGTAGTGTGTTAAAAGTAATTCAGAGATACTGTTACTGAAGGATCATCTGTTCTGCTAGTGCTAGAGTGGATTTTCTTATATTAGTTCAACAAAAATTGTTTACCTGATTCACTGTGGGTGATTTTTTTGCACTGCAGATGATTAATTATTCCTTTGAATTTCAGCTGTTGAAGAGAGTTCATAATTTTGAAGGACAATATTTTGTAGAAAAACTATCTTCCGCTGGCATTTAGCTAGAACCAGATAGTCTTTTGGTTACTTTTCTTAAAATCAGCACTGCAAGCTCATCTTGATTCCAATGCAAGATGTTCTTGAGAAATCAGGTAATTTGTGAGTACATGATATTATTTCAGTAGGATTTAAGGCAGGACTATGCCATTTCACTTGTGATCCAAGAAAAATAAGAACCCAGGTCTCTCTGCTTGTATTTCACATTATGTGAAACATTGAAAGTAATGGGGCTGTCAACTGAAAACATGGAACCTGAAGTGTGAAAATGTTTGATGGTCTAATAATAAGCAGCATGCTGCCTTAAACCAGAAGAACAAAAATCTAAACTTTTTTTTTGTTTGGAGAAAGATGTGTTTAAACAGGAAGATTCTGACTTATGCATAGTAAAGACACTCTACTGCATTACGATACTTCCACCATGAACAAAAATAGTGCTTTCTGTATCAAATTGGGCTGTAGAATAATTATTAGATGACTCAATTGTTTTTAAAAAAATCTTACCCTTTACCATGTATTGGAAGTCTTAAGCATAACTTACAGCTGTAGTGTTCTCAGTTTCTTGACAAACGAACGACACAACACCAAATTCATTACTTTTACCTTTTCAGCTCACTTTGCACTACAGTGTCAACTGCTAGAAGAATGCTGATGGTGACAAACTTGTGAGAAAGAACCCCTTCCTCACTTCAAATGTTAGTCAGAATAGGGGCTAGAAATTATTTTTCATTACCTTGTAGTCTGTTTGGCTGGAAGAAAAACAGGGCATTTATGTTTGTAGTATCCAAGTAATGATTTCAAATTAGTAAAAAAAAAAAATAATATCTGATGTGGTCTATTCAGTCCTAAGACCCTCTGTTAGCTTTCTTTGGCATTACATCAAAGTTCTGTTCTGATGTCTGAATATGTATGAGAACTTGCAGCCCTAAGCCACACTTCCTTCTTGCTGGGAGAGATTTTTCTGCAGTTCATGAAATCAAGAACTGGAAAACTTCATGAACAGAAGTAGAATGTTTGCTGTGTGAACAGTTCACTTGCAACTTCAGAGTCCTAAGTTATTTGCTGTGCTTGCAGGGGACTGAATACTTCTTTGTCTCCTGGTTACTGCTTCAGTAATTGTTGATAACTGGCCTTGTTACAAGTTAAGGATTATTCTTACCTGGATGTGATTCAGGGAGGGAAGAGCTCTATAGCATTTTGTCTTATTGCCAAAATTGTTTCTTTTGCTTTATTGACAAAACCATCCTCCTGGTTTTGTTTCATCGCACATTTGTGGTGTGGAGAGATCTTGCTAGCTTACAAAGTTGAAAATTTAGTTCTCTGTGAGTAAACCCACATTTGTATAGTTACTGGAAACTACAAGCTACTCAAATGTTACCTAGATAGACCATTTCTTACACCAACATTTGTAGCTTAAAGTGAGGGGGTAATTTTTCTCCCACAGGAAATGGGATCATTTTTCATAAGTTATCGATATGTTTGTAAGATATTCAAGCTAGAGAAGAGGAGTATAGAGCAGCCACAGGAATTGAAGTTAGGCTTCATACTAAATATAGTGCATTAGACTTCAGCTAGTTCAAATCTAATAATTGGTCTTAGGCCTACTTTCCATTCATAGTGCTGTTAATGGCATTCTCACTGATGAAAATGCACAGAGAACGTTAAAGGTTGTTTCTTCATTGGGTTACAAATCATAAAAATGTTACAAATCATAAAAATATTGTTCTGAGTCTTCTCTGTAACCCAGTTTTCTTCCACCTTCCCTTCTACAGTGTTCCAAGTCTGGTTTTGTAGTTTGAGAATAAAGCGAGGAGTGACTATCTCCAATTCAAATGTCAAAGGGATGTAGTTTTAATGATTGAGAATTGAGTTAATGACTGGTGGTAGTCCATGAGTATGTGTGTAGATCCAGGTGTTCACAGTTACTAATAATCTTTCTCCAGGTTCTCCAGCCTTCCCATCCTGCATCCTAAAACATTTCATTGCAGGGTAACAGGAACAGTAAAGGAGGAGTATTCTTGTTGGGGTTATTTAAATAGAGGAGAAAGGAAACAGGTCTGATAATACTTGAAGAGTACTCAGAAGGGATAACAGTTTGGTACTACTGGCATCTCCATTGTTGTCAAAGCAGTGATTTGGAAGAGGGGCTGTACTAAGTGGGGTACAGATTGAACTGTACTAAGACAAGTTGTTTGGAGAAGTAAAGGTGACATAAAAATACATGAGGTTAGTGCTAACTGTGTCAGTGTCTGAGGGCCAGAGAGCCATTGTATCAAAAGTGAAATTTGAGTGTGGCATATCCCTAGGAGAGACAGGAAGGACTTGTCTGAATCTTACTGTCTGTTAGCCCAGTGCTGAGAGAGGCTCTGAGCTTTTATGCACATTCTTTCTAGTTTTTCACAGCTACTGAAGAATCCCAAGGCAAAAAGCGTTTTCAAACTCATTGTCTTTATTTTCAGCAATTTTGGATAAAGTCACTAAAAGCTCCAGGCTACATCAGTAGCTTCCAGAAGGGGAGGACAAATCTGGGAACAAAAGGAGTAGTTAATAGTGGTTTTTTATCATACTAAAACTAACTTTAAAAACAAACAAACAAACAAAACCCCCCACAAACAAACCACACACACAAAAAATGTTGGTGGTATTCCCAGATTTTGATGAAATTCAGAAATAATGTAACCTCTCAATTTTGTATATCTGACTTATCTTCTCAAAAAAATCATTTTCTTCTTGGAAATCTCAAACTTTTTTTCTGTGTAGTGCAAGATTAAATATGTTGTGCACAATTATGGCTATTGTATGTAAGGGAAGAGCAAAGATAAACCAGTTCTAAGCATTTATTATAGAATGAAAGAGTAGTTGCATACTGCCAGATACTAAATAGCAATTTTGTATGCTAACAATGTTACTGTCACTTTAGATGTTAGCCCTCTGTGCCTCACTGTTTCTCAATTTCCTTTACTCTCTCTTTACTGCTGATTGTGTGCTAGTAGTCTCATCAGTCTCCAAGAACCTAAAATTGTTGATACTTGTCATCTTCATTAACAGATTACTTCATATATATATATATATATATATATATAAATGGACTTCTTGTAGCAATATTTTTTAGTCAGCCTCTTGGCAATAAATTCTTGGGGTTTATTGCTTCAATTTAGATTAAATTGGCAAGATTAAAATTGTTACATTAATGTCATATTTCTTGTTTATGGGTTGTGTGGAGGGCTTACAGAAACTCTCAAGAAATTGATCTGCCTTGTAAAAGGAAATATGCTTCTACATATGAGCAGAAGTTCCTACTGAAGTATTACTTCATTTAACATCTTCCAAGAGAAAGTTGTGCAAGAAGAGTAGATTAATCAGTTTCACAACTGCTGTTAAAATTTCAGGAGTTGAGCATTTCTTTTAGGAGTCGGGGAGTAGAATGGACTCCTTGGATTCTTCTAGACTTGTTCTAGGTGGTTTGTTTTCCCTCTGATTGGAGTTCCTTAAATTTTAATTTGTAACTGCAATTTAAAAGAATTTGGAGGGTTTTGTACGTAGAGCAGTGGATGGTCAAATCTTTCTATACTTTATTGTTTTTTTAATATTAAGACATTGAAAATCAGCAGTACTTCAGAAGTAGATTATAACAAGGCACTGGGTGAATCTCAATTATTGTGTTCCAGATAGTTAATACATAGCAGATGTCAGCATTCTATGTGGATGCCTTTTATTATTCTTGGCCTGTTTTTAAGCAACTGAGTTAAGTTAGTCTAGAAATAATTTAGGAAAAAGTATCTGTGCCAAAAAGACTGATTCCTAAGAGGAGTTTATAAGGCCATTTTCTTTGAATGGCAAAATAAAGCCTAAAAAAGTTTATTATCATAAAGTTGCACATTAATATCATGCCACTTTTAAATAGTTATTTGTCCATACGAGTGTTGATCATTTCAGTTAAGTGGAAATTTCGAGTATTAACTCATTCAAAATCCATTAAATGGGTAAAACCCAATTTACATTTTACACATGTTGAAATAAACTTGTTCCTTGCCTCTGTCATTTTAGTGCAGATTTAAGCTGACCTGGTGTAAATATCTACAGAGTGAGTTATCAGGAGGTGAATTTTTGTCACCTTGGTAGAATGTGATTTTTGTTTTCTTCGCCATTCTACAACTGAGTATCTTCCTGTTAGGAGTATGTGGGTTGTTTTGTTTTTTGACTGCTTTCCATTTCCATAGTTCTTACTCAGTTTTCAGGGTTGTCTTTTGAAAAGGAAATGTTTCTTCTACTTTCAGGCTCATCTACTTCTAGTGATCCCATATGGTCTGGCCATTCACCACCACCCCATCAAGAAAATTGGGTCAGTTTTGCAGATACCCCACCAACCAGTGCTCTTTTAGCCATGCATCCTGCTTCTGTCCAGGTGTGACACTTTATTGGTATTTGATTTGCTTCATTCAGATTGATGTTGCAATCTTTTTTTTTTTTATAATTTTCATTGTAGATGTTTACCCTGTATCTGTGCTGTAGTCTGTTCAGTGCTATTTACCCAGCAGATACTTGTTTCATTGAGTAGACTTCATTTGGAATGATTAACTGAAAGCTACTAATTTAAAATATGTCAAGAATTACGACTTCAAAACATTCGTTTAGCTTTTTTGCATATGTGCCGTACTTTTTTTTTTTCTGCTTACATACCTGCAGTCATTCCTATCCATATATATCAGTGTGCAAAAATACCCTGTCACCCTGTAGATGCAATCTGATGGCTTCCTTCAGTTTTTAAACTACTGTGAGATTTAATTATGCTTTGTTTCTTGAAGGCAAGAAGTTGAGAATTCATAGAAGCATTTTAGGTAGATAATACTGAGGAAAAATATTTCATTTCAGGACCAGACAACAGTACGAACTGTAGCATCAGCTACAACAACAAATGAAATTCGTAGGCAATCAAGTAGTTATGATGACCCCTGGAAAATAACTGATGAACAAAGGCAGTATTATGTTAATCAGTTTAAAACCATTCAACCTGATCTGAATGGATTTATACCAGGTAAGTTACTCTTTAAAAAAATATAATTGTGGGTGCAGCAGTTTTGTTACAAAGACTTTGTTGTGTACTTAGGTTTGCATACCATTTTGAAGAAAGTTCTGCATTTTATTGATAATGTTCTAGTAAACTCCAGTGTAATTCAAGAAAGAACTTGCCTTTTTCCTTTGTTTAACCCTAGTAATTAGTGCCAGTTTTCCCAAAACCTTTGCTAAAATATCCCATCTCCTTTACCATAACTAAGTCTTCTAATGATTTAACTTGCTTTCAATATTAAAAATGGTTGTTGTAATTTTTCAGGATCTGCAGCTAAAGAATTTTTCACTAAGTCAAAACTACCTATTCTTGAACTTTCTCATATTTGGTAAGTGTAATGTGTCTTTATTCAGGATAATTATTTAGAAAGGTGATAGCTATCTGTCAGTCATCTAATAATCTACTTACTAGAAGGTATTAAGTGAAACTTCACCAGTACTCTAGTATGTTCAGTCCTACTCACATTTACGTTACATATTACTTCAGTGAGCTTTAATGGGTCTAGGTTATCACTATTTACAAGGCATTTTGAGCTTTTAAATAAATTTCAAGCACTTCAGAGTAAGAAGTAATTTAATTGAGGTTTTTATTAATGCTGCATTTAAAATTAAGTAATTCCTTATCTATATTTATTCAAGTCTAAGTAAACTTAAATGAAATGTACCAATGAAAATATTTTTAAATGCACTTAGTGGACTTGATGACAGATTCAGCTTTGACTTGGTGCAAAGCTTGTATGTCATTGTATTTGTACTGTATCATTACATGCTATAATTAAATGTATTACCTTGGCAGATTTGATGTTTCTTTCAAGGTAATGATTTCTAATTCAGGTATTTTCCCATTTAAAAATCATGTTGCCTCAGCACTATAGTATCTTTAATATACTTTGCCAAAAATCTGAGGCAAGATTTTTGTCTTAAATGAGTTAAAAACCCAGAGAGATAAAAATGGGTTAAATTATTTTTAAGCTTCAAGAAATGTTATTAATGAAGGCTCATTTTCTTTGAAGAGTAAAGCATGTAGTGCTACTATGCAGTGTTTAATGTGGTAAAATTAACTATAGACTGCATTGTTTGACCTTCCAAGTAGTACAACAGAAGTATGACTTAGAAATAAAATAACCTTAAGAAATTTTATTTATACTAAGTTTTCCTTTTTAGGGAACTGTCAGATTTTGATAAAGATGGTGCACTGACATTGGATGAGTTCTGTGCTGCGTTTCATCTGGTAGTTGCTAGGAAGAATGGGTATGATTTGCCAGAAAAGTTACCTGAAAGTTTAATGCCTAAACTGATTGATTTGGAAGACTCGACGGGTAAGACACACATCAACACTAATTTCACTGTTTTCAAATGATGGTATAGTTGTTAGAGCATATCAGCAGATATTGATACGTTTGTATGAGCATAAGGCATTAGTGTGAGTTCTGCTTGTTAATATGTGTCAAAAATTCAGTCCCATAACTGAAAAGCAGACTACTGTTCTATGTAAAAGGGTGTTTAAAAACAAGATGGTTTTGGCCATCTTTTTTTATTTTAAAACAGATAAAGGAAACTGAATATTTCAAAACTGCTTTAGATTACTTTTTAACAGCAGTCTTTGCTTGGGAAGTCAGCTTATAGTGAGTGCACAGGCACTATGATTTCCCAGAATTTTATTTTTTTACAAAATACTTCAAAGGGGATCTCTTCATACTGTGTTTGTAGGATATCAAAGACTTTCATCTGACAATTATTGATGAGTTCTTAAATTACATACTGTGGCTCTTAATACCTCTGTTTTAATAATTACACCATTTTTTGTGGGAGTAGTTAGACACGTCAAAAAACTTTTCCAGCAGCAGTCAGCTGCAACTCAAGTGTTTTCATATGAGTAAACATTTTGCTATGTTGAAGACGTTCATGAAAAATACATATGATTCATTGGATGAACACCTAGCAAGTGTGAAACCTACTCATTCCATGTACTTTTGAGATAAGGTGATGGCAAAGCAAAAATCTTGATAAGAAATAGAGTAACACTTACTTGTATAAACCATTGTTGTTTTGTTTGTTTGTTTTTTTTTTAAAAAAACAATAACAAAAAACAAACTGTACCTGATCTTCTTCTGCCTTTATTGGTAGTAGAACTCAAGGCTTCTACCATTTAACTGAAGTTATCTGGAAACTTTGTAAGTTGGACATTAAACCAGAAAGTGGGTTTTTTAATGTATGTTTATTGGTCTTACTTTACAGGCAACTTTGTTAATATAAAACTTTGACTTATTTTCATGAGGTACAAAGCAGTCTTTAAACTTGAGAAAAACTACTTTTAAAAGTAGAAAAAATGTTTTTCCCACGGGTTTTAAAGGAAAATTTTTGTGTGCTAGTGAATGTTAAAAGGCTACCATTGCTGCCTAAGCTGTGCTTAAAAAAAAAAAAAGTTCTGATTGGTACTTGATTCTGCTGTTATTAATAGCTACAATGAAAAGTGATCTTGCAAACCTGCTTGTTGAATTTTATTTAATTAACTAGATTTAATTTTTTTTAGATGTGGGCCACCACTATTGGAAATAGCACCTTTTCTAGCACCTAACATGATTTATCACCAGAACTTACATGCTGAACAAAGACTTTAGGAGAAGTTACTGACACAGCTGTAGTTTTATTTGTAGTTACAACAGTCCAAATCTCCAGTATACATTTACTATTTTAATATAAATTAAAAGTTCCTCAGAGGTCTATGTGCAGACTAGTATGCATGTTAAATTACAGGGGTTCAACTTAAGGGTTGTAAATCAGCCTAGAATGATCAACCACTTAAATTTGTCATTATTTTTTCTTTTTAGTTCCCATAAAAGCTGTATTTCAATAAAGCTTGCTTTCAACATCCTTCTCAGAAATAGAAACTATAAAGTATGGCACTAGTTTCTTTGAGGGCTCTTTTTTTTCATAGGATACAGCTTTCTCAAATAAATTGTTCAGTTTGACTGACTGAAGCCTCAGTGTGAATGACATGCTTTCAAACTGTTCAAGAAGGTGAATTGCTTGAATGTCTTTTTAACCAAATGTGCAAGATGGTAAACTTTTTCAGAAGTGTTAACAGTACCGTTAATAATTCTGTCCTTTTGTTGACAACTTTCCCCTTGATCTTCCATGCTTCTGCGCTTGAAACTTGCTGTCTCTTTCCATTTTGACTTTTGAACCAGTGGCCAGCAGAAAGAAAAGTAACAGAGGACTCCCTTCACCCTATGTCTCTGTTCAGACAGAGGGAGGGAATTGTGGTCTACTCTTGACAGCCACTCCCTCATCAGCCCCTGTGAATCTGTTATGTGACAAACTGCAGATGTCCCACACCATTAATGTATTTGTCTTCTCTTACATCTGATTTCATGACCAGGGACATGTATTTCTCTCACATGACACAGACCTATTGTATAATAAAGCATTTATATAGTTAGTCATTTTTCTGGTATAGCACTATGCCTGTACAGAATTTTAACAGAAAAAAATGTTAAAAGAAGAGCTGGTATCTTCCTGCTGACTAGAGAGAGAAATTAGGTGTATTAAGTTCTTAGAATAAAGTGGTAATTCTACAATACATTTGAATGGGTTTTGTATTTTAAACTGGATCATATACTTCAAAGAATTATTTGGATTCTCTGCTTAGGAGAGCAGAGTTTGTGTTGTATTGTGTTGTGGTATCTGTAGATAATGTCAGAATGAGCAAGATATCTCTGTGTATGAACAGCCTTTAGAAGAAAAATGCAGTGAATGAAAATTGGAGCATGAAGTTAGGCAGTTGTACAAATACCTCTCTAAGTGTTTATACGTTTGTTTTATGAATTGAATACTGTTGATAGCATCTGCATCTGTCTTGGCAGAATTTATGATCTGCAGCTGAAAAAAATACTAGTCTCACTTCCTGTTATGTAAATAAATGTGAATAGTTTCCCTTAAACTCAGTTTTATCTCAGTTAGTAAACACTACCAACCCTTTACAAAACTAAAAGCAAGTTTTGCTTTTCTGTGATTATTTTTTTGTTTGGGCTGCTCTAACAATGACATTTCTTTGTACAAAAAAAAATCTGCCATGTTTTGTTACTTACACAATTTAATTACTTTAATGCCTGAAGTTTTCCGTATGTGTCTTCAGGATGTTTTGTTTGGATACTTGCAAAATTCCTTGAATTACAGGTGTCTGTAGCCTATCCACAGCAGTTTTCAGCCTTTTGACCTTGTCTTTAACAGTTATCTAGTGCACCACTATTGAAATGAGAATTTTGATTGTTAACTCATTAGAAAAAATTTATTTATATTACATTTCAGAGCAATTGACATGCAGTATGTGTTCCCAAAACATTACCACTGTCATATTGTTTTCTGTGCAGTAACCACATGTGACATCATTGCACCTGTAAATACTAGCTTGATGTAGCCTATTTTTTATTGCCAGATGCGTTTTGCCTGAAGCAAGTATTAGATGCAGTTTCTATCTGGAATAATTTGTAAAGCCATTTTCCCTAAAGGACAGTGGTACAAGATACTACTAGGTGCTGGGCACAATTTTGGTAACATTGAATCTCAACCTGATGTTTGGCTATTTACAGAAGTTTACAAGCCCTTTGAAATTTTGTTGAGTTACTGGTTTCTATGTGTGGTTTTTTTAATGTCAGTAGAACCTCAGTCTCCCCTGGCCTCAAGATGAGACAATCAATTTCTTTCTGGACTTCAGTGTTTTGTGTGGTTTTTCAGGCTGTGTCTCTTGCTGACTCCAGCAGCACTTTGGAGAGGATAGTTGCTAGTTTTCAAAGGTGCAGTTGGTCACTATTGACTATTCAAGTGTTTCCAGTTCAGTTTGACACTGGATTTGTTATGAGTTTCTTCTGAATGGAAGACAGCAGACAGAATATTAAACTGCCATAGCAGAATAGCAGGCTGCAGAGTTCAGCTCTTCAGGAGCATGAAACCAGTCCCTTTTAAAAACCATCTTAGTTTTTGGTACAGTGCATCACACAGTCTTGTGGCAGTTGTCCTCAAATCACCTATCTATCGAGCAGTCCTTTAAAATAGTAATTGAATTAAGCCATCTTTCTCTTGTGCAGTTTTAATTCTTTGGGCCTCAAACATCTTAATATGTCTAGCTACTTAACAGTCACTCTTTCAACTGTTCCTGATACGTTATGCAGTTATATAGAGTTATAGCCTGAGCTTCAGTTTTGTGAGGCTTTCAATGCATTGCTTTAGCTTGTATAGTGGTATCTAGCAAAATAGAAGACACTGTAAGCAGAATTTTACTGTGTTTTGCAGAATGCTTAGTCTGCTGCTCAGATTTACCTTACCCAATTCTCTTATAGTTTGAACAGAGCAAAAATAAGCATGCTGCGTCATGAAAATATGTACAAGTCTGAAGGAGTGTTTCTGCAAGGGACTGTACTTGCTGAAAGCTCAGAAAACTGAAATAATACTAAGAATGTACAGTTGCACTGTGACAGCTGCTAGACTTCCTCAGTTTGCAAAATGTAGTGAATGGAAACACCATTGTTTCAGTAAGGAGGCTTAAAACTTAAAACATTTTTTTGGGAATAAACTAAGGGAATGCTTTTCCTCTCAGTTTTTATGTTTTTGGTTTGTGTTTGCATTGATAAACCAGTTTTGCTTTAACCTTTCATATAAGGAAGTATTTTACTGTAAGATAAACTTCTGGGTGGATTTGCTGTAATAAACATTAATGTGAAGTCATTTTCTTATAATGTAAGAAAATTGTATTTATTTCTACATGGAGTAAAAATCTAAAATTGCTATTTAAAAAAAAAAGTACAGGAAGATAGTATGGTACAGAGTAATCTTCAGTTTTCAGAAAGATCCTCAAAATAAGAATAGCACCTGATAAATAGTATATTTGACTTGAATGGGGTTTTTTGTCTGCTGCTAAGTATTTACTCAGAAAAGATTAAACCAAAGAGTACTTTGCACTTTCCATGAGATGTGAGCAGCTCTTCTGAGAATAAACTGAATGCAATTCATGATTTTGGTTTATAGTGATTCCTGTCATTTCAGAAGTTGGAGAACAGACTGGTGAGGTAGGTTACTCCAGCTCTCCAGCAGAAGCACCTCCAAGCAAGTCTCCATCAATGCCATCCCTAAACCAGACCTGGCCAGAATTGAATCAGAGCAGTGAGGTTAGCACTTTTATTTAAGAGTTATTTCATTGCCAGTCCATAACTAAACTGTGTCTGCATCCATAATTCATCATAAGTGGATTGTTGATTACAAACTGGGAAAAAGTTAGCAGAACAATAGATGTTCTACACGTGTCAAATTGTAAAAAAGGTAATGTTTTCCTTCTGATTTTTCTGTCTCATTGTGAGATTAGCTACTACTTAAAATGTCATTAATGTTAATTAAGCTTTATATTAATAAAAAAAATTTGTCATAGCTTTTAATGGAAAAGTTAATTCCTAATTTTTCAATTTCGGGGTTTGGGTTGAGGTTTTTTGTTACTCAGAAGGGCTTTTACAGCCAACACTTTTGCAAACCATTAAAATAAATTTCTTATGGATCCAGACATCGAGACTTATTTCTGGAGGTGATTCTCACCAGTAACCTAAAGAAGTCATAGCATTTGAATTTTTACTGTTATGTGCTGCTGCATTATCATCCTTTACCATACATATTTGCTTTATAAGCAGTCTTACATGTTAAAGCTGTATTTTGTCAGAATTTGAAATGGAAGTTACCAAAAGGACTTTTTTAATCTCCCTTCCACCAATGTCCATTGTTTAAAAAGCCTTTAAGGGATTTTTTCCTAGAGTTTTTCTTTTTGCTCTGTTTTAACATTTTGCCTTTGACTTAGAATAAACCAGTGTTTTATTCTAAGAGCTACTTCAGCAACTCAAATAAGTTCCTGACTGTAACCATACTACAAAGATGGTGGAAGTTTATTTTTCATTATAAGGGAGGGGGAAGTACTGAAATTACTTTTTTTTTAAACTTTTTAAGAATCTGAGACTCTCAACTTGTTTTAACATCTAAGATAGTTCGGTCAGCCGCTGAGCGTTATGTTACCTGCTTCTCTTATTTAAAGAGCTTTTTGTGTCTGTCTTCATTAGACTTCAACTGGTAGGAAAAGGCAAATCAAAAGAGAGTTAGTATGAAACAGAACAAAAGTATATTTTTATGATTACGATTAGGAGCAGAGATTTTCTTTCTCAGAAAGCAAGGAATTTCTACAGTCTGCTGTCCCTCTTAAGGGCAAAAGCTTCACAGTGATGTCCTTACCAAATAAAAAAACGTAGGAAATTTAGTGCTTCTTAGTTGTTCTATTTGAGAGAGTGACTGTTGCTGTTAGACTGTGTTAGGAAGCAGTGTTTTAGGAGGGAGGTGAGCAGATACTCAGTTGTTGCTAACTGTCTGCAACTGTATTAAAACTTGCATTGATACATTCCCTCATGTTTGCAATAAAGATTTAATAAGCTAATCATTTGGTAAGCTGCATTGTAATTGAACAGATTCCTTCAGTGTCCCATGCAACTCAAACCAATTAAATAGCATAATTACACTAGTGCAACAAAGTTAATGATGATTTTCCATCAGTCAAAATTTTGTCTTACAAAACTGACTTTGTCCATTCAGATAGATAATGTGGTATTTTCTTTCTGAAAGTCTACTAAAACTTTAAGAAGCATGAGAAAGTTCTTAAGCTAAATATATTACCAAATACTAACTATACTAAAATAAGAGTTGAAATCTTAAGAGTTTTCTGTTTTAACACAAAGGAATTTCTGATTTTTCAGCTATATTGCTGTGCATGCTTCTTGCTCCTCAACATTTTCTTTTCAGCATGACTCAGGTCAAAGTCCTTGAGGTTTTTATGCCATGAAAAAATTTCCGATATTACTGCAGGCACCACTCTGTTTCCTCTTTGAACCTCTTATAACTGTCATCAACAAATGAATTGCTTGAAAAACCTACACATCCTTGCATCATCTGTCTTTCCAGGCAGTTTCATCCCCATTAGTTTCAAAACTGTTGGTTATTCTGTTCTTTTTAGTTCATAGTTGATTTTCAGACTCCAGTTGCCAGGTTCAGTTAGTGTAAGCTCACATGTATGGACCAAGGCATCAGTCTCAAACTTTGAAATAAAGACCACTATGAAAATCCACCTAAGTCTGAATACTACATGCTTCATGTTCTCATTTCTTCACTCATCACTTCTTTCACTTCAGACATCTTTTCCATCAAGCCTGAAGTCTAAGAGTTTAAAAAAACCTTGAAAAGTCTACTAAATTTTTGTTGAAAAACCTAGTCTAGTGTCATATGGCCCTATTAGCTTTGACACAGATACAGAGATTTGCTTTTGAGTCCACAACTGTTACACCTTGTTTCAAATATCTTGGTGTTTTATTAGTAACAGTTCAGGTTGCTGTGAGTTTTATTTCTGAAACATCTTTGCCAATTTAGAGGATAAGTACTTTAGTTTAAGCTAGTAGGAGTTTTATCCTAGCAAATGAGTTATATTGTCAATGCTCTTAAACCTTGCACAGCTTGAAATGCAGTCCAGTGGATTCCTAATATATGTAGCTTTCTATTAAACAGGGAATTAGCAGTAACTAGCTTCTGGTAGTATTTCAGCATGGAGCATGATACCATATTCCCCAGAGCAGTCAGGAGGTGTTGGTGTTCATTTGTGCCCTGCTAGGGAGCCTGAGGACAAGTAATAAATGTACTGCAGTTTGGCTTCAGAGGGGTAGAATATAGCAGAGATGCTGTATGCCTTTATGGCAGTTTTGGAAAATTAAGAAACAATATTTCTGTAATCACGTGATCTGTTTGCCAGTCTCACTGGTAACTTTGAAGCCACTGGTCAAACCAAGTTTAAAAGGGTGGTGGTAGTCCTGAAGGAAGTATTAATGCATGTTTTATGAAAATAAGCAACTGTGTAAACACAAGAGGCCAAACCAGGTGAAAGGCTTGTAGAACTTGGCCACTGAGTTTCTGATTTAGTAAAAACTGTCTCACTCAACAGGTTTGTATAGCTCCAAACTACTTGCAATGCTGCCTTTTCATGAAGGGGTGGAGTGACACACAGATGAACTGTTTAATACAGGGAGTGAGACAGAGCAGTTAGGAAGGAAAACCTTATGTCCTAACTAAAAAGTTCTTGTTACATTCTGTCTATGAAGGGCATAGTTTTGTGTTTAAACAAACAAACAAAACCGAAAAAAAAACCCCAAAACAACAACAAAACAAAAACAAGGAAGGAAGCACACACCCCAAAAAAACCCATATAAACAGTATCCCATAATTTTTGCCTCAATTTAAAGTTTGAAATGAGGAAATAAGGCTGTCTCTACAACAAAATGCCACCGTGTATGAAAGCACTTACAACTTTAGTTAATCTTCTTCTCAATTTAATTTCAGCTGCTTGAAAACAGTTATTTAGGAATTTCCATAAAGAGTTATTTCTAAAATAACTGGGTTAAGCTAGGTTCACATGCAAGTCATTCACCAAATATAGTTCAGTGTAAAAGAACACATGAGATTAGGTTGACTAACACCATATAGTTTGTCCTGTATCTTTTAGAATCATTTACATTGATTTGTTTGTAAAGATGGGACAAGAATATTGATTTGTTTTCACAACTGTACTAACATTTTTGTCAAGTTTTCTGAGCACTAAAAATTTTGTTGGCTTTTTTTTTGTTGTTGTAGTGTTTGAAACTTGGTTAATATTTACAGGTTATTTTACCAAAATAGAACAAGTTTATCATTCCTATTGTGATTTGTAATCTGGTTTCTGGATCACGGACTAATTTTATGTACTTTAGTACTTTGTTGATCCAGTTGTGGCTGTAGCTTGACTTAGTAAGCATGAGGACTCTTGACAGCCGTGTGTTGATACAGCATGCCTATATTTTATTAAATTGTTCAGAGATTGACTTGTTTGCTTTAAGCAATCAACAGTGTGTTTACATTTATTTCTTTGCCTTGTCAGTGGTTTAGACTTGTAAAAATGCTCTTTTATGGCATAGAATCACTTCTCGGGGTTGCACTGGCAAGCTGAACTGGTGTAATTGGAGTACTCTGCTCAGTGTTCTTCTGCCTGGGATTTTGTAAGAAAATCAGCATTTATGAAATACAGTTGAAACTTGGCAGCTGCAAAGCTGAGGAACCTTTCTCTGGATTTTATAATTACAAATATACATATGTCACTGATTTTATCTTTACAGTATTTGAATAGCTTAACTATTTTTACTTGAATGATTTTCATTAGCAAACATGAACTCTGAAGGTACTTCTGTGTTGACTGTGCATCTGTATCTTCATTATGAAATGTGAACATAAAGATCAATATACTGACAGATAACAAACTTGGTTGCACAACAATCTCAGACTGAAATAGAAATACTTAATGTGTATTAGTGTGCTTTCCAAGTCAAGTACGTTCCAGTGCAAATATAGTACTTTCCAGTGCAACCTCCAAACTACTGTGCTAAATCTCCTCAGTGATCTTTTACTCCCATCTTTCTTATCATGCTGACTTCTCTCCTCTGTCTGTTCAGCAGTGGGAGACATTTAGCGAACGCTCTTCAAGCTCACAAACTCTGACCCAATTTGATTCTAACATTGCACCAGCTGATCCTGTAAGTCAATCACTTAGCTTGCTTGTTTGAAATTAATTTTATTAACACTGAATTTCCATTCATTGTATTTAGCTGTTATGCATGATTCCATAGACTGCTTTGTGGGGAATGGTGGCAGGCTTCTTTTTTTTTTTGCTTATTTTAGAAATATAAATTTTCTAGTACTGCTCCTGTTTAATATCTGAGTGCAAAGAATGCTTCCCCTCCCCCTTGATTTTGATGTAATAAAACACTGCTATCAAAACCTGTATTACACAAAGTATTTAAACATGGTTTTTTTTAAATGTTTATAAGTCAATGCAAAGGCCACTCTGTGAGAAACCAGTCCTGTTTTAGATTATCTTCAGTGTTCTATTTTTTTCAAGTTGCAGAGCTTGATTTGCACAAACTCTTAGGAGACACCAACTTCACTGAAAAAACTACTGGGCTTTAATGGGTGTGGTATTTCATATTCCTAATGTTTTCACCAAGTTACTTATTAATTAGTATTTCTCCCGCTAAACCTGTGCTGTTCTAATGCTTTACTCAGCGAGGAGTACTCTGAAGGATTATGTTGTTAAATATCTTGCCAAGTTTGGGTTCCAGATACTCGCTACAGTGTTTCAAGTTCTGCTGGTTTTAAACTTCACAGCATGTGACATTGAAACAGTACTGAAATGCATTAAAATTACTTCAGTATTTGGCTGCTGCTTTCATCCTGCTTTTCTTAGAGATTTAATTACCATTGTTAGTGTCCATTTTAATTAATTATGGTGTTAGTGTCCATTTGACAAAATATAATAGATGTACATAATACATATTTAACTGCTTTTAGTATTAAACAGGTCACTTCTGAAAAGATATAATAAATATACATATACTTTAAATACATCAGTGCTCCACTCTAACACTGATATTTATGTGTAAATAGTATTTCTGGATGCTGGCAGCTAGAATTCAAACTGCACTGTTCCTTGTGCTCAGAATTGTCTTTAGTAAACATTCAAAACAAATGAAAATGTCATCCTTAAAGCAAAACCCAGCCCTTTTAATCTGAGACATGCTTTTTTGGCTTAAATGTACTGTATTTTTATGTGTCAGTGAAGTGAGCCTTATGGGAATCAGTTCGTGGTTGTTTCTTACTCTGTACAATTACTTCATGGTAAAAACCTATCACTGTCTTGTTTTCCACAGTAAGATAGTAATTTATTTTTACACATAAATAACAACTCTGTTGAAATTTTTTCCCACACATTATTTTAAAAGTAGAACAGTGATGACACATGGAAAACTCATATATAGCCATATGTGTGAGTGTGTGTGTATGTGTATAAACAGAAATTCAGTAGAAATACACTGGGAGATCACATTCTTGAGTTGTTTTCATGCAGTGCTTCTAGATGAGAAGAATTTTAAATAACGGTAAGCATCTTTGATGCTTGCTAGGGTAATAGACTTTGGAAATAGAACTTTAGAGTCTTTATCTTCATATGAAAATAAGAACAAGTGACAGGAACTTTTCAGTAGTAGTGTGCAGACTTCTTATTTTAGCAGTCTCAACAGTGAGGGATGGGACTGATGTACTTGAACAACACCTGCTTTCCCAAAGAAGAGAACTGGCTTTCTCAAGCAGTTAATAACTAACTAAAGAGTAAATTCACAGACTTGTTTTCTCTCTTTGTTGGAAAAGCAGCTGCTTTGAATGTAAAAGATAAGTGGAAAGGTAAACCAGTACGTTCATCCCCTGGTATGGGAACCTAATTTGCCAGTTGTAAATGGAAGTTGGTAACATGTTAAGTTACTCAGTGTAAAATGAGATTCATTATTTGAATTAATACATTATATAAAAATCCATTTAATTATTTGAGACATGATTTTTATAGTAGCTGCACGTTAGATTACAGAAGAGTATTGAAGTATCTAGTTATGGCAAGAGTGATCTTTGCATGATAATCCCATTACGAGGGTGGGTGGGGGGAAGGCAATGTATTTTAAAGTTATATTTTTTCCTAAAAGCCTGGTGCAACAAGAGTGTACTAGCTGTGACTAGAAAGTGGTTTTTAAAGTTTGTATTTGCAGCAAGAGTATTGCAAGTCAATTTAAACAGTTTTAGAAATTATTAATGTAAATGTATTATGCTTGGTGAAAATGATTGACTTGAATAGTCAGAACATTCTAAATTTCTGATACAAGGGTAATTTTGAAACCTCTTGATACTTCCAGGGACTGTAATATAGGAAATTTTTTTTTGTGCTGTTATTATCCCACTCATACATTCTGAATATAGATGACAGTAAAAAAAAACCCTCAGACAGCTGTGTCCATTTTTTTAGGTTACTTGTGAACAAACATAAAAAGTTTTGAGATTTTAATTTACAGTCTCCAAACCAAATAGAAAGGGCTGTCTATAAAGTAGATCAAAATGGAGTACTTGTCTGAACTATAAAGAAGGTGCCTAAATGTAATGTCAGTGCCTACCTAGAGGTATATTCCATAGGGTTTATTATCCTAAAGTTTAGAAAAATTTACCATTTTAAAGACTCCTGAAACTATTTGTCTTAAAATACTATGAAGTATCTATTTTGTCAAGAATTACTCATACCATTTAAAGAGATTCTAAAAGTTTCTAAGGTATCGTAGGTAAAGCAGAAAAGCGGAGGTTTGAATATTCTGGGTTTTGATTGTTTTGAGTTTTTTTGGAGTATGTACTTGGAGTAACATATCTAGTATGTCAATGATAGTGGAAAGCTGGTAAAATTCAGGTCCCGTTCACAGTGTGGTTACCTGTAGAAACATTTCTAGTGCCCTTTTAAAGTAGTTTGCTAGGTTACACCTTATAAAATTTTAGAGAAAACTTTAGCTAATATAGACCTTTAGTTTTATGGGTATATTCAATTCCTTGGACCTGATTAAAAATAAAATTTATGAAATTTTGTTTAGAAATGACATTTTACATGGTGCCAGATAAGCAGAACAGTTTAAAACTAAATTAACATAATTGACTCTGATCTCCACAGGACACTGCAATTGTGCACCCAGTTCCCATAAGAATGACTCCAAGCAAAATCCACATGCAGGAAATGGAGCTTAAAAGAACTGGAAGTGGTAGGATATTTTCTCTTGCTAATGAGGAAAGTTTTGTACAATTAGTTGGCTTTGCTTCCTTAAACATGATGACTTTTTTTGTTCTCCTTAGATGAATATATCTGGAGTTGTAACCAGCATAATTAGATTCTCTGAGTTAAGAATTTAGAGTACTGTTCAAATAGGTACAGGGTTTGAATTGGCCAATTGCTACAGTGGGGATGTCACCATCTATAGGAGATCATTGCTTGGAATATTTCATGAGCATCATGATGTAGGTTTGATTTGGGCCTCCAGCAGGATGTCTGTGTTCCCTTATGAAATACTGAAGGAGACTGTGAAGATGGAGAACATAGCCTGCATTAATAAAGCTTGTCTACTGTGGTCAGAAATACAAAGTTTATTTTGAAACCTGACAGCATTTGGGAGCATTGGCAGGCTTTTTTTTAATACTCTGGTCAATAAGCAGCAAGGTGGGTTTTGATAATTTTCCTTGAGGAACAGTGAAGTCACCGTTTATAGATTTGTCTCAATATGCCAGTATTTCCTAAAGCTATGTAACTCATGCACAGTCTTCAGCATATGAGCGTAAACAGATGTCCACAACACATTTCTTTTAAAATTTCCTTAGCTTAGCCTTGTAAAAAGGTAAAGGTTCCCTAAGGTTCTTAACACTGAGAAACAGAAATAATGCTATTACAATGTAAAACTTTAAAGTTAAAATAATTCATGCACCAAAAGTGTTAAAATACAGAAACTTTAAGCAGCTCTTCAGATATGGGTAGAAAACTAACGTAAAGGTTTGGCATGAGAAGTAAAGGCTAGTTTGAATACATTTGTTTATTTAGACTTGTTTTTCCATCTAGATCATGCTAATCCTACTAGCCCACTACTTGTGAAACCACCTGATCTCCCAGAAGAAAACAAAATTAGTTCATCTGTAAAATTTACAGCTGGAAATACAGTTAGTAAGTATCAAATTACTTTCTGATCTCATTTTTTTACATTACAAAATGTAGATCCGATATTCTTCAGTGAATGAAAACTTGCTAGATAGCAGAAGCTGTAAAATGAGATAAACTAATCATAAGAATAGAGACATTTCTGACACAAAGTATGTATTAGAAGTAGTAATTAAGAATATTCTGATGTTACTGGAGACTTTTTCCTGCCATATGTGTTCAAAAAAGTTTATTTTCTTCAGCTCTTTTCCATCTTCCTGTTTTATCTTAATTTTAGGATGAGAAATTGAAATGTATAGAAAGTGAAATAGACTAAGTAGCATTTCATTCTACTTCACTCAGAACCATGTAACAACATGATTTCTGAAGAGCAAAAATCTTTTGACCACAAAATTTTCAGGCAATTCTCATCTGGTTTAAGAAAATGTGATAGATTTCTACATTTCTTTTTTAGGTACAACTTTTCAACTGTTTATTTGCCTTTTTGATTTTAAGTATCTCCTGTGTCCAAAACATTTTGCATTATTTCAGTTTGATTAGTCCACTTCTCTAATATTGACGGAGATTCCAAATTATACATAGCCTGAATAAATCTCTGTAGTCTGTTTGAGATTTGTTTTCTTTAAGCTGTGAACTTCTGTTCAGTAAGAATAAGGTCTGAAGAACTCATTACTTTGAGTCATTTGCATTATTAAGACAGAAGTACTTTTGGTTGGTTTGTAAAACAGGAGTAATTCAGAAAGTGCCTTTTTGCAATATGTTTTGCCTTCCTCATGAACTCTGTTTCAGTGACAGTCTTCATTCTGAGCGATGTCTCGAGCCTGTCTTATTTCTTTTCAAACAGAGTTCTGTTTTCACTAGGTAGTCTTTAGATGCAAAAGAAACAATGAGCAAAAATGATCTTTGAGTGGGGAAACTACTACTATATGCAGGATCTAAGTTCTGAGAGCCCTTCTGTACTCCCTTTTCCTTATATGAATGTAGCTTAAACTTTGATAAAGGGCCTGTAACTGTAATTATACCAAGAAGTATTCTTCCCTCAGAGGAAGAACGTAGTGAAATAAAACAAACCACATTACAAGGCAGCTTTGTTACACTGCAGTGCCTCAGACTGTAGTTATCAGGGATGCCCATCCTTTAGCTGAAGAAATGGGTCTTGTCAATAGTGTAAGTAAATTGGATGGTTAACACCTTTCAGGTGAATCCTGAAGAAATTGTTCAATACAAGCTAACTCTAGAAAATGAATTTCTGATACTAAACACTGTAAATCTAACAGATTTTTTTTTTTGTGCAGACTTGTTGTCTTGATAATTATGTTACTTAATGTTCTTTGGTGTAATACTTTAGTAGTATATCTGAGCACCTTCTATGCTAAATCAGTGACAATGTCTGTAGTACACTTCTTGAGCTGGGCTCATTCTTCAGTGTTTGCTTTACTTGCTTGATTTTGTTTATCTGTGCCAGAATTCATTTGAGAATAGGGAGTCTCAATATTTAAGCAAGTACTTTTCTAAATTAGTTTTGTTTTTTCTAAATACATAGCTGTTTTGGAAGTGTTTCATAAATGGATATTCTTCAGAGCTTTTATTCTAGGATATTTGGTTCATATGCTTTTTTCCTGCATTATACAGAAGAGTACAGATTTCTTAGTGTTTTATTGATTAAAATTCAAGTTCAGGTTAATTATTTTACTTCTCATAGTCTGCTGTTCATGGTTCAATATATTAAAATAGTATTTGAACTGAGAACCAGTGGAGATTTATAAGCATCATCTTGATCTTGAGAAACTAGCATTTTGTCCTTATTTTCCATGCTTTACATCAACTGTAATTCAGCTTGGAAGTTCAAAGTTTGTAAATATCAGCTCAGACCTAAGCCAGGAAGCAGGGACAAACTTTTCCATTGCATAAAATAAGAAGGAAGTCAGTAGGCATAGGCACTGCACAATTATCTTTCAGTAAACTCTGTGATTTGGAACAAAGGAGAGAGGATCTGTAACCTCAGAAAGTGATAACTAGAGAGGTTTGTCAATAATTCTTCTCATTGCTGGACACCCAAAGTGTTGAAACTGTTATTATACAAGTAAAAATCAGTAAAAATTACTGTTTTCCCAAATTGTACTAACTTTAAAGCAACATGTTACTTCAGTATGTCATTAAAGACAATTTTGTGAATATGTTGTTTTAAACTTCTGCTAAATGATATAAACAAGATCATGAGTACTACCATCAGAAGGGAAGGACAATCTGAATCACCTTCCTTCATAATGAAATACAAAGCTGGGAACTAACTTGTATTACTGACATTAAAAAGAAGAAACTTCCCTTGAGGACAAATATAACATTGCAAAAGGCTCTATATCCATCTTAACAGGAACTTTACCTGACTATCATGCTTACATTACTGGCAATACTGGGAAAGGATTCTGTTAGATTTGAGATTGTGTTTAAACTCATGAGATTGGATTAGCCAATATTGCTGCAGTATGAAGATTACATTTACGAAGTGACCATGATTTGCCTTATGTAACTATTAAAATTGTTTACTGTCAAAATGTCTTTGAAATTAGTTTAGAAATACTTCTGTTATCAGTGTAAACACGGTAGTTTTGTACTGAAATGGTGTAAAACTACTTGATCCAGAAAGGCTTACTTCTCCTTATTTAGAAGTGTAATTACATTAATTCTTGTTTGACTAGGTTATATTACATCCTGAATTCCTTGAGAAATATATGCAGCATTAGAGGTTTCATTTGGAGAGAGATAATGTCATTTACCACATAACTAAATTCTGATTAAAACTTAATTTTCTCACTTGAGATGACATTTAAATTTTTGATGATCATGATAGGCATTTCTATTTCTTTTTTTAAAGAAGTGTATATAGATCTCATTTTTTAATTCTCTGTAGCTCTCATTGAATAGGGACACACATGTAAACATGCAAAATAATTTATAATCTGAAATGAACTTGAAATAAGGTATTCCTTAGCTGGCTGTGCATGGTAAAGGTCTCAAGCCAACTTCACTAGATAAATGTACCTGCAATTTTAAGGGAAAAAAAAAAAAAAAAAAACCAAACCAAAAACCAAACCAACCAACCAAAAAACCCCCCCAAAACCATCACAAAAACCAACCAACCAAAAAAAAACCCCAACAAAACATAATGGGTAAGAATGTGCCTTCCTGAACAGGAAAGTCATCTCTGCAGGATTCTTGTCTCTGGGTCCTGTTTGATGTGTCTTAAAGCTTTTGTAAACTTTAGTGTCCCTAGAGGCTAAAGTAATCCTTTGAGACTGAGTAATTCAGAAAAACCTTGATATTCTTGAGTAGAATTTTCCTCTTTACTGATAACTAGTCAGGTGAGTCTCACTGACTTTCCACCTTGAATTGTGCTTTACCAGGTGCCTGGAATCATCCCTTGTGATAAAGGTCAAAAAGAACAATCCCTTGTTCTGAGGTCAATTTTTCTGTCTGCATTCATTCCATACAAATCATGTGGGTTTTGGTGAGACTCCTTGTTTCTGGGGAAAAATTCTCAAGCTTTGCACAGCTTTTAAGAGTGAGGGTGTCCTTAAGGAAGCTGTCTATATGATGCTGTAATAGCATCTTTCATTTTCATAGGTTGCCTTAGCCAAAAGGTGAAAGCTTTTAAAAAGATTTAGTCTAAACCAGAGTTGACTGTCACTGTTGAAGCTACAGTAATAGCAAAGCTTCTGAGTTAATCTGTATGCTGTACATATCTCTTCCTTTCTCTGGCTTCTAAGGTTTGTGACAATCCTTGAGCACTTCTAAAATCAAGCATATCCTATTCTTTTTTTTTTTTTTCCTTGGATGTGCCTTACCTCTTGCTGGTTATATTGTTGAAATGATAGAATGTCAAGTGTTTAAAAATTATGCTTATGAAACTTTTTGTATTTTAAATACAACATTATTGTCACTGTTTATTCTTCAGTCCATCCCAGTAGTAACCAACAACTCATAGTATTGGGTAAAGGGAGTTGGTTTGTATTGGATCTTTCAATTATTCAGACTCAAGGATTTTGAATCCTGCCCAGATAATACCTTTCGCGAAAGTAATACAAGGGCATAACCTTTTCAAAAATAAAAATTGAATATTTGAAATTATGTTACCTATATCTCTATATCTGTTAGGGTATATTAATGATGTAAAACAAATATGAAACTTTGTACTTTCTTCTACCAGCAGATGGTTACAGCAGTTCGGACTCCTATACTTCAGATCCAGAGCAAATCGGAAGCACTGTAACACGGCAACGGTCAGTAGAGTAGCAACTGAAAAAATAAATGGAAGGTGTTTAGAGAAGCCTGTTCTGAGCTTCTGGTTGTTTGACAACTAGCTTGTAAAATAATGGCTAAATAGATTCATAACAATTAGAAATATCACGGAAGTAATTCTTCTCTTTTAATAATAGGCTTTTATAAAATGAAGGACAGTCAAAGGCCCAACATCAGTTAAGGGATTGGAGAAAGCTATGCAGGCACATAACCAATAACTGCATGGTTTGACGTAAGAGGGTATGCTGTACTAGCTGGTGCTAATTGTTCCATTAAATCTGCCTGAATAGGATTAAAAACCAGCTATGCCATTAATACTGCCTTACAATCAGTTTCGGAGGTAAGTTTCAAACCAAAAATAATTAGGGTGACTTCGACAGCAAAGAAAGATTTGCAATTGCCTCTCAGTACTGCAGCTTGAAAATGTCTTTTCACCCTTTTTACTTAATGGCGAATTTGATTGTCTGTCCTGCTTCTATGTATGTTTTTGCACTATCAACATGATGGTTTCAGCATGTTCTTTTCATCTCAGATTTTGGGATGGGTTTTCTTAATGAATTTGTGTAGATGAGTGAAGCTTTCTGAGTTGCCACTTTATGGCACATGTAGCTTCTGTCCAGATCTAACAGTTCTGGCAGTGTCCACCCAGGAAATTTTTCTCCCACTTCCTCTTTTACTTCCACTGATAATCTTTTCTACCAATTGTGACTTTATAGAGATGACATTGTCCTTAACCCTACCATTAGTCCAGACTACTTTTTATATTTTCAAGAAGCAAAAACTGACAAGGCTGTATCAGATAATGATACTTCAGGAATGTCCTTAAACCACTTTCTCTTTTTTTGATCCTACTTGTGACTTGTATACTAAACTAGCTAGAGGAATGGCCCTAGCAGTCATTGTAGTTAGATTTGCATTTTGTCAGCTAGAGGGTTATGCAGTGTTACAGAAGCATTGTCCTGGAGAGTATATTAAGAAAGCAAATTTTTCTATTGCTATAACTCAGTTTTCATTCTGGACTTAAACATTCAGGAATTTCAGGTTTTGCATGAAACTTAGGCACCTTTTACCTCTCTCCTAGTTTTATATCTTAAGATAGTTACAGAAGAATGTTAGAGAAGTCAGTTGTAGAAAATATTTTACCATTTTTTTATGAGTTGAGTGAAAGAGTAGCTGTATTCATTTCAGGAAATCAGTAAACCTGTCTTCCTCAAATTCATCTAGCTAGGAGGTTTCTGCAGGCTGTTTTTAAATAGAAGCTGTATGGAAATACTGTATACAGTAAATCCCACTTAAGTGGCACTTAGTGCAGTATTCCATTCCAATATCTTTTCTGCATGTGTGCTCGATGAACTTACAACAGGTATCCACTAGATGGTGATCCTGCCTAAGAATGAGTTAAAATTTCTGAAGATGGTACCAGGTATATAGTTTTGAAAAATTTTGGGCAGAGAATTAGATAGCTATCTTGTACACTTAGTTACTCCATAAGCTCGATATACATGGAGTCAGATCCAACAGAAACTTAGTATTCTTCAATGGCATTGAACTTAACCTGTTTAAAACCTAATCAGGATGTTGAGTATATCTTGCATACTTTGCAAATTATAGTGACTACCATCTGGATAGAGTTACCATATTTAGAATTCTCTGTTCCTGAACTACCACTGTTTGAGATGTGTGTCAAGCTATTGGTTTCCCAAAGTTAAACTACCTGTGGTACTATAAGAATAATTTGGATAGTGGAGATTTGAGTAAATAGAAATATTAAAACAATTGTGAAATCAAAGAATACCAGAAGTTTTAAAACTGACTTTGCAATGTTCATAATCAGTAGCAATCAGTCTCTTTTTCATCTGTTAAACTTTATTTTTTAATTGTGTACTTTGAAGAACTTTTGAATTTTAGCTCTGTTGTAGCTGCCTAAAATAAGTACAGAAGCTTGTATGTTTTGCAGATCACATTCAGGAACATCTCCAGATAGCGCTGCACCACCGCCACCCCCTCCAAGACCTCATCCTTCTCATTCTCGATCATCATCTTTAGATATGAACAGATCCTTTTCAGTTACCCCAGGTAGGTACACTGTGTTGCTAGTGTATATTATTTTTTAGCACATATGTTCCTGAAGCAGACAATTTTTTTTTCTTCTGAAGAAAGATTTAGAGTGTGTTTTTTAACACACTGCTTCTGATGAAAAAGCTGAAAATGTCGCTTTTCCTGTTTGTATTAAAATTTGTACTTCACTTTGCTTAAACAGAGAATTTAGAAGTAAATTCTGAATGCTGTGGCATAGTCCTTTGAATGCATGTGGGAACCAAAGTCAGGAAATAACATTTTGGTAGTGCACCTACGTGTCATGTGCTGCATCTGCCAGTAAATTTTCAAGAGTTCTTTTCATATCAGATGTATTAGAAATGGGTGTTAAGTATTTCATTTCAGAGGAAATTATTAAAGTTCACTTCTGATACTCTGCTTAAGGGTTTTTATTGTACTTCTGACTTGTCAGTACTTTTCAATTCAGGATGACAAAGTATGAGGAAATGTTAAGAATGTAGAATGAGGGTAAAAGAAAAAAGACTAAGATCAGAAAAGTGTGACTGTGTCTAGTACTTTGAGCTGTGACAAAGGACAAGATCCATGTTCTCATTCTTTGTTTTGTCTGTGTGCAAATTTGGAAGGAGATGACATTACAATTGTAGTCTTCAATATGACAGGTTAGTATGTAGGCAGAATGCAGAATTTCTTCATGTTGAAAAGTCAAAAAATTAGATAGCACTGTAATGTGAAGAGTAACAATCTTGGCCAAACACCATCCCTCTTTTACAGGACAGCAACAGACAGGAGTTGTTGCCTATCCCCCTGCAGTGCCTCCAAGACCACAGCCTTCACAGGTGATGTCACTTTTGAAAAATCATACCCATAACTTTATCTAACTCTGCATTTTAATTTATCTCAAATTAGTAGCATTGCTTGGTATTTTTTGAAATCACTAGGATGTGAATGATGGTAAAACCTAGACAATAGCCAAATGTTAGCCTTTCCTAAATAAAGAATTGCTTCTGGTGGAACCATGGGAAGGGATTAAAGTAAAGATTGAGGAAGAATGAGTGGTTCTGGAGCTCTGAGTTGTAAGTAAGAGAGGAAAGTTACACCTTTCACATTTCTTCACCTGCCCTTGTATAGCTAATAGGCCATAACACAGACTGTGACAGCAATCTTCTAAAGTTTTGCAAAATAAGTGTTTGTCTTCTATCCATCTGGCACAGGGTATACTTTAATGTAACATGCCTGCTCCCAAAAAGGAGTGATCCCACTCATTCCTTTGTCAGACTTGGTCATCAGTTGTTTGCAGTTGTTTTTCAACTACTTTTTAGAATCTGAATTACAAGCAATTGAAGTCAGCCAGTGGATTCAGAAATCATATGTAAGGAGAGAGGGTACAGTGACAGACATAGTCCATACAGTGTGATCACGTGTTTCCCTATGGAACTGACTAAAAATCTGTATCAAGCCTGTCAGAGCCAAGCTGGACTGTGTTACAGCAAAAACGTCTATGAGTCTAGCTAGTCCTACAGTGAATCCATCTTTGGTCTCGTTCTCTGGATAATAGCAATCTGATTGAACTTCCTTTTCTCTTAAATATTTATTGTTAGAAACACGGAGTGGTTTGTTTGTGTCTTAGATGAGATGCACTTTGTCCTATTGACAGAATGTATGTTTGTCTACTACAGAAAGCTACAAAGGCAAATAATCTTTAACATTCTGTCACAAATTGTTGTTTGGCAAAATTCTTTGCATTGGAAAACCATGTTAAGAATAATGTCACAATTTTTTTTTTAATTGCAGGGTGCAGGTCCTCATGTGCATCGCCCAGTAGATGCTGAAGGTCTAATAGCTCATACCAGTACCTCACCTCAACAAATACCAGAACAGCCAAATTTTGCAGACTTCAGCCAGTTTGAGGCATTTGCTGTTTCAGGTGTAAACAAAGATGAAGAAGATGAAATTGAAACACACTCAGAAGTCTTGCAGGTGAGTAGAAGTGAAGATCTTGGTCAATTGCTTAATACCATCAATAAGAATGAGAATTTGTTAAAACGTTTTTTTATGGTGTTCCAATCCATTGTTAGAAAACGATTACATTACACACTGCTACACTTAATTGATACTTGACAAACACCTAGGCAGAAGTTCTTTTCCTCTCAGTTCTTGATTGTAATTCAAAAGATTTTGTACTTACTAGCATATATGTACACAAACGTAATTATGTTGATGCATATAAGACTTAGCACAGGCAAAACTTTTCTGCTCACTTTTGCCAGCCCTCCAAATAACTTACTGGTAAGTTTTAAAGCAGTCTGTCTTAATAAATGAGATGTCAGGTGTCATAAACATCTGCTAAAATCCCACTAAACTGGTTTTGTTCAAAGCCATTGGTCAAACAGTTGAAGTGAACAGAACTCTGGCATCCTTCTATAATAGATTGTTAGAGAAGTTTACAAAACCTTGTTTCCTACTACAGACACAGGACTTACAAGTTTGGAAGCCTCAGGGTTTATTCCTATTAATGTCACAGTAGTTTACTGCTATTGCATGAATTACTTCATGTTTTCCTTTCATAATTTGTAGCTTTCATCCAGGTGGTAAGTTCTCTAGGGCCCTTCTGCATCCAGAGTTGTAAAAGTACTAGTGGTGCTTTAAAGTTCTCCCAACTATCAGCAGCATGTTCTTGCTTCCCTTAATTAGGAGGGTCAGTGATGTAGAACCATTTGAGCACTCCCTGAGTATGTCATTGCAAAATCAGCTGTGTTAGCTTAATTTGCTCCTGAAAACTGCTTAAGTTAAGCTTTGTTTTGCATTGAGGTACATGTGGAACAGTTACAGTGTGTTCCATTGGAGGGATTAACCTTTGGCAGCAACACGTAGATAATGGTGGTAATGTAACAACAGAAACAGCTGTAGCAGTTTATCATCAGGCCACAGCCTCCTTTGTACTGTCCAGTGCCTCATAACATTGGGGATTTAACTTTATTCAGAGCTCTTCCAACATCCAGAGTACAATGCTTGAGAACAGAGTACTTTCAAGTAAATATTTTATCTTTTTTTTTCATAGTGGTTTCAGATTCTATATCGAATCTTAATTTCTGTATCAAAAGACAGGTCTGACAAGTTGATTCTGGAAGTACAGCTTTTTACTTATGTGCTTCTTCTGTAAGCTACTCCCTCACCAAAACAGTGTTTGTGACCAAGATAGTTTTAGATGGTTTTGCTCTAAAGCAGGTATTGTATTCCAGCTTGTGCTTCTAAAGTAGTCTTGAACTGGGATTTTAGGTGTTGACTGTATGTATGTATCAGAAACACGGCATACTTGTATTTATTCCAACTGTTGCTGAATGAAATATTTGTTAAGAAGTAGTTTTCTAAATATAGTTTATATCCCTTTAGGTTGAAAAGCCCTCTGATTCTGCAAGTTCTCTTAGAGTTGCCAAAGCAGATGGAAGAGTTGAAGACAAAGCACCTGCTAATGTCCCCACTAGCGTGGTATGCAAAATACACTTGAAAGGAGAGCGCAGTTGTCTGATGTATATGATTATATGTCTGTCTTGATTTGCAACAGCAACTTCATACGCTTCCACTTGAACCCAGTTTTCTTAGGTCCAATATGTGCTTGAAATAGGCATGTGTATGGTGAATTTTTGCATCAGAAGACAATCGCGATTAGCTTTATTCTCAAGATAGCAGAAAATTAAGATACTTGTAAGTGTTCAAATTTTTGAAAAAGAGAAAAACTTTTAGTGCAGAACTTGGTTAACGGTAGCTTTTTTTTGTTACAGACACATAATTACTGGTGGGAAAGCAGGCTCTGAGATGTTGCATATTTGTAATTGTCAGTTGTACCATGGTATTTCTGTTTGCAGTTGTCAGTGTGCAGCAATTTACTGCCATTCCACTAGGAGGTAGGATTTAGTACTTGTTTTCCAGACCACATGAGAATGCAACTAGACATCCATCAGAAAATACATGGTGGGTTGTAAATTCAGTTAGCTCAATAACTGGTTTTAGGATGTAACGAACAAGTTACCAGTTTATAATCCAAGAAAATTAACAGGCTCTGTTTTCCTCTTTAGAGTAAAGGCACTACCCCACTTGCTCCACCACCAAAGCCTATTCGCAGAAGATTAAAATCAGAAGATGAGCTAAGACCTGAAGCTGAGGAACTTACACAGAAAACAGGTGTCATAGCTGCTGTTCTTGCTTCACAGCCATCTATTCCTAGGTAACCCAAGAAGTGTATAAATACATCTGTTACTGGAAAGTTTACATGTAAACAGCATACACGCTTTCTGTTCCAGGAGTTGCAAACAATTTCAGTGTGTTTGAATGAGATTTGCAGTTTAAAGGTTTTGTTTTTTAAACAAGATCATCCTGAAGCCTCTTACTACTGTAAGACCTTTTACAGATCTTGACTTTTTATCTTTTTAAATTCTGCAAGTATGTTGGGAATAAGTGGTGGAAGTATTAACATGGTAGTGTTTAATTTTAAATAATGGTCGCTATGAACAGTCCAAAATGTGCAGTTGTCTTGTCCTCGTGTGAAAGTAGACTATTACATTAGTTGCTTTGAGGTAAATGAATGTGGTATGGTGTGTTTGGACTTCAGAAAATTGATTATAACAAGTTTTTAAAATGTGCTGCTTGCTGTTTCATTGAATCCAAGTATGCAAACAAGCAAGGTTGAGACAGGCAGAGGAAAGAAAATAAGCAGTGTAACAAGATTAAAAAAATTTGAAAATAGGACTCTGCTCATTTAAAAAAGAGGGACTGTAGATGAGATACTTAGCTAAGTGATGAAATGACTTACTACAATACTTATAATATATTCTCAGATCAGTGGGGAAAGACAAGAAGGCAATTCAGGCATCAATCAGACGTAACAAGGAAACCAACACTGTTCTGGCCAGATTGAATAGTGAACTACAGCAGCAACTAAAGGTAATTCCATAATCTTAGTCTGTTAGTGAAGAGTCTGAAAGGGCAAGATATTAGTGACACACAGTAACAGGCATCTCTGCAAATCAATGATACACATAGTAGAAGATATTGATATAAAATATTTAGCTGGTTTTGTAGATCGTAGAATATACGTAATTGTGACAAGCTTCATGAACTTACAAGGCCGCTTTTACTACTACAAAACACATTTTTCAGTTACTGATTTGCTTTTAGCTACACTAAAAATAAGAAAGCAGAGATCTCAACTCGGTATTAATAATTTGAGGTAACTGTTGTGGTCGATACTTTCAAAGCAGTATTGAGAAGAGCAGCTGAAGTGGCTTGCTTTCTTATGAAGGAAAAGGTAAACCTTAAATTATTAATAAAATTATGAATATTTTTAAACAAATACAATAATCTGGAATATAACACTTGCAGTTTAAGAACAACAGTAATCATCTGTTTATCTAGATCAGCTATTATTGTTTTGGATTTATCTGTAGGCACCATTTTAACATCTTTCCTTTGACATCTTTCTTACCCTATGATATCTAATTTTAATTATCAAGTTAAAATCTCAAATGTAAACATGAATTAATGTGGTACTCTCTAGACTGGAAGATAGGTAATTTTAACAACTATCAAGCCTGAATTTCACTTACTACGCACCTTGACTCTAATAAACAGTAAAATTCATGTAAGAGGAAAGATGAAAAATG
>NW_020799097.1:64248359-64271589 GCF_003259725.1 Athene cunicularia | reverse complement strand
GTATAAGAGACAGGAATGTGAGTTTCCAGTCCTTTAGCTGAGATCAGAGCTTACCCCCTTAACATTTTAAATCTAATTTTTAAATATAGTTGGGTTTGCAGCTGGTTACAACTTTGTGATTTTGGGTGATTTGAAAGAAATGAAAAAAATACTAGATGGCTTTACCTTTGAGGAAAGTATTGATTTTTCATTTATGAATAATTGCTAGCTAGCCAATCTTCTATTCAGATTATGGGAAGAGCTCTACAGATTCTAGAAAAGACATTAGTTCTCAAAACTGAAGCTGACATTTACCGGTTTTGATTGCATGAGGAAGTTTTTAATATTCATTCTCTGTGGAAAGTCAGTAGGAAATCTTTTCTTTTGTAGGATGTTCTTGAAGAGAGAATCTCCCTGGAAGTCCAACTGGAACAACTTCGACCCTTCTCTCACCTCTAAGCCTACTGCCGTTAACTGTGAATTTACTAACTTTGAAAGGGGTATTGGTTTCAAAGCCTATTTAAAGATCCATGCATCTAGCTCAGTGCACTCTATTCTACATTAAATGTTGTGGTTCTGTTTTGTCAATTTGTCCACTTTTGTATTTAAGTATTTTAATTTCAGTACAGAGAAAAAAAAAAACAACTTTTTCTTGAATGTGACACTGCCTCTCACATACTTTTCTGTAGGCATCCGTGATCTTTGTTGGACTTGAGTTTGCAGAGTTTGTCGCCAAATTTTCCAACTGGAATTTTTTAGTGGTTTCTTTTTTCCCATTGAAATATCTTTGCAGAGAGGATTGCTAATCAGTTGACTTTAAACTTGAAGCACATAAACTCTTCTTTCACTATGGCATTTATGTGCCGGAAAAGAGGAAAACCTAGTAATCTGTCATTGGCCGATGTTACTGCCCAAGCTGCCTTTCACAATTGGAAAGTTGTTCACAATTCTAGAAAGCCTGCCTTTTTGCAATAAACCAACCTAATCAGGTTGGTAGAGTTCTTGCAGGCTGTTTGCCATTTCAACTGGATTTGATTTTGTGTTTTTGTTGCATACGTTATAGAGTATGTAACCACAGATTGCCAGGTGTTCACATTTTATCCATTCATGATCCTGATTCAGCCGCATGTGTATAAAGATTTATGGTATAATTGGTAGTCTATCAAACAGACCTTTTTCAGTCCTCCCTTTTGTGAAAAGAGTTGGGTGTAAATCCCCAACATATTAATTACACGTTACCTAAGCACCACCTGTAATTGCATGTTTCACACATTACCTTTTAATAACAGATCACATCCACCAGTCGTCACTATAACAAATTGTATTGTCAAGTAATGTGTCAATACCTCTACGAACTTCTAATTCCCAGCAAAATGACAAAAAACAAAAAATGAAGAGTTTGCTTCTTAGGAATTCTGGGGTACCTTCTGTCATCTTGTTTCCAGGCCTTGTTTCTCTGGCATTTAGACAGGCTTCACTATTAACAGAGTTCCTTGAGTGTATCCTGCTATTCAGGTTGATGTACTGTATTAGGATTTGTTGTATATTGTACGATACACACCTTTTGATCTCATATGTAAATTTGCATTAATTGCTGACTAACAGCAGATATTCTATTTAATGGCTTCTTCTGGCTGTGGGATCATAGATGTTTAACTGCATGGATGTATCTCTGCAGAATCAGAACTAGCAATTGTGTGATTTTTACACCAATAAAACAGCACAATATTTTAATTTTGTTGATTCATCTTTACCTGGGAATTGAAACTCATTCAAACAGGGGGGAGGGTTTTATTTCAGGTCTGCAGGGAATTTTTTGTGATTTTGTGGCATGTATGAGAGAGTTGATCATAATCCCTTGACCATTCTCTTGCCTCATTTTTTAGCTCTTGGTCATAAATGATCAAATTCTCTTGGTAATCTGTGGCTATACTCCTTTTATATCCTCCTATAAGCAAATTCAATACAGCTGTAACTTCTAAATAGTAAATGCTAGTACTGACTTGGGTCAAACAAATGTATAGTTCTTTAGTCTTCATTTCTGGTTTGATTTTCTTCAAGAGTACCTTTCAAAATTAAATGATTCTCCTGTTAGCAGTCCTTATCCTCACTGTTTCACTTCGGTGCTTAAATGAAATTCTCTTAACATCTGCTTCCATTCCAAAAGGACAGCTCAAGTCAGATTTTTCTACTGGATATGATGTTTCTTACAGTGAAAAATAAGTATTTCTCTTTTTGGTTAACATATACAGACTGGATAATTAAGGTTAAATTTTATTACTATAACTATTTCAACATTTTTTTCAAATGTTATGTTAGTGTTGCAGATGGCTTAAATATATAGTCCAAAGCAAGATTTCCCGGTGTGAAATAAACAAGTGTCATAGTTGCATGAAAGATGGTACTTTCTATTTGCATGTAAAGGGATTAAGAAATGGTAGCTAAATGGGCACAAAGGTTACGTATAAATTATATTTCAGCTATGTCTTGCCAATTAGTAGATAAAGTCCGAGACTTTGACTCCAAAAAAATAAGATATAACTAGGGAAATTTTTAAAAAGCTACCTTTGAAGTTGATGAACTAATCACTTCTATTAGAGCTGTCAAGTAACAAGAACAGTGTTTAAAAAAAGTGGACAAAGTGGGTCACTTACTGTAGTTAAAGTTGATTTCAAACCAACTGTATGTTGTCCATAGTTTATTTTAAAGATAAAAATACATTTTAAAAATAGTACTATTTTCATATTAATATTTGTTAAGCCCATATTTACAGAAGCAGGAATCTTAAATCAGAATTTAACATTTTAAGCTTAAATGTAAAAAGCCTTTTACATTCAAATGTGACATGTACATATGAATTTCTGTAACATCCATATCTTTCTAGTAGAATGACAGTGTCTTGTGAAGAATTGAGGCAATCTGAACATTTTTGTCTTGCCAACAAGTCTGTTTTTTAGAATTTTTGTGAATTACTTTTAATGCATCACTTAGTACATTTTAAACCAGTTTTTCATGATCAGAAGAGCTTCTAACTGAAAAATTACTGATGTCTTAAGAACATCACTACCAATGATGTTCAGAAGTTACCTCACTGAGTAATGTAACCCAACTTTAATCCCTTATAAAATTATTTCCCTCTCCATCTATATGATCTTCATCCAGCCACTTGATGCATTCTTTTATATGAACTTAGATTGTAAGCTCTTTGGGGCAAGGAATTATGTACAGTATGAGAGATGTGCTCTCTGTTGCAAGTGTAAATGTAGACTACTAAAGCTAGGATGGATGGACAGCAGCATGCATTTCTGAAACACCTGCAAAATGTTTTTCTTTGGACTTTGTGATTCGAGGAGTGTCTCTTGTTTGATTTGCATTTCCTTTGTTTCTCCTACTAATATACCTCTTTCTTCATTCCACCTGCTTTGGAGTTGCTTTTTCTCCATTCATTGCCTGTCTTTGAACTGTAGATAAGATTTCCAAAATGCAATGGTAAAAAGCTAAAAAGCCACTTTTTTTTGAGCAGTATTCAAGTCTACCCAATGTAAGCTAGTATTTTCAATTTTTTTTTTTGTACTTCACATGCCCCTCATTTTACTTGCAATTGTATAGTACATGAACTAGAGGATCTCTTATTACTGAAAATGTCTTATGTGGGATAAACAAAGTTGAGGTTATAAAAACTTAAAACTAAAGAAAATAAATTTACAGCATTGTTTCTTGTGTGAGGTGTCTCTGTCCCTTATGGATGGGGTGTGCTGTGTTTCCACTCTGCATTTAGGGCAAAGTTGAGTTTCTTCCTTGGGTTCAGCTGTGCACAGAGTTTGTTTCTAAATGCAACTTTATGGATGACCTAGTCTGAATCACTTTTTCCTAAAAGAAAAAATAAAATTAAAAATTGCTGTCTCCTGACTCCTCCTAGTCTTAGTTTCTAGTAGAATGTAGTTTCATGAAATGGTAATATGTTACAAAAACATGTTACTCCCAAGTGAGTAATAACAATTCAATTTTACTCTGCATGGAAGATTAAAAAATAACTTACGTATTTTAAACATATTTGTATGCTTAAGTTGCTTAAATGTTTTGCAAAGTAGTTCATGTGCAGTTGAATATTCATGGAACTCCCCCCAAAGTTCCATTTTTTGAGACATACAACTTAATTTCATAAGCAGAATTCCAGCTTGTTTTGCCATGTATATCGATGTACTAACCATTTATAATACAGCTCTTTAGAAGAAAACGCATGAAAACTGAGGACTTCATTCTTAAATAACAAAAAAAAACCCTTTAAATGTTATGTTCTCTTAATAGTCTTTGAAAACAACTAACTAGCAGTTGCATGAAAAATGTCAATATACTAATAACAAAATGAGACTATACAGTGTTGTCCTGATAATTAGCACCCAAGTCCTTGAATTAATTGCTTTTCAGAATTCAGTTTTGTGTTTGGGGGAAGGGTTTAATGTTCAGTAATTTCCTTTCAGTAATATTTCTTTAAATTGGCAACATGGGTTTTAAAGTTGCAATTCCTGCTTTAAAGTTAGCTTGTGCACTAACTGTACCTAAACTGTACAGGGCTGTTTGCACACTAATTGTACCTGGTTTTACACTGCTGGTGTATTCCAAAGTGATTTTACAGTAGCTTTTTTCTAGCTTAATGATACATAATAGGTATTCAGCACCTCGCATTTAAGTTATTGTCAGAAACAGCATTGTTTCCTTTTAATACTCAAAAATTTAGAGTTGTAACTACAAAATATTGTTTGTCATCTCACAGCTTCTATACAAAGTTTTAAGACGACTATTTAAGAAGCACTATTTCTCACACTTCAACAGCATACTGTAGAACAGAAAGCTACATGAATTCTTTTCTATCCCTGGTGAAATATGTTCTTGACACTTTCACTCTTGCAGATTCTACAAAGACATCTAATCTGGAAGCAGTTGGAATTACTCTGTTGTTTTGACTGGTCTTAATTATGAGCAGCCTAGGAAGTGAACAAAACATCATAAATAGTGAAATCAATTTAAACTGAGATTCAGTGGTATATTGATGAAAACCCAAATTCTAGCGATACTGAACCTTACATGGCTGGAGTATTTGTTTTCCCACTCTACTGAGGAGCTTACAGAGAGAGCGATATATCCTGCTCTACAATGTATGTGAACTGATATATCCTGTATAATAGCAATCGTGGGGTTTGCTTTCTGTCATCTAACTTCAGGGATCTACTGTATTTCTCTCTTGAACTCAAATAAGACTCTGCATTTAAACTGACAGAAGAGGGTATGGTCCATGGGGTGAAACAAGTTAAATGTAAGAAACAGCACTTGGAATGGGGAATGTCTTTGGCAAGGAGCCTGTTGTCTTTAGTATCTATTCAAAAGACAAACAAGAAAGGCTAGCGTTTGAAAGAACAGTTGTATATTGAGAAAGGAGGCACTAAAATCAGTTATTTGCCCTAACATGCAGCTAGGGGAGCGGGGAGTGGAATAAGCATTACTGCTGTCAATGTAAATACTTGTGTATGGGAACACTTGTGAAGGTGTAATGTACATGACTGACCTAGGAGAAAGGTATGGGTAGTAGGTAGCTTCAGGAATACATGATTTCTCAGCAGAAGTTGGAGGAAATACTTTGGGAACCCTTATGGTGTCTTAAGAGTGTGTTTCATACACACTGTATGAAGTGATGTGCCTTATTTTGCAGATTTTCTTGAACTGATATAGAGCTTGAGTTCGGTCTAAGTGTGAAAATACAGTATGTACTTCAATAAAAAGATTATGAAGGGAATTTACAGAAAGTTGTAATCCAGTGTATTTCTGTCAGAAAATGCGCAAGTGATGTGCCTCCAACTTTTAATTGATTTTTTTTTTTTTTCCTGTTATGTATATCTGCCTTTGGAAAAAGAGTGCTGCGATTTACAACAAACCCTTCTCCTAGAGCTTCAATCCCATTGTCTTTCACTGCCCTCCTGAAGGACCTTAGTCACCTGCTTTCTCATCTGAAGGAATCAAGATGTAGAAGAATCAAGAAGTCTCTTTGCTGTAGAAGGGTACTTGAATATATTCCTTGGTTTGCTCTGCACTTTGGGGATAAAGTAGTGTTGAAGCAAGACAATTCCTGTGAAAAAGCACTATTCATTCACATGTAACTTTATCAAAAGAGGCTTGTCATTTTGATGGATTTTATGGTTTCTGCCAAGTTGGTTCCATAGATGCACTAAGAAACACTAAAATTTATAATCTCTTAAGACTTGTTGTACTGAAAGTATCAAATGTTTTGTGAATAGTTTTTTTTATCTTTTTTTCCTGTAGCCTTTTCAAACAATGGAATCCTTTGAAGTTTTAGAACTCCTTTTTTTGCAAATAGCTGTGCATGTAGAATGGTAGGAAAATTTTTGTTCTGCTTGTGCAAAACAATTTTATCTATAGATTTAAGTAGCGTTGCATTGCAGCTGTCACAACTAAAGGCTGTCCTGATCCGAATTAATACAAAGCAAGTACTGCCAAAAACAACTGAAAATAGATATGTTGTTGATTCCAAGCTAGAATTTTGGGTTTAAAATTTTGAGGAAGATGACATTGTAATGTATTGTTTTATATTCATGTCCTCACACTTTAAATAACCATCAGTAAGGGTAAGGAAAAAATGGGGGGCAAACAGATTGAATGCTGGATCCAAAGGAAGCTCATGCAACTCCGTGTAGTGGTATCTACAGACGTGCTAGTATCCAGCTTGGGTACTTGATACTATATGCTTAATTATAAGTCTGACTACACATTTGCCTAGTCTGTTTAAATTAGGTAGGAATAGGATTGAGATTTGCAGGTTTTATGCTGCATCCAAATGTTTGGATGATCAAGCTGATAACTTTGAAATGAATTTACTGAGTGAGACTTTCAGTGAATTATGTGAATTTCTGTGTACTCCTCACTTGGGCATATGGATTTACCAGTAGACATGTGAAATTGTGCATGAATGCATCTTTCCTTCCAAGCAAGTCTGTATTTTAAGTGCATTCCTGAAACCTTAAGGTTAAAGTACAGCCTCATGCAAATTTGTAGGTAGTACAGTACATCTCATTGCAGTGAAGTTGCATAAAATTGATAGTCCTAATACAAAATTCATTCCTGTTTCAGGTGTTTTACAATCTGCTGGTAGTTGTTTTTAGAAAATTTCAGTCCTGACTTGGGATCCTGTGGAATCAAACCTTTGTTCAAACTAACTCATATCAAACAAGCTGGGAGAACTTCCTTTCCATTTCCAGCACAAGAAATGTGGACTTCTGTTGTTGATCTCAACTTTACCATGCAAACCGCTGAGTCTGCAGGATAAAGCATGCTGCTGAAGAAGTTCTTACATGTTTGAAGGGGTAGACTGTACTTAATTTGCTGAAGGTCTGGGCTGACTTTACTCTGAAAATGTTTCTGTCAGAGTATCTTAAGATCTGCCTAGATTTCAGTTGAGAACAAGAAAATGTTATCCTGTAAATCATAAGCAGAGTTAGTTGGACTTTTTAAAACTAATTTTTCTAATTTAAAAACATTTCCATCCTACTTTTTCTTTCTAGACTGGTGCTTAGCATATGTTTGTAGTATTAAGACTTACTCTTTTTCATTCTTGAGTTAGGAGGTAACTCAGTGAGAGGTTTCTGGTTTTGTTCTTGAGGATCTTAAGATCTCTAAGAATTCAAGACACCTTATAAAAGTACAGCTTTGATCTCAGACCTTGTTTGATTTGGTAGCCTATTCAGCCCCTTACTATTGCTCTGAAAATATTAAGTTGCTTATAACTTTTAGCCTGTAGACTTTTTCTCAACTAGGTTGCGTATGCTTTATTGTAAAACCAGTAAATGTTAAAGTAGGTCTGCCAAGGTTACATGTTGAACTAGCTGAATTGCCAGCTTCTAAAACTTAAGAAATGCGTACTTTGTCTTGTAGTTTCTCTGGGTTTTATTTGACATTAAATTAGATTGAAAATCCTGACACGGAAATCGAAACCACTTTTATTTGTTGCAATGGTAGTCTGAATGGTTTTAACCTGGAACGCTGATTTTCATTTAACATACCCCTGTTTTGTTTTTTTTTACAGATGCATTGCAATTTTTAGAGTTCCTTATAAATGTTTCTTGTATCTGCACATGCTTAACTATTCAACTGAAAATTTCAAAATACTAGAACAAATACAGTGTTTTCATTATTTTGGCCTTTGGCTTAGTGCTGCAATATTGCACTGATCAGTGTGGTCAGACTATTTGCAAACTACTATTTTTTTCATTTGCTCTGGTCTCAGTCTTCCAGTTCATGAAAACTTTGTTCTCAGTTGTTTCATCTTCTGGGGTGTTTTGTTTGTTTTCATGTTGGAGGTTTCGTACTAAACTTGGTATTTCTAAATAGGTGATAAGAAATAATGATCTATTACGATGATTAACTTCTTAAGATTCAGAACTGCTATCTAACAAATATCACATGGATTATTTTTTTTTTCATTTAGACTACAGAGATTTACACCTTTCATGGAAATGTGCCAACAAGTCTCTGTATAAAGCCTTACTTCAGCAAAGTTCAGTGCTAATACGGAAATCTGCCATGTCAGGTCTCATTGCAGAATCAGAGCTGCAGTCATTTCTGGTATATTGGAGCTCTTGTGTTATCTTCTGCTGCTACAGATTATCATTGAAGAAAAGAAAAACAACCACCTTCCAGGGAAAGGGGTGTGAAAAGCCAGCAGTATGAGCAAAAGTGGAGTAAGGGCCTCAGGGAGCATTGTAGCTTCCAGACACTTGACATAACGGATGCCATCTCAGCAGCTCTTTTGAGCAGATTCTTGCTTGCCTGTCTTAGTTGGTAGGGCACACTTAGTCAGCTGTAAGATCGTGGTGTCAGAGAAGATCACTTGAACATTATGAGGACTTGGGTTGCTACTTTACATGGAATAAAATAAACTTTCTTCACAATTTCCAGTGTTTGTACATAGCTCTTCTCACTTGTGAGCAGCTCCTGGCCAGCTTGGTTCATGTGTCTGCTGTGATTTCACCCTGAAATCCAAATTAGTTGTTTCTGACTTTTAAAATAGAAGAACTTTCAAAATAGAAGATCTGTGACTGGTGGAGGTTTAGAACAATACATTAAGGCAATAGATAATTTCTTTACATAGTTTGAGAAGGAAAAAATATTTTTTAACACTTGCATAATTGTAAAACAGAAGGGCAATAGCCTCATAATTGAAAATTGTACTGCACTTACTCAGATACAACTAACCCTTTTAATTCAGAGACCCTGAAAAAAAAAAATCTTCTGTTCTTTATTAAGTTATTACAGTGTCAAATCAACAACCTAAACTTGAGTTTAAAACTCTGTCAGCAGCCCTGGCCTGCAGTGATTTTTTTTTATTAAAATATTTTTAACTTTTATTCTAGGATAGATCAGAAGCTGTAGTGAAAATGTCATGTTAATGGTGTTTGAAGAAAAGTGTTATTTTCTGTATTCCTCACTCTAAGGCAGAAGAAAATTTTGGTGCTGTTAACTGAGTAGTATTAAATTTCTGTAGTGTTAGGGACTAACATCTGAATTTGCAGCCCCACCTCAAGTTTCACTTAGTTCTGATGATGATTTAAACAATAAACATTTTTTTCTGCTCTGTAATATCTGTAGATTCTTTTGATCCGAGGACAAGATCATGGCAAGGATTCTTTGTTGTTAAAATTATGCAAATCAAAATTATGTATTCCTTGAGGTATTCAGCTCTGAACTCTGCCCACAAATTCCAAAATAAAAATGATCTCCAGGCACCTGCTTAGCAAAAAGTAGCATTTGCTACAGAAATACTGGTACGTGCATTTGTATGTCTCTTTTCCTGGTCATTTCCATCTTCTAACATTTATATAGTAAACTGTAGCTTAAAAATACACAGAAAACAGTGTAAAATAATTTCACTGCTTATAGACTATATCTAGTGATTTACATGTTGTTCTTACTCATCCTGTGATTCACAGGTATCTTTTCTGTGATATGTTTGAGAATTAAATAGAAACCTTTTGCATTTGAATAGGAAATATATTACTTGCATTTTAAAATTATTCACTGGTCTAGCTACTAGTTTCAACTTCTTTGACTGGCAGAAGTCTTATTTATATGTGTGTTACAATGGTTATAACTATTCTGTTAAAAGCTTTTAGTGTTAGCAATGCAACCAAACTTACTGCAGTAACAAACTCCTGAGAAAATGCTTTTAAAGGCTCTGCATCCTGAGCTGGAAGTGTGAATTCATCCTGCGTGACAGACTTCAGTTACGAGAAGCAAACTTGGCTCATCTGTCTTCACGCCTCCTTTTCTTCTAAGAGCCCAATGGCAATCTGTGTTTCTCTGCAGCACTGCTGCAGCCTGAGCAGTGTTTTTCTGACAGAGGCTTGAATGTCCTTTAAGAAGGTGTGGTGAGCCATGAAACACAAATTTGACCCAAAACTGACACTGAAGCTAAACCCCAATAACTGGCAGGTAAGTGGATTAACTAACCCACTAGCCTCTACAGAGAGCGGTACACCTGAAAGCATGGGCCAAGTCATACTCCATGCAGGGATAACTTCTGAGCTCTGTGTATATAATTTGTGTAGTGGGGAAAAAAGCAAGTATCAGTTGTTTTTGTTTATTAGCCAACAATAAGGTGGCTGCTTTATGAAAGAATTACAGAATCAACTAATTTGGAAAGGATCTTGAAGATCATCTACTCCAACCGTTAACCTAACACTGACAGTTCCCAACTACACCAGATCCCTCAGTGCTATGTTGACCTGACTCTTAAAACACCCCCAGGGATGGGGACTCCACCACCTCCCTGGGCAGCCCATTCCAACACCTAACAACCCCTTCTGTAAAGAAATGCTTCCTAATATCCAGTCTAAACCTTCCCTGGTGCAATTTGAGGCCATTCCCTCTTGTCTGATCACTTATTACTTGGTTAAAGAGGCTCATCCCCAGCTCTCTGCAACCTCCTTTCAGGCAGCTGTACAGGGCGATGAGGTCTCCCCTCAGCCTCCTCTTCTCCAGACTAAACCCCCCCAGTTCCCTCAGCCGCTCCCCGTACGACCTGTGCTCCAGACACTGCACCAGCTCCGTTGCCCTTCTCTGGACACGCTCGAGTCATTCAATGTCCTTTTTGTAGTGAGGGGCCCAAAACTGAACACAGGAATCGAGGGGTGGCCTCCCCAGTGCCGAGTACAGGGGTCAGATCCCTTCCCTGTCCCTGCTGGCCACGCTATTGCTGACACAAGCCAGGATGCCATTGGCCGCCTTGGCCCCCTGGGCACACTGCTGGCTCCTGTTCAGCCGGCTGTCAATCACCCCCCCAGGTCCCTCTCTGACTGGCAGCTCCCCAGCCACTCCTCCCCAAGCCTGTAGCGCTGCTGGGGGTTGTTGTGGCCCAAGGGCAGCCCCCGGCATTTGGTCTTATTGAAACTCCTGCAGTTGGCCTCAGCCCATGGCTCCAGCCTGTAAATATGTCTCAATATGTGATACATATTTGAATTAATGTAGTCCTTATCCCATCATTGTACATGGTGAGTCCTACATGTTGTTTATGTTGAAGAATTCATAAAACAGCTGTACTCATCCAATGTATCTATTTGCATGTGTTAAAAGTGGTTGATGAGGCTTTAACAACTTGCAGATTCCTGGTCAAAACCAAAAGGAAATGAGCTAAATTGTAAGAGCTAAGCTAGTAACACTATTCTTTTAAAAAAAATGTTCCATTTTAATAGTCAAACTGTTTATTTCAGGAATTGGAAAACTAAAGCATTTCAAGCAATTGTTTGACTAGTCAAAAACAGACAATGTGAGAACTGTTTTATATAAACCTTGGTTTAGGACAAAATTAAAAAGCCAGAAATTATCATAACTGACTAGAGAACCAGATAGCATTAGAGATACCTGCAGTTATTCCAGAATCTGAGACCTGCTTAAACAAATTGTAAAGTACACTGTTATTACAGAAAACTAATATTTACTGCATTAAATATGGTTGGCCTTAATCCCTTACTAAGTGTTAGCAAAGGTGTCGCTGTTTTTCAAAACCTAGCTGAGATGGATCGTTAGGAAAAGTATTAATTTAAAACTGATTTTCTTGGCTGTAGGTCATGAAGTGCAGCTTTCATTTTTATTGTTTTTCAGGATCCTGACATCATGTACTTAGTCTGAGGACAAGACCACCAGTCACAGGATACACCTGGAGTATGCCATTCACTGGGGAGCAGGCAGATGGTTGGTAGTTTTAAAAGGAAAAATCCGAGTTAGTTGGCACAGGAATTCAGGCTCGGTTTTGCTTAAGGCCTTTTGTACAGAAAAATGGTGAGAATTGCCAGTTGAGAATCCCTTGCTCTCTTCTTGTCTCCTAGCTTGGCAATCTAAGTTCTAGAGCTACTCTGGTTGGGGTGTTGATCATTGTACTGCTGACCAGAAGAAAAAAACTTCACCTAGTACTGCTTACAGTCTCTGCAAGTAGTTTCTGTATTCAGCAGTTGCTTATCACAAGATGCTGCTAATAAGGGTTCCAGTCTAGGGAGAAGAGAGGAATGCCTTGGCATCAGAGCCAGGGACAACCATCTAACTAAACATTGTGTAAATATGTATAGCACAACAAAGTTGTTAAGTGTGAACAGATAGTGAAATAACTAAGCTATTGTTTCCTCTAGGTATTAAGAAATACTGTTTTACCTGCATCAATTTTATTGGACCAAGTTCAACTGACCCCTCACCTAAAATCTGTTCTTGTTATGTGCGATTCATGTTTCCATCAGCAGGCAGGTGTTCAGCCATTTCCAGGGAAGTGAGGACTTGGCACACTACATAGCAGTTGTTTGAGAAGACGAACAGGATAACCACAAACATCCTCCTCTCCTCCTTCCTGTAAGCTTTTATTGCTCACCTCGGGAATATCCCTTTTGTCAGTTGGGGTCAGCTCTCCTGGCTGTGTCCTCTCCCAGCCTTGGGGGGAGTCTGTCACCTCTAGATTTTCCATTGCACTGCTGTAGTGGCATCACCTCACTACTGCAGATGCAGAAACCACGTGCACATGTACAAGGACATGGTGACTCTACGCTGGTGATGTGAAGTGGTGCCACTACAGCAATGCAATGCAAAATCTAGAATGGGTGACACCAGAGCATGTACAGGCTCTGCAAGGGACTCTAGTAATGGCATTGTTGGGTTCCCTCCTTCTAGCATCCTCATGTTGTTGCAAAGGCATTTATTTTATGGAGTTAAATCTGAAGTGAGCTGGAGATTAGAGGCAAAAAAATTATTTCCCTGATAATGTCCTACTAGAGAGGGAGCTGTGTTAGTGGCATCTTTTCAATATTTTTCAAATTCTGTGTAAAGACAGTGCCTGCCAGCCTAAACATATATCCATGCAAAAGAGATGTGATGATCATGTTGAAGTGTTGGATAGTTCCAAGACACAAAATATTTCATGCTGTAAAAAATCTTCTAATGTCACAGCCTGCTGCTATTTGTTACTTTTCCACTAGGAACAATGAGTGAAGAGTCAGTAGCGCCTAATGTGCAGGGTTACAGCCCTGGATCAGGCTGGATTTTTTTCAAGCATGCACGATTTTGGAGGCTTGAAAATATTCCTGAAACCCTACCCAAAGAGAGCTTTTGGAGTGGTGGTTCTACTCCTGATCCAGCTCACCAGTGGTTCTTTGGCTAAATACATTTACAGACATAATAATGTGTTCTGTTCTAACATGTTTTTCGTTTGCTATTGAAGACCCAACTTTTCTGGCAGAAAACCTAACTTCATTACCTAATAATGTGGGACTGCAGATTTATGAATTTAGGCAGTTCAGCCACTCTGTTTATACCATGTTTTAGTGGGCTGGATGGCAGAGAAAGCCTTTTCCAAGTGCTGTTGTCATATGGGGAGCAGGGAGTTTAAAACCACACTTTTGATGTTTGTAAAGTACAAATTACTGGTAATCGTTTTTCTTGCAAATCCATGCTTGGCATACTTTTATCTTCTCCAAGGTACATTTAGCCCAAGGGGCTAAAACTTTGAAATGTGTGTGACAAAAATTAAGAAATGGCTACCAAGTTTTCCATTTCAGACTAGCAGCCTCTTGAGTGCTAGGCTGCTTCGAGGAGACCACTGTCTTTTGTTTGCCTTTCTGAATCCATGGCTGTAGGTTTAAATTACATCTGATGAGGTGGTTTCATGAGCTTCTGAGAACAATTTTTTCAGGACAATCTGGAACTTAAAAGACATTGCCTTGCCTTAGAAACCAAGTCTCCTGCCAACTTTAAATTTCAGTCACATTCTTAGGATAAAACCCTCATGGTTTCCGCTAAATTAAAGACATTGAATTTACAGTGTGTCTGCTGGAAGTGCTTCTGGTGCAGAAGACAACAGTCACTGCTGCATCAGAAGGCTAAGATGTTTCAGCTAGTCAATTACAATGAAGAGAGAAATTGAGCTCCTCTATCAAGGTGTTTGTGCACCAAAATTCAAATCATGTGAGCACACATATTTGCATTTTTGATGCTGTTTCTTATGTGCCATATACTGTTGCCCTTATGAATCATTGCATTCTGAAAGTTGATTTATATTTTGTGTTGAAATTAGCTCCAGTAATTTGAACATCTAGAGCATTATTCTTTAAAGAGTTATACAATCAGTTTTTCTGCTGCCAAATTAAAAAAAAAAAATCCTGCTTCTTCAAAAGCAAAGCTGAAAGGGTATGATTTAGAGTAGTATTTTTTCCTGCAAGCTTTCAACAGTTTTAAAGAAATTATAAAATATGATATAGCAATAGCAGTGCATTCTTAAGAGCAAAGAAACAAACATGCAACTAGTGTGAAGTCTTTCTAGGTTGGCACCTACAAATTAAAACATGCCAGCTGACGTGCAGCTTGTTTGCATCCCCTCTAACAATCAGTAGGCTGTCTCAACTCCTCACTGTGAGACAGCTGAATCCTGTAACTGTTGTTTAGATTGTTCTGCTTTATTGATACAGGTCTAACCAAAAAATCTCTTCATTTACAGTGCAGTTGTTACATGAGGCCTGCTCTGATGCCCTGTTCCTGCTATTGGATGTTTTATGCTGCATGCTGGTTGGTGCTTCTGGGCAGTCAGTCAAGGATTTGGTATGTACTCCTTCACATTAAATATCTGGTTTTTATAGCAAGTGAAGAGAGCTGTGATAAAGCCCATGTTTTGTGATGACAATAGTGAGATGCCCAAGGCATAGATCACTGACAGTGACTTTAATTATTTGTAATTAGAAAGAAATGTATTCCTTGTCTGTGTTAGTAATCCTGAACAGTGTCTGAACTCAGAACTCAGTGTCTGCATACAGAAAGAACTGATTCGTGTATGTCACATCTGACATGAAGCACCAGATTCGCTCACATGAGCAGTGATGAAATGTGAGTACAGTTAGAACAACCCTAACACACAGTAAGCCTGCTGGCATCCTCGTCTGCTTTGGTGTAGTCTAGGCCAATTTTGGCTGCCATCTTCATCTTTAAGAAGTGAGCTCTGTGCCCAGCTTTCCTGTGATAAACTCCTTTCTAGAAGAACATACCCTCAAAGCTCCTGTTAATTGATATTTACAGGAGAGAATAGTTGGGGAAATTGTCCACATGAAAACAGGAGTTTTTATTTCTCATAAGCAGCTTGAGCCTTTATGTGGACAAAGCACTCCCATATCTGCCCAGAAAGAACATAAAGATGATACCAACTCATACCAGACTATTTATAATATAGGGATGACTACACAATTGCATATACTGGATTTATTGAACAACTGTTTACCCAGTTTTGGAATTTCACAATATTTAATCAAATTATGTGGACTGCTACCACGCAGGCTAGTTCTAATTTAGTGACATTTCATTAGTCACAATAATGAAAAAAAAAGTAAACTCTACAAACATTCAGACCATGCAAGAACTCTTATCTTCTTAACACAGCTGAACAGATAGCAACTTCTCTAAATGAAACATATTTAAAATATTTTACTTTATTAACAATAAATTAATCTGTGGCATCACTGATCAACAAAATAGTGAAGATATAGTGTGCAGATTGTCTAGATACTGATCAGAAAGGCAACATCATCACTACCTTCATAAAAACTGGAGAAGTGCTAATGAACTTATATTGTTTTCAAACACATGAACAACACTAAGCAGAAGAAATGTACTTCCAAGCTTCCCCAGTTTTTCTATTAAATAAGGCAATAATAAAAGCATAGCAACATAATAGCCTACATCAAACTCTATATACTGAGTCCTGACATTATGCAGTGCTCAAAGAGGAATGTGCAAAAATAAACGCTTGGATTTGCACTTTGATTCTTCATTGTGTGAAGTTTAAAAAAAACAAAACCAACAAACCAAACACCACAAAACCGCAACTGTTCCAGATTCCACTGTCAGGAAAAACAAAAGAAAAGCTTCTGGGAGAATCCAAATTGACAAAGCTGTTCTTTCAGCCTGTGGCACCATTTGGAATATCTTGAGCATCTGCTAAATGTAGTTTTTGACTGAAACAAACAATTAAGGAACAATATTTTCACATATAGCTAAGTATACACAAGATGGCAGTGTTACACGAACCTGTGCTTGGTCCAGTGATGGATATGCACCTGGCCAGATGAATTCATGTCTATGAAGTCCTATGCTAATCCTCAACTGGTCAATTACTCTTCCTTGATGAGACTTAAGCATTACACACCTCCAGAACTAGCTGGAAGATCAAGGGGGATGGTAGATTATTTTTGTCACTGTGATATTATTACCACATTTTGTTTATGTCTTTATGAGCCTGAGTCTTCAACAGCTTTCCCCAGACTCAGAGAATGTATGTACCAGCGCAGTGTCTGAAGTCCCAAACCAGTCCCACCTTCCTCAATGCACACAAATGACGTGTAACAGAGATAACTAGACTGCAGTCTAAACTGAATGCAACACTCCTCAACTGTGTTCTTAGCTTATCATGATGTAAAGATAAGTGAAAACATTGAGCTTTATCTTCTTCTGGGTGGGCTAAGAGCACACATTTGTTCAATTACCAATGCTGAAGTATTTGACTCAACCATAGTCTGACCCTAGAAGTAAAAAATTAGGTCAGTCCACTGTTCACAGTAAAATCAGTGATAAACAGCTGCACATATTTCTAGAAAAAAATAAAAGGTAATAGGATTCACTTATCAATGGGACAGAACACTTCTGAATGCTATAAAAGGAATATTCCTATATACATTTGTTCCAGAATGTCTCAGCAAGATCCATGTAGGAAGACCCTGGTTCTGCAGGGCTTTGCCACTGACTGTCACCACGTTGTCTGAAGCGGAACATGCTAGCTAAACATGTCACCACATGAAAAAATGGCCTGCAATTAAAAGTGTTAAGATCCAATCATTTATGTATTTGAAGAACTCGCAGTCCATGCTGTATTACAATACTAATTTAAAAGGAAGGACATTACTGAAGCTATTTGACTCCTGTAAAGACACCAGTTCAGTTAATAATAATGCAAAACAGACATTTAAGGAAAAGGATACATAGATGAGTTCAATTCTTCTAGCTGTAATATAAATGTAGAAAGTATCAGAAATAGCATTTCAGTCAAATAAATGCAACAGGTGCTGATATGATGAAATAAATCCATTAAAACAATGGAAAAAAAATCACTTAACAGTTTGGGCTGAAATGCATTATCTCCTTAGAAAAAGCAAAGCAAACCTACACTGAATTCTACACCAACAGAGCTAAGTCCCAAATTAAGTTTAAATCTGATCTCAGGAAATTTAAAGAAATTTGAACAGTTTTGGGTTTTTATAGAAATACGCTAGAGGAAGGAGAAATTTGAAAGTGTAGAATAGATTTAATTTCCTTTGTTATGTGTGGTCTTCCCCAGACGTAGGAGGATGGATCACAGGGAAAATGGTTGTAGTCCCCTGGTACGTGGGCTGTCTCTAAGTAGGCCTACATCCTTGGACAGTTTACAGCTAGACTGTTCCACGCACCCAAACAAGCAGCAGCCTGTTTAAAAAAAAAGAAACCAAGGTACTGTGTTTTCTCAAAACCAAGATCAGGGCAGGGCTTACATCTCGGTTCATTACACAACTGTGTTCTCAACTGTAAATCTCTACCTGCCCCGTAGTGGTGTTTTCCTGAGCTGTGGGCAAAGTTCCGTGTGCTTTGCCTTCCCTGCACTTACATCTGACAGCAGCCTATCCAGGTTGGAGTCACTGGCTAGTTTTCTTTTATCTTCAGGGAGTTCTTCCAGCTCGCCATAAAGCTCCAGATTGAGGCGAGCAAGTTTCTCCTGCATACTCCGCACATGCTCCATCTGCTCTATGGAACACTCATTTCCTAGAAGGATGAGCAATAGTTTTAGATAAAGAAACCAGAGTGCAAATAAAGGTGTGAAGATGCAGCTTTTTACATCAGACGAGGTATTTAAACATCAAATTTACAAATTAATTTGCTTTCTCAGTGATTTCTCCGTACTGAAACTTCACTCCTGAAGTTTCTGTCATCCTGTCTGGTGTTGTGTTGTGCTGAATTTACAATAACTACTGAATGTCCTAACTGGTTTTTAGAATATACAATTTCTTTTTTTCTATACTCCTGAATTTCTCTCCAACTGAAGACGACCCTTGTTTTTGACTTTAAATATGATCACAATAAATCTTCTTTCTAATTTTGTTTAATCTTGTGGGTTTCTTTCTTGTAACTGATGCTTTATATAAGACAGACTTTTCATGTTCTCTTGTAAAATCAGTGTGAAATTAACATGACATGCTGACCTAACAGTAAGCTTGCAAAAGCACATGTAAACCTTTCTACTTAGTACAGGGGAAAAAAAAGAAGCAGAAGAGTGTCCGTTTTTTTCTGAAATTTCCATCAACGGTGAAGAATAGAAAATGCTAAGAAAGGAGAGTAAGCTGGGTAAAATGCAACTTGCATTGTATTCCATAAAAGTTGTTACCAATGGTCAACAGTGTTACTAAACCAAAATCAGGTGCTAAATACAGTAACTTCTTCTTATTCCTATACTATCACCAATAAGGGCTTTAAACTTGGTATCTTAAATCCATAAGCCAAGGTACTGCCTTTGGTAAGCCATGCTGGAAGGAACAACGAAATGGCACTTGAATCATCTCCCACCAAGCCAACCTTACGATAGGACTATAATGTAAAAATGCAGTAAGATGGATTAATTACACTGAAATTAATTTCATAGGGGAGAGTCCAGTATGACAACCTGGCAGTGTGTCCACACAGTGCACTGGTTTGTAAATGTTACTATCATATAGCTATAATAACAACTATTGTATACAGACAATTGATGCACTTACCAAATGCTTGAAGTTTGCCAGAGTGGAAGTCATTCAGGAGACTCAGAAGTCCCCTCTCCATTTCCTGCACGTCAGATACATCTGTGAGAAAAGAATGCTGGATTGGTGCTGCCTGTGCCCCTTTTGCTTCACCCCCTGGAGGTTTGGCTTTCTCTTTTATTACACTGGGGAAAAAAATAAAAGAAAAAAAAATTACTTCCTGCTTTCAGTTTCACTGAGAATCTGAAATGTAAATGTACCTCTGAGCTTTGAAAATTAAATGGAAAATTTCAATTGCTCCTTTTAAGTTAAAAAATGGATTACTGATTTGTCTTAAGAATAAAGAACATCATCACTGTCTTGACAGTTTGATACTGCAAAATGGATTCCAACAATCTGTTTTCCTACTAACACTGGGAAACATCAGTGGCTCACACATGTACACACCTTTGTAATCTAAAGAGGACCATTACCCAACAATGTCACATGGGGCATTATCTACATAAAAAAGCATCTGCAAACTCTTTAAGCCAGAAAGAAAAATCCTCAACAATCAAACACTCCTGTTGTCACAAACACCTATAGACTGCAACCACTGTGGAAAATAACTTTTTATAACCTATGCAGGAAGGAGACCTTGCCTCCAGGTAAATTTTGCTAGAGGTCTTCCTTCCCACGTTCAACTAACATCCCAGTTTTGTAAAATTCACTATCAAAAGCAATCTCCCAGTATTCTAACACATACCAAATGGAACTAGTCCATGCCCAAACAAACATTAAATGTCCTAAAAATTCTCTACAGCCCCCTCTGCAACAAAACCACCAAAATTCCTGGATCTCATACATTTTTCTCTGGACATAAAATTTATTGAGCGCACCATGTGCCCAGAGAAACTACATGGGTGAAAATGAATAACCATAAATCCAAATGAACACGCAATCGATAGGGAAGCTAAACACACAACTAACAGTGCGAAGCAGCATATTCCATCTCTGACCCAGAGACAGACAGATGGACAAACAGACTGTATCCTAACCTAATACAACTCTGTTAAGGGGCTGTTTTCATCCCTGATTTGCTTATCCATGCATGCACGCAGCCTTTCTCTCACACTGACATGGCTGCTTCTGCAGCCTCATGGTGAGTCTGTTCAGAACCTGATTCAGTGAAAAACTTTGAGCCTAAAATTTAAAATTTAGCATACTATGGAATATTTTAAAAAATCACAGGCTTAGTAAATACACTTTATTTAATTAGTGAAGATAATAGAAGGTTTACAGCACAGTAAGCCCCACCCTTCCCTTGAATACTCCCATGTTCTGCAAGTCATAAATTCTCTTTCATATGTGAAATAATCATTATTTTTACAGCCTAACAGCTTCTGTAGTCTATAAACATCGTACAAATTACATAGTCTACATGCTGGAACAACTAACAATCCAACAATTATCATATCTGGTTCAACTCAGAGGAAAACGTCTCTATTTAGGTTTAACTTTTATTTCTGCTTCAATTTCAGACTTAAAGAAAGATTTATATGCCAGAAAGGTCATCAGTTTTTTCAACCTCTATCTGAAGTTTAATACACTATATTACCTCTCCTGGAAAACTTACTTCATTAGATTCTTGCAGACCAAGGGATGAAATTAATTAGATATTCCTACTCCACTATCCTTAACAGCAGTTCATCCTCACATTGTCATGTCAATTACCACTCCTGCTTGGAAAGTTTGAGAAATTGTCTGTATTATCACTGTTTGGTAAGCTTGACTTAACAACTGAGCAAGAATTTCCTTTTCCAAAACTTAAAGCAAAAAGGACATTTTCCTCTCTGGCCAATATTGTGAGCTACAAGAAATTAATTTCTAGTACGTTCCAGAATAATGTTGAGACTGAAGTAAACTGTACAGTCAGCTGTAGAAACCACCGATTTCTAGCACACTGGTATTTATTAATATTTCCCTCAAAATCTCAAACCCCTCAGAAAAAACACATTTTCTCTGAAAAATAATGTATAGACTTTACACTGCAGCAATTCATTATTTGTCAGGTCAGTACTGAATCCTTCAAACAGACTGTCTGTGATGACAGTTCAGTATTGAACGCCAATAAACTCATCTGCCTCTCTCTAACATTTCACTTTAATATCCCTCTTCACTCATTTATCTGCTGTATCTGCCATGGCCAAGGACTACATTTTCTAACATGCAGGAAAATTAACACTGTCAAACTGAAATAGATGTATCATCAATAACCACAAACTACTCCAAAATGGTACTTTCTGATGAGCTGAATGCCTCTCTCTGAACATGAGTATGGCCTGGGAGCTACTGCTGCCCCAGTCCCCAGTTTGATAGGTCCCCAAACAAAAAACACTGGGAAATTCCAGTTTTAGCTCATCCTGTTCAATTTATGTCCTTCATTTCCTGCTCCACTTATCAGTTCCAACCTTGCAGCCATGGAGTATTTTATTTGTTCCTCGCAGCTGTACATCTAAGGCTCTGCTATCTCCCATATGATGCCCACATTTGCCATATCACCCAACTCTAGTCCTTCACCAGTCACATCAGACTATCATCACTTCAGCTAAATTTCTACCAGTAGGAGTCTACAGCATTGTGTAATATTTTATAAAGCTTATAAAAAGAGTATTGAGCACCTTCCTTTTCTTTAAAATAACCATTATATTGCATGAAAGACAAATTGCTTTGCTAAATAAGAGATCTTCAAGAATTTTCACAAGATTGAAGCCCTTTCTTTTCATTCTGTCCCAATCAGTCTAAACAACCTTTAGACTGTTCGAGCACTGGCAGGTTTCTGGCTCTCGCTTCCACTGAGCTTGCAAGACACTCCCAAGCTTACCGTTTTAACTTTGGTTTCTGTACTGCAGGCTGTGGTGCAGGATTTGAAAAGGCTGTACTTTTACTGACTGGCACTGAGTTCTTCTTGGAGTTAGCAACCTGAGCAGGGTGGCTGGTAGATGATTTGGGGCTCCTCCTCTTGATTTTCCTTTCTTCCATTTCTTCCTATTTACTGCATCTAGACTAATTCCATTTCCTCCAAAGGGAAGAAGAAAAAGTAAGAAATATTCATTAAAACTAGCACTTACAATAAAAGCAAGGGAAAAAACAGTTCACAGTGCATGGAAGTACAGCTTTACAGCTTCTTCAAAGATGAGCTGTCACTCATTTCTTCAAACAAGAGAATCTAGTTTTCAGAAGCTGCCTGGGCCTGCCTGATCAGCAGAACAAGGACTAATTAAGATCTGCATCAGCTTCAGCCAACAGGTACCTCAAAATGATCTCAAGCTTTGTATCCCATGGGTTATTGCTAGAAAACACTGTGACTACTCAAGTCCACGCCAATCAAAACACTGAGAAACGACGGTGGCATGAGGATGCTGTGATCGTCCTTGCCAAACAACCTTCTCTAAAGGGAGTGGCAACGGCCTTGCCAAAACTCAGTTAATGCCGAGTTATTACTGCTATTATACATGCTGTTGATGAGCACTACCCAATAATACATACGCTATATTGCTGCTATTAGACATAATGTTGAGTGCTACCTAATGACCTCGCCTGGGGAAACTCCTCTTCCGCAATCCACCGCCCCGCGGCTGGGGTGGAGGGTACTGTGGGCGCAGGGATGTAAACCCCAGGGCGCCATGGCTGACCCACTGAGGGCCGCTGCCCGCCGCCTCCCGGAGCAACGACCCCTGCCCTGGGGCACAGGCGGCCCCTGCTACGTGTCGCCATTTTATTAGCACGAAGACTCGGGACGCCGCCTGTCACTCCGGGGGGACAGGAGGTGGCGCGACCCAGCCTCCCCCGACCCCTCAGCGACCGCCGTCCCCCCGCTCCCCCCGGTGTACGTTAAACGGCGGCGGCGGCGCGCAGGCCCCGCCCCCGCC
>NW_020799097.1:64172156-64248309 GCF_003259725.1 Athene cunicularia | reverse complement strand
TTCCACTGAGCTTGCAAGGCGGGCAGCTGTCGTTGGCCGCGGTGTTTCCACAGGAGCGGGAGCCTCCGCTGCGGGCCGCGCCGCCGCCGCCTGCTGCCGTGAGGGCCGTCCACTTCGCGCATGTGTGTCACACAGAGGCGTTGCTGACCCTGCTAGAAATGCCGGTGAAATAACGGATCCCTAGCTCTAAAATGTGGAGAGCAGCGTGGTTAGAGAGGGGTTGTCGCCTCCTCGGCAGTAAGGGGACTTCTGGAGCTCTGTCTCCGTCACCTATAGAGCTGCAGAAGCTCGGACGTGAGCTTCTGGGGGTTTGCAGGTTTGAAGCTTGACTTTGGTGCGAGACAGCTTCCCGCCAATGACAGTCCGTGTACTCCAGGTGGCAGCATCATGTCGCCCTGTGGAGATCTTTAAGCCTCGGCAGGTCTTCACCTTTCCCTTCCCGGGCGTTGGGCTCGCTATTCAGAAGTAGTACGGGTAGGTGACAGGTCCGGCAGACAGGGGGGACCCACTTTTGTGTCATACAGCTTCATCCCCGTGACAGATCTTCCGGGAGAGTTATCGATCCAAATTAAATGAGGAGGACCCTGCTGCTACGTTTAGTTTGATGCAGCTGTCTTTTTCAGCCTTGATTCCAGCCTTGCAGGAACTTAATTTTCAAGGGAGGCAATATTAGCAGGGTGTATCTACCTAAACTTAGTAATTAATAAGTTCGGCCCACGTTCCCAGTCGCTATTGTAGAGGAACTCAAGCAATTGCATTTCTAGTCATCACTTGTCTCTTCAGTGCTCCCTGTCACTGATGGCTTTGTGGACTTGAATGCTTGGCACATCTTTCCTATCTATGGCTGGTAGCTCAAGGCGATTTTCCCCCATGTGACAGTAGTTTGTTGTCTAGAGAGATGAACTTTGAACTTATCTGTACAATTTGTCTGTCAGCTTGAATTGCTTCTACTTGCAATGAGATCTTAGTTTTTACCTGAAAAACATGTTCGTAACTGTATGTTTTCTGACTGAAACTCTCAGAAGGTGGTGTGTTATTTACACACCAGCTGTGAAGGGTAGTATAATCCACATCACCCAGAGCAAAAACATCAGCCAAAAGCTTTACTGGTGTTTGCAAGGGTTTGTCTTATCACATTGTCCTAACAGGTGTGCAGCTAGCATGCACCCCTACCTCTGTCTAGACCTTGTATGATACCAAAAAAACTGATTCTCCAGTTGTACCTGATTCTGAACCTTCTCATGGATCTTGATTTAGACCCAAGGGGCTGTTAGCTGTAACAGTGCCTCATCAAGATTTCCGTGGAACATTGCAGTTGTGAGACTTGGTGGCCACTTAGTGTACAAAAAGGGGAGCTGTCAAAGGGAGATTGCATTTGCATGACTCCCAGGTGAAGGACAGTGACCGAACGTCCACTAAAGGTCACTCTGTGTTGAAGTAATTCCTTGTAGGAGGACAGAGGAGCTGGATCAGTTCTGATACATTGAGAACAGTGTTGTTGCAAGAGATCTGTACCAGTAATAAACTGACAGTTCACTTAGGGGAATAAACAATCTAGGGGCATTTACGTGTTAGCTACAAGTCTCACAGCAAAAACACGCCAGTGAGAGGAAAGAAAACTGTAACACTGGAGATACTTAAAACAAAAAGTTGGTGTTGCAAGACTTAAGGGACAGGTAGAGAATCAGAATCAGTTGTTTAACATGTTTTTGATTATTTAAATACAAAAGGCTTCTGATACCTACTTTGGCATGCATTCTGGGGAAACAAGAGCTAGCAAAATTCACACAGGCTGTAAGCCAGTCACATATTCTCAGCCATAGGGCTGCCCAAGTAGAATCCTTATTCACGCACATACATACATACATATATGTGTGTGAGTGTGTGTGTGTATATATATATATATATATATATATGGGGGGGGGCTACAAAACCTGGAAAGGTAAGATTTACAGACAGATTTGGGTAGATATTTGGGAGATTTTTATGAGATAAATGCTGTTTCTGCAGAGTAAGTTCAGAAACGTTCACATTCATTCAGCTCAGTTCTCACACGCTATAGAAGCAAGTAAATGTACCCACCTTGCAGTCTGTATATAGAGGTGTGGTTTGTTTTTTCCCCTGTGATAAATGGTGTTCTGTGCATGCAGAATAAAGCAGAGAGGTTTGACAGTTAGGACAGAAGGTGACTAAGTATCCTTCGTTTCTACCAAAGCAGTTGAAATAGAATGTCTTATGGGCTGTTTTTAAATAAAGGGAAAATCTTTCCATCATTAAAATAACAATTTCTAAAACAAAATTACTTTTATATTCAGAAAGCAGTTGGATTCCACAGCCAACCCTGCTTCAGTTTGGTCTCTCAGTATGAGAGTTATGAGTAACTGACTTAGTTACTCATACAAGCAGTTGTGTGATTTCCCTGGGACACCCCAGAAGAGTCGTACAATCAATTGTAGCATGCAGGTAATGTTTTGCTCCAAGTACATTTCTTATCATTGTACACTACATGACATTAGAATTATTATGAAAATGTCTCTATTACTTCTATATCTGATTTAGCAGTGCCTACAAGGGCAGATAATTGTGAAAGCATCAGACTTTATTGTATGTTTTCATAGTGAAAGTAATTTTGTAGTGAATAATTAATTTCTTATAAAAGATAATAGTAAGTTAAGAGCAAAGAATCAAAGGTAGCGTGATCTTGATTTGATACTACAAATCCTATTGTAGATAACACTGTTGCCTGGAAAAAAAAAAAAAAAAAAAAGTGTGTCTTGGATTATCTCCATTTAGTCAGCTTTTGCATAATTTTGTATTGTGGTAATGATTCACAGTTCAGAAAATGTTTGGGTTTTTTTTTCCTTTGAAAGGCTTTTTTCTGATAACACCATCAAGCATGACAGTGGTAGGATATTATATATACTTGTTGCTCCAAGGGTAACAGTGTTTTAATAGTAACAATATTATTAAAGAAGCAGATTTAAAAGTTAATTCAATCTGATTTTATTTACATGTATATCTCCTTACAAACTAGAGGCCCACCTTTGAAGATGCTTTGAAGAAGAACTTCAAAGTTAGTCTGTACTTTGTATTGAGATATGCATGCAAATAAAATCAGATTCTTCTTTCTGAAAACCCTATTCAGTTAATGTGAGATGGCAAGTCGATTCTAAAGGCTTCCAAGACAGAGATGAAAGCATCTTATTCTTTAGCTTCTATAATTAATCTCACATGTATTTCACAGGGTGGCACCTTGTACTCACAGCAACATGACATTGTTGCAGCATCACCTTCCAATAAATTCCGTAGTGTGGGACATACCAGTTCGCACAAAGTAAAGTACTTATATCTGGTTTATGACTAGCAGCATAACAAGGTGTGTGTGTATCTATCAGCCAGCTAAATGTGCAGAACAGTGCAGCAAAGTTGAGATGATATAATGAAAATTAATTAACATTGGATTAATATGGATGTAGAATTGTGTGGGTTAGGCACGTATGTATTTTGCTTTACAGAAGGATGACAGATATGTCCTCAATAAATGTCCCTGAAAACATGTCAACATGTATTCTTAGACTATATTTCTTGCTGTATATATAGACACACTATGATGTGGCTAAGTGAAGGAATAGAAGCATATATAAATATTTAAACTTCTATATTATTAATGATCAGTTCCCTTGTCTCTAGCATGAGTAGTCCATTGAAGCTGCCACTATTATACATGAGGGCAAGCAGTTTAAAACCTCATTGGTATTACGTGTGCATCCAGTGTTGGCTTACTGTAAAAGATCAATTCTTGGTTAGCTACCAAACATTAAATACACAACCTGCTCAAAAACAAACCAAATGTTTTACCAGAATGTGGATGTTGAATAAACCTCCTCCTCGGGCCAGCAGCATGGTGATTGAGGGGAAGAAGAAGAGAGAACAGAAGGGACTTGCTGAATCACTCGAAAAGCAGAATCTTTTCCATTACACCTAAGCCTGCCTTTGAAGTAGGAAGGCTGCTCAAAGCTTTTCCCTTTGGTTTGCCTCAGTTTCCTACCATACACCAACCTCTTTAGCTCCTTGCTAATGTTCTCCTAGAACTTTCTTGGCCAGTTTTGTTACAGTGTTCCTCACTTCTGGAGGCTTCTACTCTCGTCATGCCCCAGTTCCTTCTCTTTGTCTGTCTTTGGTTCTCTTCAGCCCTGCTTTGGCCCCTTGCTCTTATGGTCCCTCAAAGACTGAGATGATCTTCCTAGGACCTAGGAGATCCCTGGGGATGAAAGCTGACTCCTCCTATACAGGGAGCTTTGATTAATTCTACCAACTATAAAGACAGCTCTGCTGGTCAGAGCAAACATCCATACAGCCCAGTGTCCTAACTCCAAGGCAGTCAATTGCAGATGCCTGCAAAAAACTGTAAGAAGCTGGCAAAAGGGATGCCACTCATGAATACTTTCCAGTCTCCAATACGTTTGTGGTTCAGATGCAGTTTCTGTGCACACAGCAATGTTATGTGGCAGTCACCCCAAGAACTAGGCTTCTAGGGCCTGAATAGCCCTGACTAGTCCCACCAGGGACCCCACTACCCTGCTGCCCATAGGCACAGAGCCCCATTTCAGCTCAGCCTGGGCTTTCAATCCCTGCCTAAGGTAAGGGTCTCCATCTCTCTCTTCAGCTCCTGGATGGACCCCTGGGATGTATGCTGTGGTCTTGTTTCAAGAAAAAAAACCTCAACATGCCACCTGATTTTTTATATGCCTGAAAAACTATGTTGAAATAATATTATTAACATGTCCACTAGTCAGGCTGGATTTCATATTCACAGTATCATGGAAATAATAGTGGTTGGAAAGCACTTCTTGAGGTCATAACATCATGGGATACTTCAGGTTGGAAGGGACATCATGAGGTCTCCAAGTGAAAGAAGTAGGGTCAACTGTGCTCAGACTAGGTTGCCCAGGGCTTTATCCAGCCTATCTTGAAAACGTTCAAGGATGAAGACAGCACAAATGTCCCATAGCACAACCTCTCGCTAAGAGCAGGGCTGTTGCCACATCAGCTCAGCTGTAGCTTTGTCTTGCCAGGCCTTGAAACCATCAAGAATGGAGATTCCACCACCCCTACAGATAACTAACTTGTTACAGTACTGCATTACAGTCCTAGTGAAGAAGTTTTTCCTTATACAAGTTTCAGTTATATAAAAACATGCTTATATTCTATATGTGCTCAATAGATATAGAAGCTATTGTACAGTTACATCTGCTTTCCTCTAAATATTTTTTTTAAGTATTTGTAACATGCATTAAGATCCTCCAAGGAAAAAGCACTTTGGAGCTGTACATGAGTTGTTTTAATAACCCTGATATTCCAACTGGAAGAGGAAAAAAGTCTATCATGGGCTCCTCCAAAACACTCAGTATTTCAGGTATAGTCCCAAACCTAATAGAATTTTTCAGATTCTGTCAGGGATGAAAAACTAAGATTAGCGAGAAATGCATTGGTGGTTCACCTTTAGAATTATTTCAAAATATTTTCCATGGTTTTAGATGCTGGAATGTTGTAAAAATGTTAGGTTGTTAGGTGTTGGAATGGGCTGCCCAGGGAGGTGGTGGAGTCCCCATCCCTGGAGGTGTTTAAGAGTTGGGTTGACATAGCGCTGAGGGATCTGGTGTAGTTGGGAACTCTCAGGTTAATGGTTGGACTGGATGATCTTCACGGTCTTTTCCAACCTAGACAATTCTGTGAAAAAGATCAAGGTTTTCTGAAGGATAAGGCTGTGAGTCGCTTAAAGGAAATGTTGTGGAGGGAAAGCAGAGAGGGAAAATACTTTACACAGGATGATTTCTGTTTGGTTTAAGGCCAGAGGGCAACTGAGCACCAGGCAGCTGTTCACTCTCCCCTTCCCCCACCCAACGCTGGGAAGGAGAAAAAAGGAATCAAAAGGCTCAGGAGTGGAGATAAGAAAAGGGAGGGGTCACTCACCCATTAAAGGTCACAGTCAAAAGACAGGCTAGTTAGGGGAAGAAAAAGGACATCACTTTAATTCAAACACTAACAACCACACTACTTAACAGGCAGAATGGAACAGTGAGAAGCCTTACCATATCTGAAAAACACCTCACCCCTCCCTTCTTCCAGGTTCAGCTTTTGTTTTCAATATCTCTACCTCCCCCCCAGTGGCACAGGGGCAAGGGAGGGGGGGGTGCAGTCACTCCTGCAGCTTCTTCCTCCAAGGTAGGGAGTGGGGAGGGAGCACTCTTCTGCATTCTTCCCCTGGCTCCACTTGGGGTCCCTCTCACAGGAGAAGTCCTGCACAAACTTTTTCTGCAGTGATTCCTCCCAACGGGATGCATTCTTCTCAAATTCCAGTATGGGTCACCCCCATGTGTTGCAGTCCTCCCAGTGCCAAACTATAACAGTGGGGGCTTCTTCCTGCAGAGTCCCGGGGGTCCTCCACAGGCCACAGGCAAATATTTGCTCCTCCGGTGACCCCCATGGGTGGCAGGAGGGTGGCCCTGCCATCTCACTGTGGGATACAGGGGGGTCTCTGCTCTTGTGCACCTCCCACCCTTCCTCCTCCTTCCTTCCACTGACCTCAGTGTCCGTCTCGTAACTCCCCCTCGACATCCCTCCAACCCTGTCGCTAATTGGCTCCGGCCTTTGCCAGCAGCAGGTCTGACTTGGAGCCAGAGGAGCTTTTGAGAAGCTTCTTACAGGGAACCACTGCTGTAGCCCCCCCTCCCCTGCTACCAAAAACCCTGCCACACAAACCCCCACTCTCTTACCATTTTCTTGATTGAACAGTGCTTGTTCATATGATAAAATACATTATAATAACATTATTCCACCTACCAAACTGTTTCACTAATTTTATCATAAATAACCTTTCTCACCATCATATGACCCACTGATAGACTTGAGAAAATGGTTGGATCATATGGCACTGCTCCTTCAAATGTTCACATGCATGTTCAATGGTAGGCAAAGATCAATTTCATATGTTGTTTTTAAAATAAATCAAAATAAACCTTGCACAAATCCTTCATCCTTGGGAAGCCAGTTGAATTATTTTTGCAGGTACTCATTGAGCTACTCACTGTAAATGTAATGATGTTTACAGTCTCTAAGAATCACTCTATGATGGAATTCTGTAAATATCTGCAAAACTGAACCCTTGTGAACCAAAGTGGGAAATAAATTCTAGAAACAAGACCAGATTAGAAAACACACAACAAAAGACTTTTCTTCTGCACATCTGGGGACGTATTAATGCAGAGTATGGTTTCTGATGGATATTATGGAAATAATATGTGGAAAGGATTGTTGCATTTTATTTAACCTTAAATTTGTAACACCTGTTTTTGGCAGGCACCTGCTCTTTTCCCCTTTTAAATATTTAAATATTGAATAATGTTTATGATTAATTTAGTACAACAAGATAGAACATGCAGCTCATGTCACAAAGAACCAAGGTGCATCTTTTGTTTTCTGTAGCCTGCTCTTTAAACTGCTCAGTAATTTATCACTAGAGGACCATAATGGAGGAAGACCTTGCAAAAAAAAGAAAAGTCTTAAGGTAGCGATTGAAATAAAATACTTGCTCAGTTGTTTTACTAGTTTGGCTAAATGCCTACAAAAATTGTTTTATTTTCTTTGCCAGTATTTACACTTAATGTCAGTAGGAGAAACTACTGTTCACATGCTCTCTATGAAATGCCACTGAACAATATTGCTAGTACAGAGTAACCCAGGCATGCCAAGGAAGTTCCAGTAAATACAGTTTAACTTTTCAAAGCAATTTCAGCCTCACCTCTAATATGCACAAACATGGGCTTGTGGACATAATCACCTGCACATACCTCTGAATTTTCAGTCATGGCCAAGAATCCAAATGGTGCGAAACTCTACAAACTCATGGAGCAAATAAACTCAATTCCTACCACAAAGATCACAGAACAGATGGATACAACACAAAAGAGGAAAAGAAACAAAAGAAACAATTGTACAGTCTGGATCTACACGATCAACCATGGTTTAAGCGCAGCAGCAACCTAATTTTTGTCAAAGATTCTGTTGGCATCATGAATTTGTAGCTTACAGAAAAGAATCAGTAGGTGAATTTTGTTGATGGATCCTTTGGCTTAAAAGAAAACCAGGCAAACTTAGAATTTTCTTCTTGAACCACACAATATAAAACTAACTTGAATATACTTTCTTTTTTAATGGCAAACTCCATATGCAAAATTATAGGCCTCATTTGGAAACTCTGATTCAACTCAAGAAAATCAGGTGATTTTTCTAAGTAAAAGATTTGTGAAGATTTGTGCCCTCAAAGAACTGTTAAGGCAAGCAGGTAGACTTCCTTTATTGAATGTGATAAGAGCACGAAATATAGCTCTCATAGTTACAGTTATAGAAATAAAATTATATCATATACATAGTTATATCCTAGAAATATAACTCATTTTGTATCTTAATATCAAAATAAGACAGTGAGTTATTTGCAGTCTGCATTTTTTTCTGGTCACATTTGTTGTTGGCCTTAAGTCACTTCTTTCTGAGGCTTGGGAAATTTAATTCCCTTCCCCTTCTATAGCTTGGTGGCTCAGTATAAATACAACTGCTATGATGTTTTAAAAGCATCAAGTGACTACTTTTTTCCAGGCTAGAAGATTTATTGCTGAGAAGTTCCACTGACTACATGTCTGTTCTCCCAGACGGACATTGGAAAGCGTGTTAGTAATTTCAGACTCTGTTTTGTTAGATATATACAAATGGAGAACTAAAGCCAAACAAAAATCCATTCCCTAAAGAGAATAAATGCACACAGAAATATTTATACAGAAAACTGTTTCTAAGCAATGCATATGCTGAACGGTATACTAGAGTTTTCTTTTTAATATTATTTTACCCTAGTAACTCCAATTAGCAAAGGAAAAGTTAAATATTTGAAGTATTTTCCTTTTCATTGGAAATACTAAAAAGAAATAGCAGCAAGAGGTCTCAGGTCCAAACAGGACACCTGTGACTGTGTGCATCGTGTTCCTGCAGAATAAAGAGGACCTTTGTAGCAAAATGTTTAAGGCCTATATATATGATGGAATACAGTGGGCATGTGGGTAGCACTGTTTCACAGAAGGCGATTGTATATAACCTAATAGTTAATTATAGTCTGGTACAGTAGGTATTAGTGAGAAGACTTCTATTTTAAGATTTTCTTACATTAAACTTAATAGAATAACAGGTTTAAATGAGACCCCCTTATCAAAGTATATTTAAAAAGCAACTATAAGGAAAGCATAGTAAAAAGTTATAGACTTTGGTGGAAAATAACTGACTATATGCATTTACAAGTTTTGTTGTGGATAACAATAATTATATTCATTCAAAACTGCAGTTACAACTGTCATTAAATACAAAGCACAGAAAAATCAACACATTAAAGAACCAAAGTGGCATCACTGTGGGACTGTTTTTTGGTTTTGCGTGGTTTTTTTGGTTTTCTTTTCGTTTTTGCTTTTTTCTTTATATGCACAAGGACAGATTAAATTTGCAAACTTTTGGAAACAGACAATGAGAAGTCTCCAATACATTTAGTGCTGCTTTTTTTTTTTTTTTTCTGCTAAATAAGCTCTTCCTGAAATAGGAAATGGGCTGAAATTCTTTACACTTTCTTTCACCCCAATTTTAAGAAAAACTAAACAGAACTTTGTAGCTGTATTTCATTGTAGTTAAAAGTTGATTCCTATGCTATTAAGCAAAATGTTTATATGCTTTTTTTCTTGAACTAACTAAAACCTGATTTTGCTAGAAATGCTTAAAACTCAGCATATTCATAGTCCTCTAAGGAATCCATACTCTGCCAAGTCTGAAAACACTTGGAACGGAAAGAAGGTCTGAGTAAATCTTGCACACTGTGCTACATTTTTTTTTACTGATTTATGAACAAGACGCTGATGCTTAGCTTGTACAGTTTGTCTGATCTATGCAATGAAATAAACACAGCTGCATTTATTACAGTGATTGCATAATCACATGTTTGGTGCCCAGAAACTTTTGGGAATATTCAGAGAGCAGTATGTGCTAAAACTCCAAATTTCCTTTACTTTCTCTAATATCATTCTCAGTTTATTTAAAATTTCATAAAAGATTTTGTTTGTGTAAGTTAGAAATTTTAATAGTAATGTTTCTGCAACACCACTAATTCAGATCATCTACACTGGTTGTAAAGCAGTGGTGCTACCACCGCACAGGTCTCAGAAACTACAAATGTGCCAGCTGTCACAGGTATTGCTTTGAGTTTCCTAATTTCGGGGTGTATATAGATCCTCAACTGTTACTCCATGTAGTGCAGGCTTTCTGGATAGCCATAAAATAGCTTTAAAATAGCTTTTCCCTTATTGTCAGCCTTCCAAATTGTTATTTTGGAATTTGAAAATATTTTATTAGACTTTATTTATTAGCAATATGCCAGTCTCTGAGACTGACTGGGTATATAAACAGAATCCCTGAGCTTTGCAGGATGAATACATTGGATCTCATCCCAACACATCATCAGGTAGATGAAATTATGCAGAGGAACATAAACAAGGCAGCCAGAGACCTTTAATGATCTACCACAGTGGTAGATTTTTCCCAAATGAATATTTTTAAGTCAGCTTAAAGCCAAAGGAATTTTTTCTGGCATCCTGTAATTACCCAAAACACGGATAGTATACTAAATATATTTAGGAAATATTTTGTCTTTTATCAAAATCTGAAATTTTCAAGAGGTATCCAAAATCTCTACAAAAATGGAAAGGTGAGTTTAAACAGTGGAGTCAGCTGCAGATTGCTGCACACCACCACAGTATAATTTCATCAGCAACTGGTTCATCCATGGTGGAGATCACAGTGACAAACCGTGCTCACTCATGAGGAAGAGAATGGGGAAATCTGTGTTGGTTGATAGATGGTTTATCACGCTCTGCATTTTTTCAGTGACCAAAACCTGTGTTTTATTTATGAGGCAGAAGCTGCTGCAAGATATCAAAAATCATTTGTGACTGATTGGCGTGCCATCCATCCATGTGCATCAACTGAAACAAACCAGGGTGGCATATTTTTTAAAAAGTGTTACATATACAGTTTAAACAAGCACCTTGGTGTAGCTGTAGTGACTGATGGTGGGAAGCTAACACCTAAGGAGAAGCTGAGCTCTGCTTTAGTGGCCAGCACAGTCTGCACATTTGGGAAGCAATTTAAGAGGCTCCCGGTCCATTGGATGTATTGTTTGCCCCAAGTCTTGAGGCATTCATTTGAGAAGATAATCAGCCTTATGAAGAGAATACAATTTCAAGTCTTGTTTAACTTAATTGTTTTTCAAACTGTTTCAGGGGGGTTTTGTTACAATATTTAGTTAATGAATCAAAATGTAAACTGTGTCATTACTTCAAAGGAGACCACATATAACACAATTAGAGAAGACATAAATGTGGTCGGTGTCTTAGATAAATAAAAATTTCATATGGAATTTACAAAAGCTTTCAACACAAACTGTTCTCATTAAAGCTAGGGACAGCAACAAAAGACTGCTCGGCATTTATGAAGTCTCCATATGTTGAGTCTGATTTTCAGCTGATAATTCTTCCAACCTTTTTTTTTTCCAGATTGAGGTTTTCTTTCACAAATAATGACACCCATATTCCTGTCCTACAGTCACTTGCTGTATGCATACCTGTAGCTATGGAACTCAGTAACAATTAATGATTAGATTAGATTTATATTAGATATAAGGAAGACATTTTTCATTATAAGGGTGGTGAGGCACTGGAACAGGTTGCCCAGAGAAGCTGTGGCTGCCCCCTCCCTGGCAGTGTTCCAGGCCAGGTTGTTTGGGGCTTTGAGTGACCTGATCTAGCGGAAGGTGTCCCTGCCCATGGCAGGGGGGGTGGAACTAGATGAACTTTAGAAGTCCCTTCCAACCCAAACCATTCTGTGATTCTGTGATTCCATGGTATTTAGATGGCTTAAGACCTTGTGAAGCAGAAACCTAACCACTTTATCAATTAGAAAAAGAATGTAGCAGAAGTTTTTTTCTGCCACAGAAAAAGTGCAAGTGAGGAATGCACTTTGTTAAAGACGCAGAAACACCTCAACCAAATGAAGAAAATTGGTATGGCAGCTCCAGGAGTAGTATTACTGATCCACTGAGAGAATTCCTCAGTAACTTGTTTTTTCTATGGGGAGATACAGCTTGGGGTTGTTTCCATTTTCTAAGAATTGGAGTCCTAGAGGCGGGTTGTCTCTCAGTCCCACACTGCCCTGATGACTGGCAGACTTCTCTTGGCACTGTAGTCCACTGAACACAAGGACCAAAAGCCTCTGATGATCACTATGTGCTTTGAGCTCTGAGGGGGCTGTAATGCTATGGTCATGTTGTCATAGGCTCTATGATCTTTCACATGTGTTTCTATTTACAGCCTAGATTTTTTTTCTGACTGTTCTGCTCCCCTGAGAATGATCCAACATACTGCTGTGTCTTGAAGTGCAGAGAGTACATTTTCCTGCAGTTTCTTCACAACATGTCAGCTGCCTCATTTCTTGAAGCAGTGCTGCAGTAGTTCTACACCAAGGACTTCAGATGATTGCAGAGCAAACTACAGACAATGCATCTGTGAGCAGGAATTGGAAGGAAGGAAGCAGGGGTGGAAGAGCTTCTCTTTTAGTGGCAAAGAGCTGTTATGCCTGGTTGGTGTGTTGTTGAATCATATCCTTAGGCCATCACAGCTACCGCTTCCTCCACAATGTCATTCCTACTGCATTTAGCTTTGATTACTCCATTGCACCATTGCTAGCATGGCTTTTATCCAAAGAAAGACAACTGTCTAAAGATAGAAAAATAAGAAAGTGTTTGAGAGATTCTAAGCTGGAGGAACCTGGTGTGCTGACTCCTGCACTTGTGTAGATATGCAGAGCTTGGTAGCTCTGAAAAGCTCAGGGGCCAGCTAGCAGAACAACCCAAGGTCTAAACCACAAGCTGGAGAGACTTGAAGGATAAGTTTTAGCTTACTGTTGGGACAGAGAAAAGATAGCAGGGACAGAAAAATGGCTGGGGCTGGTGCCACTAACCACTAACATTTAAGATACTGCTCAAGAAAATATTAAACTCATCTACTATGAAAGTGTGGATGTATCTGCTAAGTACTTTGAGTAACAGCTTTGAAGGTGTTGGAGTTACACTGTTGCCTTTGTCTAATGGTGAAGAAAATTAGCAAAAATATTACAGAACTAAATAGAAAAGGGAGCTCAGCTCCAGGCTTCAAGCAGGTGCATGACCCAGGGATAAGCCAGGCAAGGAGACCTTGGGGCTGACAGAAGTCTGAAACGATAAATGTCCAGAGAAATAGGACTTTGTAAGCAACCTGTGTCAGAGAAATGCCTGTCATCATCAGAAAAGTTCTGCTATTAGTTTCAATAAAATATCCACAAGATTCCATTTTTGGACAAGGAGGGAGTCTTTTGGCCCATGCTGGGTACAAATTCAAGTACACAAAAATATCAGTTCCTGGCATGGGTGAAGCAGAAGAAAAGTGATGATTGGAAGTTCTGCTGTTTTGTCAGGGAAAGGTGATCTTCAGTCTAACATAGTGGTGTGTAAATGTAAAGAAACCTAGCAAAACAGTTATGCGGTAATTAATTTGATCATTTGATAATATTTATATAAAGCACAAAAGGTATGCAGTCATGAAGGACAGGCCACAAAAGAAATGGGTGAAATTCTGGTACCATTTAACTTTGTCAGGAACCAGATCTATACCCATTTTCTGCCTATCTTATGCAAGTTTATTTGAAAAAGTTTTTCTGTTGAAGACAAACGAAATGTGTGATGATTGAAAGAGCCCAGTGGCCCAACAAGACCGGGAGCATTGACATACTTTTGGTTAACTAGGAAAGACTAAAATGTCAGAAAACATCATTCTATTGAAGAATGGCCTCTATTTTAATCCTACACCAAACTTCTACAGCTCAACAGCCAAAGTAACTGAAAAATACAGAATCTGACTATGTGCCCAGAATGTTAAGCTTGTTTTCTAAATTACAAACCAGAGCTCATTAGTGCTGCTCTGGGAGAAACCAAGCAATGTCCTCCTCCATCCCTGCAAGTTGTACTGTTGTTTATTTCTGTGTATCAACTCGGTCGGGTTTTCCTAGCCTATACTGGCACATGGCTTGAATCTGTGGGCTAAGCAACAATGGATGAGCTTGGTGATCCCAGCTGACCACATCTAAACTACCCTCTTGCCACGTAACTACAGTTTCAGGAAGAGCTGTCTGATGTTTCACAGTTGGCCACGTGGCTCTTATACTACTGCTCACCATTTGCTTCTGAGAGTTTTGCAGAAACAGGCCGAGGGAAGAGCAGCATTCATTCCGCAATAGGTGATGAGTAACTCCCACAAGACTTGTCTTCTGTTTCTTGAAATAGAACATGAAACTTATTAGGTCCTTAATTTGGCCATTTAAGTTGAGGCTTAAAATGCTGAAGGAAGAAAACTTTACAATTCAGATGTAACTAATTTCCAGTGAACTTTGGACTTTCATTAAAAATGAAATCAGTATTGACTTTAAATATTTAGTAAAGCCTCTGCTGCCCTTTTATCTGCCTTCCTCCTTTGCATCTCAGTTTTCTAGGCTCTGTTCCTCTTCTCAGAGGATCTCCCACTCCTGACTGAGGGTATCTGCAGGTGTGAGACCCAGAACATCGGGTCATGGCTCTGCCAGGCTTAGCTGCACAAGTGAAAGAGACTGCTGCCCACAGAGCTCGCAGACCTTCTTCTTCAGCAGACATGGCAGAATGGAAAGCAGCCCCTTGCTCCTACCGCTTACACACCACCATTGTCACCAGCTGCGCTGATGTGAGTGTCTGGGGCCGTTAGCCACAGGGGTGGCTCACCCAAAGGCACTGGTCTACCCAACAGCGGGGAGAAGCACTGCGGTGGTCACCACTGCTGCCCCGCCAGGTGCTGACCCCCCGGCCAGTGGTGCCCGCCTTGCCCCAGTGCTCCCCTGAGCCTGCCAGAGTGTAAAAAAAGGGGCAGGAGCATCCTTGTGGTGCTGCCAGAAAAGTAAACATTTTCCAGCCTTAACCACTTGAAGTAGACAATGTGCATGGGTATCTGAGGGGGATGGGGTGTCCCTAAGAAAGTCTGTATTTCCGCTGAACTTAGAAAATTTAAATGCTTCCTTTCCAGCATGATGAATACTTTAAATCTCCAACTGTGTAAGTATTTAAGCTCCATTTCCCTTCTTATGTGCCTTCCTTTCGCACGGGAAGAAACAAGCTCTGAGACCATCCTTTACTGGCTTCAGTGAACCAATGTTTACATTTCAGTCACTCAATATTTGCATTTTTTTCACACCTGTTTTTTTCTGAATACTCCATACAGTAACAGCCCATCCCAGAAAAATAGACATAGGTAAATTAATGAGAAAAAAGTATTGTTCTGGAATAAACATATGGGCTTTGAAAGTTTCAAGAATGCCAGTGCATTTCAAATTCAGATTTATTTCTTAACTTGGTTTAACTGTCAGTCCTAAAAAGACCTTATTTTTTATGAGACATTATTCCCACCACAAATATTCAACCTGTCACAGTAGTTCAAAGTTACAGTTTGCAAACATAGCAACCAATGAAATAGGTAAAGTAGGCTTCACTGGCAGTGAAATTCCACTTGCTCACAGTAGCTGAGGCTCTTTACTGCATTTAGGTGTTGCCTAAAGTTTTGATGTTATTATTCTCCTTGCACTCACATCTGTTTTAAATACTTTTTCCTGCTTACAGATAAGAATGTGCAAAAATATTTGCAATATTTGATCTGAATTTTCAGAAAGAATATTAAGACTGGTAAATGTATTTTTAAAAAATCTACCTATTACTAAAACTTCAAAATATAAATGAATCATTTCCAATCAAACATGCTCACAGACTTATGACATGTGCCCCAGCAGATACGTTGCTGTGGGTTCTTTTCAGCTGGCACCTGAACTGAGCTCTTTGCTTGTTTTCTTCCTACTGTGTTTTACATTTAAGTCCACCTCATACTGGGTTTCCCCATGATACTCCTATAGTTTAAACAAAACATACAAAGATACACTCACCATTCAGACATGCCAGTGAACAGGCCATAGTTTTATCAAATGACTGTCCCAAACAAACATGTTTAAGAACTAATGAAGACATTATGTCCCAAAACCAAACCAGAAGAATTCAATATGAGAGAATGACTGCTTTCCATCCTCTGATAATCAACCCTGACAGCTTCCCTGTTGCAAGTCTATTGCTTAGGATTCCTTATGTGCTTAAACCCCCGATTAAACACCATTTAGCCTGTTTGCACCATGTTCTTCTCATCAATTTATACAAATACTGCACATGTGCACTCAGTGATACTGTCTGTCTGTAACAGAAAATTAGTAGGAGCATTCCAAGCTGCAAAGTTATCCATTGGTAACTTGTTTTGACCGAGGTCTGAAGAAAGGTGGGTTTATTCCTTATTTTTTTAACACTACACTAGATTGCATTGTTTTTTCTTCTTCACCCCTCCCCCCCCCAAAAAAAAACCAACCCAAACCAAACAACAAACAAACCACCAAACCCAACCAAACTTAAAGGGGAATGACTTTTCTTGATTAATGTATGAGACGAATTAGTAACTTGCAGTTTTTGCGTATGAGTATCACCCCTAATCATGTTTCCTGTAGACCTTGACTGTTGAGCACACCACTGAGCCTTCAGTTTGTATTCCACTTTCTGCAGCCTTGCCCCCAAACTCCTCCATGCACCAAGGAGCTTCCGAAACACCACTGGTGGAACAGTTTCCTTCAGGTTTCCCTTAAGTAACCAAGGCTAAAACTACAAATGAGAATTACTATGATGCAGAGTATTTTGTCATAAATTATGTGTTCCCAAGATGCTAATGGAAGGGCACAGTGGATGTCTGCCTGGATCCTTCCTTCTTCAGCTGATTTTCTTTTTATCACGCAGATTCATCAGCTGCAGAGGGAGCAGGAAGGGACCATACAAACGCTTTTCCCCAGGGCCCTTTTTCGCAAGAAGAGAGGGATTGGGTCCCTCTCTTTATCATATAGCTGTAGCCTGAGCCAGTAGGGCATTGTCCAATTAAAATTAAATGGCAGCTGCTGACAGCTGGTAGTAGACTAGATTGGTTCTGTGGGGAATTGCCCACGAGAGCAGTCACCTCGACTTTGTCAGACACGGGCAAAGCGCGGGGGCTCCCGAGGCTTGAACCTGCCTTCAGTCCACACCAGAATTAGACGTTGGGGCAACGTTTGGTGCCGCGGCACTCGGCTGCTGTGCTGCCTGGTTCACTCTGCTTTTCCTACCTTCGCGTCGATCTTCCTAAAAACTAACCACAAACCAACCATTACCGCTCGGCTCGCACCGCAGCTGCGAGGGAGCGCGGTAATCCCGAGGGAGGGCGGGGGGTGGTGGCGGTTTATCTGTTTATGCCCCGTTTGCGCTAGACTTAGGATCAGCCGGGCTTCTGACAGTTCAGCCCACATGCCCGATTAGTTCTTTTGTATGTGCATGGAAGACCTCAGTAAACAGAAACCTGGATATACTTTGCGGCTGGTTTTGTATCCCTGGGTTCTCCTGAGCTTCTGTTCTGTGTGCAGAACTGATCCCGGGTTTGTATTTTCCAACTTCACACGGAGCACAAGCAGCGAGATCCAGATTCGCCCTCGGATTCCTAAGTAGTGGCAGTGGTGTGGGGAGATTTCTGCTAAATTAAGTTTCTGAGTCTGTAAAGTGGCCCTCAGGAGCGACTAACTGTACCACTACACAGAGCTATAGGGAAAGGGTTTGCCGAGCTTGGTCCAGCTCTGGAGAAAGGATCCTGTCAAAATCGTATCTGCTACACTGCGTTTCATTCGTGCGTGTCCTAGCTCCCCCCAGACGAAGATCAGACGAGATGGCTTGCAACATCAGTTTAGCTTTCTCAATGTGTTGGAAACATTCAGGAATCCAAAGAACTGTGTTGCAACTCCGGTGGCAGCTGTGTAAGGTGTAAGCCCAGCCTAAGTAGGATTGTTGTGTGGAGACCACTGAGAGTTTTCTTTTAAATGGAAGTAGAAAGCCTGCTTTGCCTGTGGTGTACTTATGAACAAAACTGATAAGGAAGGCCTTTCACAGATAAGATTCAAAGAGTCTCAACCCTGTATGGGTAACTTACCAGTTGCATTGCAGAATCATTCCTTATGACATACTTAAGTATACGGTTCCTCCAAAGGAGGAAACCATCATCACCCTTACCGAAAGGCTATTTCTGTGGTCTTTTTTTTTTTTTTTTTTTTTTTTTTTTTTTGTGTGTGCTTTGTAACTGCTTGACAAATTTAAGGAGCTTATCTTCCTCACCAGGACAGGTATATCCTTTTCTGCCAATATTAGTTTAGCATGGCACAGTACAGTCAGACTTGAAATGAGAATGTTTTATTACTGGGGATATCTGCAGTATGGTGGTTTATATACTACATTGATGCCCTGATAGGAAGGAGTATTTATTTATCTCTATTTTGAACAGGGAGTAATTATAACCATGTGTTGATGCAACACATCTAAAAGGAAGGGTGAAATAAGGCAAGTGCTACACTGGGCAAACCCTGAAATTTTACATGTGTCAGACATTTAGTTATTGTATTCTCTCTTGGTCATTGTTTTGCACAAGTTGTATATTTACTACTTTTTTTTTAATTACAACTCACTTCTTTGAGCTAAGCCTGTTAACTTCTTTCAATATGATGATCTTTGCTCTTGTCATTGAAGTTCCCTAAACCTGACACAGATCTGTTGTTTGGCTTTCTCCATTTGGTTGTAAATTCTTTGGTAAGCAGCATCTCTGCTATCAAATTTAATTTAGCTACTTAAGAGCTGCATTGCTGCTGCTACTACTTACTTTTCAAAGATATCATTTGTTAAAGCCAACAAGAATTATTGATGATTTCTTTAAAAAAATTTTTAATTGTATGTAATACAGTGTTTTTGTAAAGGAAGATTATATTTTATTTGCCTACCAGTTGCAAGGAATTGATGTGTAGGCTAAGTGTACTGACATCGAGTTGTACATAAAGACATGTCAGTTCTCTTCTTACATGCTTTCTACACATTGTAATCTGGCCAAGGACATCGGGTGGGATGATCGGTTGTAGTTAGCATCATGAACTTCTCTGTAATGCAAGCTGTGAAGGCCTGTCTGCAAGTTTAACCCTGTTCCTGGCATTAAAGGGAAATATCTGCAAAACAAAGAGAATGTTTTAAAAATGGCTGGCTTTTTTTGGGGAACAATGACAAAGGGGATTTTTCCTTCCCATTTTTGAAGATAGAAGCTTCATGGAGAAAGCTGTTTAATTGTGTGGGACTGTAAGAACAACAAGGATTGTAAACAAATGTAACTGCCTTCCCATTTACTAGATTCTTATTGCTCGTAAACCTTTTCTTGTGGGGAAAATATTGTAAACTACTGTATTTCTTGTGTTGCACAGGCAGATGCAGCATGACGTTGTATCAGACAACTTAAGTATTTTGCTCTGCCTGTCAGGATGAGGGGATAGGACACTGTACACCTGCTTTTCAAATCACGGGTAATTTCTACTTGAATAAATGGCTTTTGTTCTCTTTGTGAGGCCCAGACAATAATTTCTTCTTGGAACTGAAGGTCCTAGGGTGACTTTTGTGATCCCAGCATTATCTTATATGAGAAGGACCAGAAGAGGACTAGGAAACTTCAGATCTGGGTCACAGCCACTCCTTGAGAAGTAGCTACAGACTGGCAGCTGGTATAAGATACACTATGTCCGTCCCAGATGCGTGGGAAAGTACATTGAAATTGTGAGTGGTTTTTATTGGTGTACTGTCATCATTTTGTTTCAAAGTAAAGTTTCTATGTAGTATCCTTCAGATAACAGGGGTCCATTAGTGTTTGTTCCTGGCTGAGCACGGGTGGGGTGTGAGGGAGGGAGAGCAGGCAGAACAAAGCTCTTTGTCTTCAGCTAGTCATTCTTTACAGTCACGGACTGTGCTTGCTTGTCTGGCTGTGTGGTGCGTCCTTGTGTGTGTAGGATCTGTATGCTCCTAGATATACGTATCGGAGTATTAATAGGTAAGTATGTTTTGAATGATCTCTGCTGTTTCTCTTCTGTTTTATACTCTTCGGTATCCTGTAGTGAATGCATTAGTTCAAGTACACCCATTCATTGCACCACATATGAAAGAACTTTCTGATGTGGCAGACTGGTCAGTGATGTGCTATATTGCAGTAGGTGCTGCATCTTTGCAACCCTTACTAGGGGGGGAACTTCCTCACCTATCAAGAGTGGCTGGACTTCTGCCATGCCCTTCAACTTGGAGGCCGGTTTTCCAAGGGTTTTGTATTGGTGCGCCACACACGCTCAGAGAGTTTAATTTCATGTCCGCTTCAGGATATTGAAGGTAGCTTTCAGTTGTACATGATCTCAATGATGTCTGGTTTTCAGAGGTTCTCTGCTGACATTGGGGTTTGCTGGAATGGTTCATCATCCTCTGGTTTGGCTGTCTCAAACTTTGTATTTAGGATGGTAGAGAAGCTTCTCTTTATGTCTCCCAACTGAGAAACTTGTGTGCCTGACTCTATTTCAATACAAGGATATTTTTAAGGCCGTTTAGTAAAATGGCTTCCTGACATGTATTTGAGCTTTGAATGATGAGTTGGGTGTTGTGCCATAAGAAGGGACATCAAAATAGGATGAGACATGTCCCTGTGGGGCCAATGACTGGCTTATAAGTCATGGTGGTGGGAGGCACTAGCAGCCCAAGGTGGTTTATAAAATTCAAGTGTAGTAGGCAGTACTCATGACCTTAGTTTGAAATGTACTAGCCATGTCTAGAGACTTAGTTGGATTCAGTACTTTTTTTTAACAGTTTCATCAGGTTTTCATTATGCTTATGCGCGTTGCTGTGTGGTGTTTTGTTTTATGTTTCTAGCATCCAGCTGCTGAAATATGTTTTACACCTTGGAACTTGCCTAATAGCTTTTCATCTTCTAGCAGTGTGCATCTGTAGCTGTGACCTAGCATTAGGTGATGTAGTTTTCATCACTTTCAGTTCTTAAACATCAGGGTGGGTGAGGACAAGTGCCTCTTTGAAGTGACCAGAGCTCATAAAAAGGCACATGATGGCAACAGAGAAATCTTCTGTTAATTACAATGCCAGTTCTTGGGAAATGCTGTGAGGCCTTAAACAGTCATTGTTTTTATAGGGCATGAAGAAGGACATTTTTTCCATTCATATTTGTCTTCTACCGTCTGCAGATACTTATGAAAAAATTAATATTGCTGCTCTTTTCTGTGAATCCTAATGGTTCGATAGACTGGAAGGCTGTCCCTTCCATCTTCTGTGCTATTTATTTTTAGTCTTTCTGAAGAGATGTTTTGAGAGAAATGCTGGGAGGTTAACCTAATGACAACTTCTGGTTTAGTTTCTCCAGTAGTAGGATGGGGTTTGGCCAGTTGTACCTACTATTCCCAACAAGAAGAAACTGATCCTGTGGGAGGGAGGAAATACTACCTCTTAATTAGCGTTGTTGCTGTTGTTTAAAATCCTTCAGTGTTTGGTTTTAAAGGCACACCATAATCATTTGATGTTCATGCAGAACGCGTATACATATGTATGTATTTTTTTTCAAGTTTAAGCACATAAATGCAAGAGAGGTGGGGGGTTGGGGAGGCTTTCTATTTGTCTGCATGATGGAAGGGCAATCCAGTTTACACTTCATCTCCTGCTATTTTGTTTAGTAAGTGTTTTCCACTCTTTGTGTGCAAGGCAGTACTGGAGCACATTTCCTGCTTTAGCCGAACAGGAAGCTTTATTCAGCTTATTCCTCGGGAAACCCCTCCTCCATCCCTAGCCACCAAAAGTGAGCATTATTTGAGACAGTATCAGCAGTAGGCAGGAGATGAAGGAGCTGGCTGCCTTTCTGGGCTTTCCATAGCTTCTGGTGTAAGGATAGACTGTACAAGACATTTGTCATCTTGTAATAACAAGAAGAAACTTTCTTTAGAAAAAGGTTTAGAAAGAAAAACCCAAAACCAAACCAAACATACACACCCCCACCAAAAGAAGAAAAAAACCCAACCACACCACAACCAAAAACCCCAAACCAACCACCAAAACCATGGTGTGCTGTTGAGGAAGCTTTGGTGAGAAAGGAGTGACTTTCAGGTGAAAAATTCTAACCTTGTTTGGGAGCTACAGTTTGGCTTCGATACTCTGTAGATGCTTGAGGTGACTGAGCACTATGGTACTTTTCTTCTCTCTGTTGCTGTGTAATATGAAGATTCAGCAGCAAAGTTCAAACCATGTTAAACAGTTAATTGAGAAGTTCCCCTTGAGGGGGAAAAAAAAAAAAAAGAAGAAATTTTCTCTTCTACCCTGTTGTAATTATTCAGATTGCTGCTCAGAAGCAGTATAACTCTTGTTTTATTTAGCTAGTGCAAGACTAATTATCTGTGGAAATTCAACCTGATCCAAAGGAGATTTCATTTGAAATAAGCAGGAAGAAAGTCTGAGTTAGAAAAAGATTTCCCATGGGGACGGTGGGCCAAGTTGCTGTCCTGCTGAGTGGCAAAGCTCCAGCTGAATTCAGTTTGATGAGCGTTTGGCTTGCTGTTTTGAAAACAGTTGACACTCTTTGGCTGAAATGTAGAGCTGCTTTGTACGTTTCTCAGAACCTATTATACACCACCTATGAACATTTATTTCCGTAGATCTTATGGTTGGCTTGATCATTCAGGAAAATGGTGTTTAGGAGAGGGAGTTAACTAAATTCAAGTATGTTTAATTCATTGTTTTTAATTAGGATCTATTTTGAAGGTTCCTAGATATTTTAGGATACAATAAAATGTCTTCAGAAGTTTCTCTTCCTATTAGTATTGGCACAGTCTCAGTTTGGTTGAGTGTGAGCTAGTAATCTTGGTCTTGTGGGCTTCTCTCCTAAGCTGCTAATATGAAGTTCCTGAAGAAGAGGCATTTTTGGGGTGAACCTATTAACAAACATAAAATAACACAGTGGAAAGCCACTGAAATTTTTCAAAACCTCTGTCCTGGAATTTAAACCAGCCTCTAATCAGTGGAGGGTCAGATGAGGCTTTCAAGGGGCATGGTGAGCAGATTATCCCGCATGTGTTTAGTGATTCCTGCACCTTCCTCCAAAGCGTTTGGTGCTGGCTGCCATCAGCCACAGGATACTGTGCTTAACGTTGCCAAGGTCAGATTCACTGTGGTAATTCGGCCTTTTTCTCTATTTCTGGGTGAAGGAGGAGCAATTTCCTTTTCCTCATCTTTCCTTTTTCCCCCTGCTTGTTCAGATAAATGATAGGATAAATGAGGGCATGTGCTTTGGTTCCTGTTATCAGGAGTGTTAGTGCAGCACAAACAGAAAGGGAGATTGAGAAATAGGAGGACTTAAAAAATGCACATTGAAGACTTGGCAATTATGCAAAGTCCCGGTTTCTTTTGTAGTCATAAACTAGGTATCAGCAGGCAAGATCAAAGCTGTCCACCCTAACAGTTAACAAGATCAATTAAACATGGTAATTAAATGTTGTTCTCGGCTGTAGGTTGGATAGGAAACCTGCTGGTTGGATGGCAGTCTCCAGAGAGCCTGCATGACACGCCACTTAAGAGACTAGAAAAAATATCTTTCTGCCTGTGGGTTAAGCACAGATTAATGTGGGTGGACTTTGCAAGTTGTTTGTATTTATATTGTACTGTGTTTTAGTTGGGCAGGTCTTCTGGCTTCAGGCTGTTGTGTTTTTTTTTCTTTGTCATTTGTGAATGATGGTGTTTTAAGTGAGGTTGTTTTTATTTATGTATTTATTGGCCTCTTGTCATTTAATCATCATTGTGCATATGGGAGTTCGTTGCCCTTTGAGAATTATGAGTAGTTAGAATATGAATGTTTAAGGTCCTACTGAATGTGGTTTGAGTTTGTCGCTGCAATCTGGAGGCAGGGTAGCTATGTCTGCAGAGAGAGGCAGTGCCGAGTAATTGCTTTGCCGTAACTCCTCTTTGTAATTTCACTGTAGGAGCCACTGGTCTACCCACTTTTCAGGTTAAGGGCTGATTATTTGGTTTTTTGCCTGCCTCTTCTCTTTCTCCTTTTCTTTAGTAGTTCAGGCTCCCTGGGTGTGCTCTGAGCTGGCTTTCCATCTCCAATCCTGCTTGCTCTGAGGTGTGATAGTTTCAATGTCCGCTCTGCACCTCGCCACCCATGTTGTGCCTGATAAAACTGGCCTTGGGCATCTCCTCTTCCTCACATACAATACTCTTTGTATGCCTGATAGTTGGTAGGATTTGGGAGGAAGAAGTTGAGGGGATGGGAGGCAGAGACAGGAAAGGGTGAAATTTGATGGAGCTTCTGGCTTTTTCATGACAACCCCTCCATTTCATACTGCTCAGTGTTAGCCCCAATGTAAGGCCTTCCTAGCTGGGGTCATGGCACAGTGGATAGCACCATAGTAATGGTCTTAATCTTGTCCAAGTATGTCCCTTTGTTCATTTTTTTTTTAAATGCTTCCCTTTCAAACACAGAGATTTCTATTGCTCCGGTGCAGGAATATAAATCAAGAGCAAAACCATTTATACCATTACAGTGGTGGAAGTGAGAGTATCCAGGTATTATTGGAATTAAAAAAACACAAAGGAATTCACTTTAACATATATCTGTGGCTCAGTTCTTACAACTTTTGAACATAAAGGACATTTTAATGTTTCAGTAGGTTTAATTTCCCTCATCTACATGTGAGCAGCAGTTCTGTTTTAATCTGAAATTTAACATCTTGGCAACCAGTAGATCTGTTAATTGGTTGGATAGTCCTTTTACTGTAATCAAGCTGTAGTCTAAGCAAGTTTGGATTAAGATTGTAATTTAAAAATTAATGTAGTTTCTACTTTTCAAAGATTAGGACTGAAACAGATGCCTCCTGAAGTAAATTGGAACTATGGATGCCATCTGAAGAATTGAGCCACTTAATTTTTCTTCTTGTAATAAATACTAATGTAAATCGTAATGGAAAAAGTAGAGATTTCAAGCATATTGAGTAATAGTGGTGGGTTTTTATTTTTTATTTTATTTTTTTTCTAATTGAATGGCTAAGTGGAAAATGGAAACAAGAGATTTCTCCAGAATATTCTAAATGGTAACATATTGTACTTGAATGCTCTTCTTTCTCCTTGCTCCTCCCAGTTTTCTTTCTTTTCAGTATCCAAATGCTGGCTTCAGAAGAGCTCTCATCAGCTTTTTAAGTGGTGGCATAAATATTGCCTCTCACTGGCTTACATATATCCTTCTGTGTCTGGTTGTTACACTGGTAAGCTTTCTCAACAGCTTGGGTTTGAATAAGAAAGCAAGCTTTAGTCTTTCTCCTGGCAAACAGACATCTGTGTTCTGTTTTCTACTTTGGCGAGTTTTGGCTTTTGGCAACAGATGGAGTTTGCTTATGGGAAGCTCAGCAGGACCTGAGAGGAGTGCTCTGTGGGTTATCTTTAGTGGCACCTTTTGTTCCTGTGGTATGGGAGGAAAGAGCTCCCAAGTGAGTATGTTGGCTTTCCTTTCCTCTTCAATATCTAGTTGATGATGAGTGACTGAATCTGATTGAATGCCTTGAAAAAACAAACAATATTTGGCTAATGCAGTATCTTTAAATGCTAAGAAGAAAACCTCAAAATGCTCTTAGCCACATTGCCGTTAGAGGCACTTAAAACATTTTGAACTAGAAAAAAGAAGCCAACTACCAGGAAATGGGAGCAAGCTCTTACAAAACTTATCTAGGCCGTTCCCTTTTTTGTTAACTGTGGTGCTGGATTTTCAATTTGGAATAAAGATAGTACAAGCAAAGCTTGATTGATTACACAGCAAGATCCAGCCTTCCAACCCACTTATTCTGGACATGATGTAAATGAAATAGTTTTTCTTCTCAAATTTTGAATGATTCCTCACCCCCCCCTCCAACACAAGTACTGGACACTGAAAATGTTTCTTTGCAGAAGTCCAAGAATCCAAGAATTTCTGGAAATAATAACTCTGTAAGATTGGGATATATGTTAATGTGTATATAAACAATAATGCAATGAAGTATATGGTAATAGTCTCCTGTACACTATTTTGATTCATAGTGTTGGAAAGTTGGAAGCCTTATGTTGTGAACTTCAGCATTTTAAATACGAGAAAGAACTTTGTTCTGCATGATCTGTGAGGGGGAGAGTGAGAATACTGTAACGTTCATAATATGCATTTGTGTGTTAGTTTAGATGCAGTTTTCTAAAACTTGTTCATTAAACTATTTCCTTGCTATGTTAAAATAAAGGTAGGTAGTTATTGCATGGTTCCTCTTGCTAGCTTTTTTTTAATAGCATGTGTATGTGATAGAAGATCAAGAGCATTATAAGCATATTTATCACAAAAAGTCAGTTTGCACAGCTGAATCTATGCCATAGGGAATGGGTAGGGTAGGAAATAGAAGGGCAATAATGGGGGAATAGAAAGATTTTGTACCAGTTGTGTTCAGGAGCTTGATGGAAGCCAAGATACAGGAAACTGGTATAGCAACTGATCTCCATGGGGCCAACACCCTTCGCCGTATCTCTGGCTGCTACCCTCCCAGTGGGGAGCGTGTGCAGTCCTGTTGGGCAGGCTGGGACAGCCTGAGCCCTGCAGGGAACAGTCCTGCCAAAAAGGGGGGGCCCTGACCCTGTTGGGCTGCAGCTGGGCTCCATCCCTGTTGTGCAACATGTGCCCAAGTGGCTCTGCCTCTGCGCTTGGTGAAATCCCGGGTAGCATCGTGTAGGATTTGCCTCATCTTGGGGAGGCAAACATGATCTTAACAAGAGTGGTTTAATGTAAGTAGATTATTACACTTGTTGTGAAATTATGGTTGCAGTTATTATATAATAATGATAAAATATACAGAATTGTAATCTATAGTAGTCATATTTAACTCCAGGAAAAATAAGAAAGCTGGAGAAAAAGGAGGTGAGTGTGAGCCAGTTCTCTTGCCCTGCCTTGTCTCGGTGGTTGGTAGCAGGACAGGGCTGTCCTTCAGCAAGAAGTCCCCTGCATGGGTAGGAAGGAGGTTTGCTCATCCTGAAGGAAGGTGAAACTGCAGTTTGGCCTACTTGTGATCACAAATTTCCTTAAAACATTAGCAAGCACTTACTTAGCACAGCCACAATACAGATTTAACTGTGAGCATAAGGCTCTTTGCCCTGAGAGAGTCTAGTCTTAACACATAAAAGTCAAGCTAGAAGATGGTAATTTAGTTAAGTGTGGTTTAAAAAGGTCTGTGTTGAAGAACCCAAAGTTTCACAATAGTTATGGGCCTTCCTGAGGTCTAGAGGAAGAGCGGGTAATTAGAAATCCACGGAGTGTTTGCCTGAGGTGAAGAATACCACAAAAACATAGCGCTCTTGGTGTTTTTATGTTTGTCATGTTACAAAAGCCTCTGTTTGTTCAGTATCTTACAGAGCGTTGTGTCTACTTGATGGTTAAGGAAGGCCAAAACCATCTGCAGTACTTATTATCTTGCCTGCTCCCACTCATTGCTGAGTTTGGCTTGAATTCTCTCATTTGTGATGTCCCTCTGAAGAGCGTGGTATGTAGCATGGGAGGGAGCGCTCTTCGAGGCGTGTTGTTTTGACCCTGTTGCTCTAACAGAGCACGTTTTCCTCTCCCACCCCTTTTCCCAGCACACAAAATACAGTAGCTTTTTCCTTACAAACCATTTTGTTACTCTTAGTAACCTTGCTGACAAATTGTGAAACTTGCAGCAGTCTGGAAACAGCTACAGCTTGTAATTGGTAGGATGAAGGGTAGGTAATTTAGCAGTGTATATAGTGATGATGTGCTGCAGGTTAACACATCAAATATTTAAATGATTTAAATGCATTGTGTAGTGTAACTGGTAGAAAAATGAATTAGGTCACGATAGACAAAAGCCTCTGTCAGCTGGGCATGTTTGTGCTCCGTTGGTCTTATCACTATTTATGTCTATGCACATACGGTATTTCTAATTTAGATTATTATTAGTGGCTTATAAAAATAAAATATGAATAAACTTCATCCTGAAGACAATTTAAAGCATGAGTATATTTCTAGTAGAAGTTTGAATTTACCAGGGAGAATCCCAGAATAACTCAGCCTTTAGCAGAAATAGCAGATTGGGAAAATGACTGATTGAGAAAAGACAGATACCACCAAATAGCAGGCTTAGTATGAACTCTGTAGGTAAATGCTGAAGTGACCAGTGTCTTTCTCATTGCTCAGCCTGAAAGTCCTACGTGATCTCAGTTAACACTAGAGCAGAGTCTCCACTTAGAAGGTGTTATAAAAGATACTTGAACTGTGTGCCATTTGCTGCAGTACCTTTTTTGATTTCTCTTTCTGCCTCAGTGGCTGTTGTTGAAGCTGTGAGTGTGTGAGTTGAAATGAAAATATTCAAGGAAAGGTTCTTGAGGCTGCTTGAGCAAAAAGATCATGTATTGACAGATTTGCAACTGAAGGGGTAAATGCTATTTTCATGGTCACTGAAATCACAGAATCCCAGATGTGGGACAGCACCTCTGGAGATCATAGAATCATTTGGATTGGAAGAGACCTTTCAAGGCCGTCTAGTCCAACGCAGTAAGCAGAGACATCTTCAAATAGATCAGGTTGTTCAGAGTCCTGTCTAGCCTGATCTTATGTTTCCAGGGATGAGGCATCTACCAGCTCTCTGGCCAACCTGTTCCAGTGCCTCACCACCACAATTGTAAAATATTTCTTCCTTAGATCTAGTCTAAATCTACCCTCTTTTAGACTACCCCTTATTCTATTGTAACAGGGTCTGCTACAAAGTTTATCCCCATCTTTTTTTATAAGCCTCCTTGAAGTGTTGAAAGTTGGCTATAAGGTCTCCTCAAAGCTTTCTCTTCTCCATGCTGAAAAATCCCAACTCTGCAGGAGAGGTGTTCCATCCCTCTTATCATTTTTTGTGGCCCTCCTCTGGACCAGCTCCAACAAGTCCATGCCTTTCCTGTGCTGAGGACTCCAGTACTCCTGGATGTAGTACTCCAGGTGGGGGAGTCTCATGAGAACAGCATAGAGGGGGAGAATCACCTCCCTTGAACTGCTAGTCAGGCTTCTTTTGATGCAGTCCAGGATAGAGTAGGCTTTTGGGGCTGTAAGCGCGCATTGCTGGGTTATGTCCAGCAGTGCCCCTGAGTTCTCCTTAGGGCTGCTCTCAATCCCTTCATTCTCCAGCCTGTGGTGATACCGGGGATTGCCTTGACCCCTGCACAGCACCTTGCACTTGGCCTTGTTGAAGTTCATGAGATTTGCGTAAGCCCACTTCTTGAGCTTGTCCAGGTTCCTCTGGATGTCATCCTGTCCCTCAGGCATGTCATCTGCTCCACTGAGCTTGGTGTCATCTGCAAATTTGCTCAGGGTGCACTTGATCCCACTGTCTGTGTCATTGATGAAGATAATAAACAGTGCTGGTCCCAGTACGGACCCCTGAGAGACACCACTTGTCACTGATCTCCATCTGGACATTGAGCTGTTGACCACTAACCTCTGGATGCAGCTACCTAATCCAACCCCCTACTCAGAGTAGGCTCAGCTTGAGCACGGTGCTAAGGGCTGTGTCCAGTTGAGTTTTGAATATCTCTAAGGAAGAGGTGTTCACAACCTGCCTGGGCAACCTGTGTCAGTGTTTGATTACCCTCAGAGTAGAAAAAGTTTTTCCTTATGTTTAAATGGAGTTTCTTGTATTTCAGTTTGTGTTCGCTGCCTCTTGTCAAAGCATTATATGCAGGAACGCTAATATAATCTTCTTACTGGAAGGTTGTCCCAAGAAGGGTGCTAACTTGCACTTAAGATGGACAGCCTCATCAAGAGAGCTGGAGTACTCTGTGGCCTTAGGTTAATGTCTTGGCACATTTATCTGGAAAAGGATGGGTAAGGGAAGGTCTTAGTTCATCAAGTAACAAAGATGGCAGCCAAAAATAACATTTTAAAATTATTTTAAAAAATATTTTTATTTATAATTATTTATTTAAGGACTTCTGACTTTGCAGTGCTTCTTTGGAAGAGCTTTAATACTCTCAATAAAATACCTACTGCTTCCGTTGAAAGGCAAGGTAATAATAAACTCGATTTCAGAAAGACAGAAACCATCTCCAGTGGAGACAGTAGAAACTGTTTACAGTGTCGCACCTTACAGATGCTGTCGACAATGTCTCTTAGAGAGTGAAAAGCATTCAGTGTTTCCAAGAGGAGTCCTGAACAACCCTTCCGCATGCTTAAGAATTTCAGCAGCGGCTTCTTTTTGAAATTCTGATGAAGATTCTTGGCTAGGTTTTTGGAAACCGCCTAGGATCTAGGTTACATTAATACTCTTTTTTTTGCTTGTTGATGGGAGCTTTATTAGGCAGGTTAGAAAAGATACCACATAGTTCTGTCCTTCATCTTGCTTAGGGTAAGCAAGTGAACTCCAATGAGTGTTACAGGAAACATTGTTTTCATCATCCACAGCAGCAGCTGATCAAATTAAGTAGTCCCTTGGTATCCCGAGTTGCTGCTAATTAAACAAATTTTCCTATGCTTCCCCTAAGCAGGCACACCTTTACGCTGAGTTAATTGACAGAACTTTGTATGTGTGATGATGCTTTAAATGAAACTTGTGATTTAAGAGCTAAATAAAAAATATTGGAGAGAAATAACTTATTTTAAAATGTTTTTGTTAGGCTGCAGGATTATCTGGTATTTTACTATTTTACTTACATGGATCGCAAACTATTATGACACATTCATTTTTTTTTTTCCAATGAAAGTTCATAAACTCTTGTTAAAATGTACAAATTCACATGGAGGAAGCCAAACTGGCATTTGATAAAGCTATATTTAAAGCTCTTGGCAGGACTTTTCCCATATGAAAGACATTGTATGTAAGCTCTTGAAATAAAACTTTAAAAAGTTTTGAGATGACAGTTCTAAAGACTACCAGATCATCCTAAAATTAAGAGATTTAAATACTAGATCACAGCTTTGTGTCAGAGTTTTCTTGTCTTACTGTGTCTTTGTATCGTACATCTAAATTGATCTTTGTTACAGCACCTCTGGGAAATATCCACTGGATAAGCTTGTAATCTCAGGTATTTGGCACCTCTGTTGCTTTCTGCTGTGGAACCTTGCAAAAATGGGGTTCACTAAAAAGTCTGACCTTAAGAATTTGAGTGTAATGAATGACTTTTTTTTTTTTTTTACCCCCCTATTGTGTTTCTAAGGAGAATAGTTACAGTCTGTGGAATACATCCTGTTTTCTCTGCTGCAATGAAACCCTTGCTTTTTATTCGTAATACCTACTATTTTTCTTCTTTGTTAAGGCTGCCCACATCTGACCCATGACTTCTTAAAGCCAAAGGCCAAGAGGGATGTGTTCCTTTGTTTTTTACCAGAGAGGAAAAGGTTGGGTTTTTTTAAACCAGTCAGTTTTCCCTGAGGTGTTTTCAATCAAACCTTGTGTGTTTGTGTGTCTCTCTCAAAAAAACACCCAAACAACAAAACCAACCAAAACCCAAGGTCCATAACCCCCAACAAGATCCCCCCACAAAACCTGAACAAAAAACCCCCCACCTGGTGCAAACAACTGATTGACTGTCCAAACTATAAGAAAACCAAAGGAATAAAGGCATTGTATCCTAAACGCTTATATTTTGATTTCTGTATCATTAATAGTGTAGATTAAGAACCTAACCCACAGTCATTTTTAAGTTTGCCAGTACACTTTTTTATACAAGTAGATCATGTAGATAAAATTACTTTTTGCCTGTTTCTTGTTTGCATTTAAGGTCAAGAAGACACAGAGGGGTGAAAGTCTGGGTTGACTTATGATTTGCATTTTCCAGCATCAGTATTGACCTTGAGTTGCTAAGTATGAACTTAGAACAAAAGAGCTTTATAGAAGTGGTTGATGGATGGGTTGTAATATTGAAGTTTCCCTCCCCCATGCTCACATCCTCAGAGCCCGGTCCATCATCAGACTGAAGCTGTGTCTTTATAGGGAAGAGCTCAGTTGCTTCAGGAGTTAAAAATGCTGAGGCTGGCACTTTGAGAGTGTGTTTATAATAGTGAAGATGTAAAAAAGAGGGAAAAAGTGAAAAGTTTGTAGGTAAGTTTTTGTTGTTTTTCTTTTGGAGGGGAGGATATCCCCCAATGTTTCCTAATTAGGTAGTTGTATTAGATCAACATTTTGCCTATGTATTGCATAAGAAATGCCATTACATTCCTTTTCTCTTCTCTCTACAAAAAGCTTGCTTTGTGTTTGGATTGGGGTACATTTTTTAAAATTACTTTTTAATAAAAATATCTTTTTGAATTATATCCCCCTTCAGCTTTTCTCTCATTTATTTCAGTAGCTCTAGCTATTGCAGGTTTGTGTTTTGGCAAAATTGCTGAGATTACCCCTTGTTCTTCAGTGAAATGCTATAGAAAGAGAAGGGGTTGTTTTGGGAGGAGAAGGAGCAGTAGAAGTAGCAGCCTGAACAGTGGTATATCCAGGAATGCTCTGGAAGCTGGATTTTGCAATATTGAAATTTGAAAGTTGAGTTCTTTCTAACTAAGGATTGCCCTTGAGTTTTAATCAAGCTTTATTAGTATTCAGTAATGAATATGATGTAAGAGCAGGACCGCTGTAGAGCGGTAGTGGAACGAGTGTTGCAGTGTTGGGCTGGCACTGTGGTTACCAGCTGGGCTTCTGCCAGTGGTCTGGGATGTCCTGAGATCAGCAAGTGGTGGAACATGGTTACCTGTGCAGTTATACCCAGCTGATGTCTCCTTGCCTTTAATTTATTAATCTCTTTTGCCCTGGATGGAAAAGATAAAGTGGTTACAAGAACAGATGTCATAAATGGTAAGGGATGGATTGAAGAGAAACAAAATTGGCAGGAGGCAATTAGGTCCCACTGAACGAATGAAGTTCTGTCCTCCGCAGCCATTTTGCAGTCAAGTTAGATTCTCATGTGTGTTGTCTTACTGTTGCCAGTGGGGTTTTGTCTGCATGTGAAACAAAAATAAACAGAAGAAGGGGAGGGGTAAAAGTGTCGCTTGCTTTGCTGAAGGGAATTTTAGTAAAAAAACCAAATGAATGTGAAAAATCAACACAAGTTAAAATGCTGTGGATAAAATCCTATGAGTGCTTAAGAGTGCTCACAGTTGCCAGCATCCCTAAGAGACTTCTGATAATGACTAGCACTCTTGTACTGTAAGCTTGCAAGATTTCCTCTAATATGATTTAAGATTTGCCTGAAGGTTAGAGATCTTCCTCAGCAAGTCTTGAAGAGACATATCTTGATTTTGGAACCTGGAAATACTCTTACAGAATTTGTGGATGCAGAAGAATGGACTGATGCACAAGGAACTGGGAAACCCCTGTATGAAAATACCACCACCGCTACCGTAAAAAAGAAAACCTTAAATGGAAGAGCAATATCCCTTCTTTGAAAGCTGATGTTTCAAAGTGAGGCACAGTGTAGATGTGGCCATCGTGATGTGGCCATAGCTATAGCTAAAAGACATTCTTACTCACAGATGTCAAAAAGGCTTTGAGGATGTCAGAACTCCTGTTTTACAGTGAAGACAAAGAAAATTGAGAAAGGTCAAGTGGCGTGTCCAAGTAAGCTAGTATCAGAGCCTGCATCTCAATCTCGATGAAATAGGATATATCAATGGATTAAGCTGCTCTCCAATTCGTAGGCTGCACAGGCTTGATCTGGCTGGAATTGGTTTGCCTTCTGTTGAACTTCACTTTGATCAGTTTGGCTTTGAATAGGACATCGGTGGCCAAACCTGTCCATCAGATCTGAGGAGGAAGGGAGTAGGAGTGCCTGGTATTTTGCAGACTTGGGCTGATTGTGATGATCAAGATGACTTTAATGATAAAGGAAAATTATTACAGTATTCCCTGTAACATTCTATAGACATTTAAATAGAAGGCATTTCTTTTCACTCCAGCATTGTATGAAATGACTATTTTTATTGTTACTATAACATTTCATTTTGGTGCACTATGAAATTCACCACAAAAGTACCTTCTCTAATAATCAGTATTGCAATGGTCCAAAGGAGTCTTGGATTTCCTCTTCACCTGCTCGGCTCTGTGCTTGCCCAGAGACACTGCAACACCATGGTTCACGCTTGCCACGTCAAATCTGGCTTGTACTGGCAGCCTTCCCGCTGGTCTGGTGGTTAATGCCTGGGCTGAAATCTTTCCTTCTGCTTCAACAGTTCTGAAATGCCTTCCTCAAGAATCCCCGCTTTGATTAATTCTAACAAACCCAATCAAAGAATGGTCTTACTACCTAGATTGGTAAGGGATTATAATGTACATGTGCATACTGAAATTACTTCATGAGGTATGTCTGAGCATTTCTGTGGAAAGGGTCAAATACTTTTTGGCTTTGGTTAAGTAAATTTCACAAAAGATGTGTATGTGATATTCCCAGTGATTAATTGCTCTCAAATACTTACCCTAGCTGAGTTATGTAATATGAATCTGAAGGATTCCCAATAAAAAGTTTGTGAATGGTAGATGTACATGTCTGCAGTGGCTTTTGAAATTTTAGATGTGAAAAGTGCTAATGGGAAAAATATTTTACATAGCTCCTAAGATAGGGTCTAGAATTTTTTAAGGACCTTGTGTTTAACTCCCACTGATACAAAAATTTGAGGCTTTGCTATAAATTGTTCCGTATGCTTCTGGCAGAACAAAAGTTGAGTGTATTCAGAGAAATTAGACTAAGGCTGAGAAGTGAAAAATACTGAACGGAAAGGTGTGTACCTAATTCCAACTGCTGCATGTGAAAATCTGCTATAATACAGTTCAGATTGTATGATGGAGTGCTATTTCTGAGTACCTCAGTAAAGATATTTTTTTTGGCAGCAGGATGTTTAGCAATTTTTCTTGGTAATGTGGAGTCCTAAATTTTTCAGAGTGCTTTTGCTGGCAACCCAGAAATTGGAAATGGACAAACATCAAGCTGAACATCTAGAAGTTTTCAGTATGTATAGAAAACTAAATTTCAGGGTTCACGATACCTGTACTAATACTTGAAGATTAAAGAAAAAGTTAGATGTTCTCTTTGGGTTTGGTTGAAAATGGAGTTTGCAAGAGAGTGGCCTTTCTGAGGCGGTTGGAAGTAAGAAGAGGTTACCTCTTGTGCTGGAGTGCTGAGGTCAGCATTGACTGGAGAGCCCTGTGCCTTCTGCATGCAGGGCTTGGGTAGAATGAACAGTTTTTCTACTTAGATGTAAAGGAAATATAGTAGAACATATGTTGTGGTAAAGAAGAGCTTACCTGAACACATGAAAGTGTGAGATCTCCAATCCAGATAGACAGCCAGCCTGTGCTTATCTTGCCTGTGTTGCTCGTACTCACTACTCCCTCTAAAGCAGCTTTATAAGGACGAGGCTGCTGACACACTCACACTCTTTCCATATGATGTGCACTACTGCAGTCATGTTCCCTTGTGTTGGGCCTTGTTTGCCTGTCCCGCAGTGGTCAGCTTCTTGAGTGGGGTCATGCCAAACATGTTTTTGGCTCTGTTTACATGGCAGTGGTGGCTTTCAGGTCTTAATTGCCTGCTGCCAGCTGTGGCAGGGGAAGTGTGACCCATCCACGCTATGCTGGTGGCAGCTCTGTGCTAGCACACATCAGTCCCCCTTGCTCTCTCTCCCAAAGAAGCGGCAGTCTAGACAGACTTGTGCAGTGGGTTACTGGTAGGACCACTCCTGCTTCACTTACGACTGGTTTCTTCTTGGATGCTTGAAAGGTCTTGGTGTTGGTGCAAATAAAAATAAAATCAGACCAAATCTGCTTGTTCTCAGCTGACTAATGTGACTGGTATTATGTGCAGCTGATCGATTTGCTGGTCTTGTTTTCCCTAGAGGGGCATAGCACATACCTTGAGATACTGGGGTTCTGTAGTAATGGGGCTTGAATAATTATTGAAGGTACAAAGATAATTTTTGCTAATATAATAATGTAGTGCAGCATTTCTGTGTGTTCTGTGTTGGATTTTTAGGGATGCCCACATCTGCAGTCCATCATGCAAGGCAGTGCTGCCTTTCCTGTTGTAGGGGAAGATGGATCTTTTGAAGTGCTTCAGCTGGTGACCAGTAGCTTCTTGCTGTAGTGTTTTACTTGGTCCCTATCTGAACCTGATGATTTGATATGTGGGAGAGTAGTGAGAATTGAGGAGGAAAATGCACCATTGCTGAAGTGGTGAAGTAGTAGTGGTTCTACCACCCTCGAGCTTTAAGTCAGGATTTTAAAACAGGTTTGGATTTCAGGGAAGCAAATGTTATATAAAACTGGAGTTTATAAATCGCTGAAAATCACATGTGGGTTTTCTTATGCTGTGGAGAGCAACATGAGTCCACACTTGCATTCATTAAAAAAGTCATTGACTTTACACTTTTCTGTCTTTGTGTGCCTATACCAAAAAAACCCAAAAGCAGCAGCAATGACCCAAAGCAAGTGCTCCCGTGATTCTACAGGCAGCCGTGTGAAAGCACTGGCTGTCACAGGGGTGGCCCAGGACACACATTGGGGCATCTTGCAGCTCCTGATGAGCCTGTGGGGGGAATGATTTGAGCAAGCATGACCAAATGCTGCCATTTGGAGCTGCTGCCAGTTACCAGGAGTTAGAGCAGCCTCTGGTTTTGGCGGCGATTGAGAAAAAAAACATCATATGGGAGCCAGCTCTGGTACATTGTTGGCCAGCCCTCCATTGTTTTATGACCACTCACTATTGGCAGTACCTCTTTCCACCTCTTCAATTACAGTTGCCACATTTTGAAAAAGTATCCTATTCCAAAATAAATGTGCATGTGCAGATTTGCTGGAAATTAACACAAAGTGTGAAATGAAAATAGATTTAGTTTCGGTGTAAGTTGGTATGTGCTTCAGCTCTCTGTAACCACTCCCAAAGGACATAATAAATACTGAAGTGACTGAAGTGTTTAAATATAAGGCTTCATATTGTCTTTAATAAATGTTTTTGAGTGAAAAGTGTCCTGAACTAATGTTAATTCTGTAAAGCAGTTAATGGTGTGATTATGTTTTCAGGATTTTTGTTCAGTTTATAGGTTGATAGGCCACTGTTTGGAGGAAAGAAAACATCCTGGTCTGTTTATAAGTGCATTAATCTAAAATGTAGATATATATTTAATTAAATACCATCAGATAGTCATTTATTGTTCAGATTTATAGTGGTGATATTTTTAGGTTTTTTTTAAAAAGTTCTCCTCACAGTCCTTAAAATAAAGCATGCTGTACTTTCTCCCAACCCCCATCTCCCACAAAAGAAAATATTGTAAAACATTATTTTTAGCTCAAAAGTAATTCAGAAATTACAGGTTGAGTTTTATTAACCTCCTTCCCAGACTGCTGCTACCTATAAGCATGTGTGGCCTGATCTCCTGTACGCAGTCATTCATGTTATTGCCAGCTGAAATCTGTTCTGGGTAATATAATTCCCCAAAGCAATGTTTTTTTTATTTTTGAAACGCTGAATGTCTCGGCACCATGTGCTTATGACGAAAGTGATATTTTCAACCATAACAGTGTTACTCTAATTTACACGAATGGAATGACACTCTTCATTTGTCATCTTTTGAGGCACTCAGTCTTATTCTTGCTATAATTAAAAGTTCAGCTGAAAAATTATGAAGACTAGCCAATCTTGTCCTTTCTTTATGTATTGTTTGCTTGTTTTTCTGGTTGTAGCTTATGTTTTTGACAACCAAACTCTGACGTGGAAATGGCAAATAAGCCCCAATTGGCATATTTCTAAGGTTAGCTAAGCAGCAATGAAAACTGACAGCTATCGAGTAGTGGAAGTAGCAGCTAAACTGGGTTAGAATTATTTGAAGCCGTATGTTGTGTCCATTCATACGTGGCAGTTCCTTCCTATTCTGCATGTAGTTCTGTTCATTTGTTTATGCTGTAGGAAATAAATTACATTTTGAAGATCAGCAGAGCTTCAGAAGTTATTTACTCGCAAGCTTTATTTACAGTAGAAAAAGTACAAGTTTTAATGAACTGTAATGAATCTGCATGATAGATATCTCTCACTGGTCAGTATCAGATGTCTAGTCCTGATTTTTGTCATCGGCTTTACTAAATGTAGTGAATACTCTTCAGCTTTTGGCAAACTTAGTATTGTAAGTATTTGCAATTCTTAAACCCTAGAGACAACACCTAAAAACCCTGAGTGGTCCGGATTTGTTGTGTCTCAACACCTCCAAGTCTCGCTCAGTATGTACTGCTTTGTAGCATTTTACAGTGGAGAACAGGGGCGGAGGTTGGCTTGCTCATCCCCTTCCCTCATTTACGGGATGAGGAGTGTACAGCTCATCTGACTGTAACTAGAAACAACTGCTGAACTTTCATCTGTTAATTACCCTTTCATTGAAGACTGCACTGCTGTAGCATCTGTTAGTCATTATATCTTGTTCAAAAAGAAGCCAGTAGGAAAAAATATAGAAGGGGGGAAAACAGTGAGGTATCAGTTTAGAGCACAGAATTGATAACAAATGTTCTATTTTTGGTTTCTTTGCTGCCATGGAAGCCTTGTACCTTCATACAAATATTATAAGTGTCTTTCATCACCTGTTAAATGAAGTCTGTGCCTGCTGCTTGCAGGTGCTTTGATTATTTTTAGTTTATGCATGTATCTGTAGAAAGCTTTGAAAATTCTTGGCTTTTTTATTCCTTTGCCTGTGATGTTGTATTTCTTCATTGTTTTTTTTTTTCCAGCCATGGTTGTTATCGAGCTTTTCTCTGGATGTCTTTTCATTTTACTTTCTAAAGCGCAGTGGCACAGGGAGCGCGGAGAGGCTCCAGCGATGGAGAAGTTGGAACCTGCATTGCAAGGCTGCAGGAGGTAGCACCAGCTGCACTCAGACACAGGTTTGAGAGTTGTCACTACACTGGTGTCAGTGGTGTCTCTTGAGCAGCCTGCAAGGATCTAACAATTTCGTAAGCTGGAGTTGAGATTTTTAGAACAGTAACAAAGAGAATTTGTGCAGTGATTGTGAGAGGGATTTATATTTTACTTCTTATTGGTTCGGCCTAAAATATAAGGGTATGGTTGCTGATTATTCCCAAACAAAAGAGTAATTTCACATCCTAATTTATGAACATGTCTTCCCTGTCTGATACGATGTGACAGAGCCACTTATAGTGTGTGTGCTTCGCTGTTGGAATGGTGCTCTGCCTAAAACTACAGTACACTTCAGTCTATGCTGATTTTTGTTTCAGCTGGCTTCTGTGTCTTTTCAGTAAGTTTTATCTGTTGGAGCATCTATGCTATGCCCTGGCATAACTCCTCCAGCCATACCTAATTCACCAGAAGAGCTTGGTGTGGTGTGTGTGTGTAAAGCAGCAGGAATAAGGCACCACTACGATGTTCCAGACTTCTTCCAGATGCATTTTGACCCCCAAGAAAAGATAGAAGAACATGAATCCCCCTTTGATGGTGGCAGCAAGTTGGTGGATGGGCTCTGTCCACCACACTGGGTGACACCTGATCTGTGTAACTGCAGGTTGCTGCCACCCATTGTCCTCTCCTGCTATTGCTACAGGCTCCTTGGGACAGATCCAGTGAAGGTGCAGTGCTAGTTCAGCCTATTGATCCAAGGGAAAACTTTCTGGCACAAGGGACAACACAGAGTTTTACTAGATCAGGAGTAACGTCCATGCTGGCGGTGTGATGGTGCATTCACTTCAGCAGTGCCCACCTTAACAGCTTCTGCCCTCTCTCCAGTGTGCTAGCTCAGCACCAAAGTGATCACAGAAGTAACCCAAGTTGAGGTAACTATGAAGAAGTAAAAGAACCTGGTAGGAATTCTTTATATGGCGTTTGCTTACTATAAAACCATACGTAAGTAACCATGTCCTTGGGAGGTTGATGGGCCCAGGAATCTGGACTTGCTGTCCAGTAACTTACCTTGCAAGCTAACCCTGAATGCCTAAACTCAGCTGATCCCTTCCTCCTTGTTTTTGTGGTTGTTTTGTGTTTTTTTAACTCTTTAAGGACAACGATTGGTGCTCTTTATTAAATGGTCTCTTCAGACTGTAGGAAGTCAGAATGCATGAGCTGTTGTGAAATGGCAGCACTTTCTATCCCTCCTGCGGAAGTGAAGGTCATGGGACCAGAAAGGAAGAAATTAGGAAAAAAGCCTCCTAGGCTCTATGTCCTGGGAGTTAGGGCATTTGGCTGGTTTGGATTAATGTGGGGTTTGGTCTGCACTTTGGGATATTTTTTATGCTTTAGTCCAGTGATTTTTTTTCCATGACTTTATTAATAATAGTTGTATTATTATTAATAAAGTTCTGTGTATCCAATTCTGGGTTCTCAATTCTACGTCATTTATAGACTGAATTAATTTACCTAGATTGCCAAGTATTTTTGGCATGTCAAAATGGAAAACTTTGCTTCCTGTATTTCTCTGGAGTATACCTCCCCGCTCTCTGTCATCTCTTTTCTTTGTCTGTAGGGACTGGAATTTTCACTTAGCTGAAATTCCTGTTTCTCTCACACACCTTGAGTATTCATTAGTTTTCCCTATTGAAATTGATGCCAGACCTGTGTGGCTTGATCTACTGCTGTAATTAAATGCAAATTAAACCAGTTTTGCTCAACATTAGTCTGCATTAGAACTTACTAATTAAAAATGCCTAATGTCTTGAAAAACCTGAGTCACTGAACTTAGCCTGGTACAACAGTCTGTGACTTAGTGGCAGAAAGCAGCTGGTTTGGAGTCCAGAGCACAGCAGATGCCTCTCAGATACTGAATAAGTAGAAGACAGGATATTACCCCTTCCTGTTTGCAGCTGCTTTAATAGGAATTGAAAAAGTATTTTAGACGATTATTCACAGATGATGCGTTTAATTCAACCAGGAACTAGTGCTAATGTCCAAACAGGCAGGTCTGCGCTTGCGATTTTTTTGATCCGTTCTGTTTTGCTGGAAACTCAGGGCTTTTAGGCTGCCCCGTAATCCCGCTTTCCCGGGAGCCAGGGTGGGAGCACTGCTGCTCCTCCGTGTTCAGCCCTGCCTGGCTCTTTGACATTCATTGGTGTTTCATCTCCTTTTGCATTAAGATCAAGTTTCCTTTTCCTGCTTGATTTCTCACCCCCCTGGAACATCGCTACCATTTTTATTTGTTCTATGCATTTTCCTTTAGTAATGATGTTTCCCAAAAAGCTCTCCTGCTCAGGACACACTAGGGTTATATCAAGTATTCTAATATTAGATTTCTTTTGTGTCAGGTGCACATGAGGCCTGATTTTGAAATTCCCCTTGGGGTGGGGAGATCGTTATTGCTCAGCACACTTTCCCTTTACTGTGTTAGTAAGCACGGCTGTATATACAGTTTAGCTCAGAACACTCTATATGATTACTAGTAGACATGCTCGTAGGAGTAGGCATATTGGTGGGTAGCTGTTTACTGCCCAGTGTACAATTACTGCTTAATTGCTTTTCATTAGAGTTGTTCTTTTAAACTGGTTCCACCTCTATACACATGTTCATTTCTCGGACTAGTCTTAAACAGCTTGGGAAACTCTTAGGATCATGAAGCCGGTGCCACTCCACAGGCTGTGTATCTGGAATATTTTGGGTTATGGTCACTTTTTGGAACTTAGTCTCTCCACAAGAAGATGACCTTTCTCAAAATCAGCCCCAAACCACAATCCAAACACTGTATGAAGTTTTTACTCTGTTTTCAGTGTCACTAATTAAAACTTTATTCGAAGGAAATTTTTAACATTAATGGTGGTTCTTTTCCTTGTCCCTAATGCTTGGTCATTCCTAACATTCATCCTGCTTGCCCAGATTGTAGTTTCTCAGTAATGTAGTTTGAGTCAGGATTTCTTGGATTTTAGCATGGCATGGACTTCGTTTTTGGCACCAACTTCATCAAAGGACAGTAAATCTTTTTTCATCTATTGAACAAGTATGAATTTACTATGCCTATCCAGTCTGTAATTATAGTCACAATACTGGTGAGTGAACTGTTCAAATATTGCCTTCACAAAAGTTGAGGTGGCTGGCTAGCTAGCAATATAGTGGTTTTGACTGTTGGTGATCTGTACTGGATGTGAACCAGTGCTCTAATATTTACAGGTTGGTAAGATGGCTTGTGCTTCTTGGCTTCTGCAAAATGCATTTGTTGGTTGCCTGTGAGTGCTACTCTAGAAAGAAGGCTGTTAGAGGTTTCACAGTGATAGTAGTAGTTTGTCTTTTAATGTGTGAGTCTTACGTATGCAAGTGCAGAACCAAAAATGCAAAGAGCTCTGGTTTTGGGACTCAGGCTTTTCTTTTAAACTTGCTTTCTGTCATTGCACTTTTAACCCTCTAGCTTTTTCTGAATACAAGAGAAGTAAAAATGCTGAGCATTGTTGTAAGCAGCAGAGAAGCATGCCATCAAAAGCCGTTTTAAGCTTGTGTATACAGTGTTGTCCAATTGATTGGGCACTAGAGTAGACTTGCAAGACTTGGACTCCTAATTCCAGCTCTACCATTAATCCCCCCCCAAACCAGGGATAAACTATTCCTGTATCCCTACGTTTAGTAGGAGGTCTAATCAAGTGAGCTATTAGGAAGCATTGAACAATCCAGTGAAGAGTGTATTTCTTCAGTTCTTCCTGTTGAAATTGTGGCGTCTCTCCAGTTCCTGTTTTAGTCTTGTTACCATTAATAATCCCTCCTAAACCAGTGCTGTGACTCACATTTCTCTGCTCCGGCTGAAGATGAAGCTGGGAGGAGGAGGTTGGTGCATCCTCCACTGGGGCAGTTTCCTGCCCTGCACTTCCCTTTGCCTGCCTGAGAGCAAGAGTTAAATCATGGCAAGCTGGGTGGTGGGGCAGGATGAGGATCATCCTTTTAATCAGGAGTGCTGAATTCAGAACTTCAGGCTTCAGCTGCTTTTCTTGCTGCTATATACCTCATCATACCCCAAATCAGAGTTTTAAGTATGGTACTGCAGAAAAAATAGTAAAGCAGAAGCCCATGTTTTATGCATATGCAGGCAGCACTCCCCTGTGACCTTAAACAGGCAGGGGGTCTTGGCAGGGCTGTGGGGAGAGGTGTGGGCAGAGGGGTCTGATGGAGCAGCAGGAAGTCTGAAGGGAAAGAGGTGTTGAGTGCCAAGAAGAGATAACAGTCAATGAAGGAGAGGCCAGGCCAGCGCTGGGGTGTGTGGGAGTGTTGGAAGGTTGCTGAAGGGGAGATAATAAAAGAAGGGATCAGATTTAAGTAGAAAGAGTGAGAGAAGGAAGAGAGTATTCTTGTTTGTTTGTTTGTTTGTTTTAAAACAAACAAGTGGAAAACCTGTCATGAGAGGGCCTTTGTGGAGAGAGACAAACCAAAACTTGGAGCCTGGTTAAGACTGGGTGGGTGCATCAGCTACTGTGCTTGTAAGCATGGGAACTACTGCCTGCGTTCCTTTGTACAAAACCTGATACTTACAGAGAATACTGCGGAGATTTCTGGTTTAGACTTGGAATGTGGCATTTCAGAAAAAGCAAATGTTCTGCTGTATGTGAGTATGCCTCTCCTGCAACCAGAGGGTGTTTCTGGCTTCCACTTTAGTTCCTTGTCGTGCCTGAGGTTGATTAAGTTCTTGCAGATGACAGTAAAACGAAAGTATAATCTGTTCATGGTGAAATGTTTGCTTCCTGACCCTTCTGAAGGACTGTTTCAACATCCAAAGTTTGAAATATAATTATGATTATTTTAGCATACCCAACCTTGCTCACTGCCCTTTCTCAGTAATGGTTGCTTTATGTTTTGAGAGGAATTGCCATGTGCTTTTTTCAAGATTTGCATATTCATACCAATGTTCTCTTCCTCAAAATAATGGATGTGCTTAGGGGAGAAAAAAAGAAAAGGAAAATAGAAGGACTCAGTGCCCTCTCCAGTACAGTGTCTGTGGAAGTATCATTCATCTTGTCCTTGCTTGAGAGTGTCTTCTCCACTTTCAGCTGCTATATGAAATGCACTAACTCCATAAAATCATAATAGGCCATCTCAGGGGAGATCAAATATAGAAGTTACACTTAACTGTATAACATGAGTCCACTTAAAAGCTAACAGAAATAGAACTCAGCCACAAATAATATAATGCTGCAGGAGTAATAATACACTATATTCTGGGTTTTTTTCTTTTATGTTCTTCCCTGTGTACAGTCCTTGGTAGTTTGGTTTTGGGCATCAACCCTGTATAACTCCAGATGTAGCATGTTTAGAGGGAGAACAGTGGTTTCTACCACAAGATTTTGATGGAACGTGCTTAAAAGAACACTTCCTCTTCTCTCAGGTTCAAAAGTTCTGGTTGGGCTAAACTGATTTGAGATCAGTTCTCATCAAGGAAATCCAAAAGAGTCAGGTATAATTTCTAGAATTCAGTTTCATTAGCTAGAATTGATGGAAACTTTTACAATAAAAAGGAAGCTAGCCATTGGATATTTTTGCAATCATTGGACTGGTATCAGATATATTAAAAACATAAAGTGAACTCCTGGATAAAGATCTAACAAGTAAAATTGGGTACTGTCATAATGTCTTCAAGTATCTCAAATATGTGAACATGTGAACAATGTTTGTATGGTATGGATGAGCATGTCTGACCACAGTGTTACTAAGGACAGGAGATTCAGGTTTGGATAACTCGAAAGTGAATGGCTGAGGAAAACACAGAATCCAGTGCCCAAAGTCCTGTGTTTATATCTTATTTGTAGGTCTACCGACTTTCTACCATGGATCTCTTGTCTTGGTGTCTGTTGTGGAAAGGAGCTTTGCATAATGTATGATTCCTTTCGAAATGGACTTTAAATATTTCTTAAGAGTGCTGTGCTCTGTCTTGGGGGATGGACTTGTAAAGAATTATAAGCATGGGTTGAAGTGCTGCAGAGTATCTGATTTCAGAGTCTCCTCCTAATACTGAAAATAATGTTTCTGTATAGTAACTGTGTAAGCAGAGAAAGGTGAGGGGATCTGTTGTGTCTGCAGCAGTGAAGCAGGTTGAAAGCTGAGAAGCTGCAGTGTGACAGTGACAGCTTCCCTGGTTACTGTCAAATTGTCTGTATTTACTTACCTTACTTTTTCCTCGCAGCCTGACAGTCATGAATTTTGGTAATTCACAGTGGGGAAATTTGACTGCCAAAGGAATTGGGGTTTGTGCATGGTGGGATTTGAACCCAGTGTATGACATTGTATTTAAGAAGTTTGCTTGTTGCAAATGTGCTTGTGTGCTTGTTCTGTTGGGAGCAGAAAGTGCACTTGCAGCTCTGCCAGGGGAGAGAAGGAGGGAGAGGCAGAAGTCCAGTAAATGGTAAGTTTTTGCCTGAATGTAGATGCAGTTTTCTGCTGTGAACTTTTGTACCTGCAGCACTCTTGGCTTCAGCTTTACCAGTGGGAGCAATCAACTGCTGGTCAAGAAGTATTCATGAGAGCCAGACGGAGATTTCTGGGGAAAGAGCTACAAAAGCAAGGGAAACAAATGCACATTAGAAACAGATTAGATTCTTGAATCTTAGTAAATTGAAAAATCACAGGATAACTTTAGCTTCAAAAAGCCTTCTTGAGGTGAGATAGTATTTTTTTGCAAACTGGTATGACCTCAGCCTTCCTTAAACTGCTGCTCAGTGTGAGGATGGAGTTAAAAGAGAAGATTAAAAATGAGCAGACTTCATATGCCTACCTGCAAATCAGCTAACAACCGACATTTTCCATGCTTGGTGGGAAAACAGTACAAGAGTAGTGTTGAGAGAACTCCAGAACAAATCAAACATGTGTGAGAAAAAGAATGAGCAAAATAAGATTGAATTTAGAATTGTGGTGGTAAGAAGCATGGGCATGGCATGTGAAGTACTTGGGTTTTTTTTCAAGTTCAATTGAAGCTTTAATTTGTGGTGAGATGGTTTTTGAAATGCCGACATTATCAAGCACTGGCACTAGAAGCCAGTCGGATGTATAATGCAGATTGGAAAATGTTGAACAAAGTGGACAATAACTGTATTTTTTTTGAAAAGTGTCTCTAAATTCATCCCCTTGGTGAAATTCTGTATCTCTTTCAATTGGCATTTCAGGTTTACCGACTGAAAATCTCTGTGGCTTGACTGGTTGCGAATGTTTTCATGCAAGCACATTAGCTTTTAAGTTGGTACATAAGCTGCTTTTTTTTAAAGAAAGTGAATAAGCTTGTAAAATAGTGTGTTGGAAACAAAAAAAGTCTTTTTTTTTCCTATAGACAGATCTGATTCATCAGAGAGCATCAAGATAATTGTCACGATTTTCATTTTAAAAGGAAACCAAGAAATCTTGGCACAAGTGTAAAACTTTCTGTTGCTATACTGGCCTGTTGCCTGGAGCTAAATATTTGCCTCATGAATTTTCCTTTCCCTATCAGGAACAGGAAGCAATGTTACAAATGAAATGCATTAAGGTTTGTAAGTGATGCCTGTTATTCAAAAAAGGAAAGATGCTGTACATATTATGTGATTATAAACAAGATAAACTGATTTTTATTCTGACTGAAATTTGGATGGTCACTTGTTTTTCGTTATTTGAGTACTTCCTAATGTGGAGGTTTGTATCTACTTGCTGCAGGTCTCCTTCATTTAGATAACTAAAACACACATTAGAGTCAGGTTTAGTTACACAAACACTGTTAAGATGACATATTTTCCTTTTCCTCTGTTTTTCTCTTAATTTTTCTTTTCTTTTAATGAGCTCAGCCATCAGCAAATTGGGCTCTTGCTGTTGCTTTTTGGCCTTCAGTGCTTCAACGTGTTGCTTGTAATTCTTCATCTCCCCTTCCATCCCTGTCCCTGGAGGGGTGCAGCAGTGGCAGGCAGCGAACAGCCCCATCTTCTCTCCTGCGCTCCGTTACCTTGAGTAAAAGGAAAGAGAAACCAATGCCGTCAAGAGACCAGAAAACCACAGAAGCCGTGGACATGCAGAAAAGGCATTTTAACATTCTCTTCCTTTTGGGGCTTCTGGAAATTTTTCTGCTTGTGGGGAAGACCTCACTCTGCTGTGTCAGGCAGCAGGAAACGCAGCATCCTGGGCAGCATACCTGCCTGCATCCCAGGTGAGGGACCACAGGCACCGTCTTAGGTACATAGTATATTCTCTCAAACACAATAAACATGACAAGTGGCTCACCTTTTCCTGCTGCTTGGGATGAGGTATTTCATTCGAATTCATTGCCACCACACTACATGCATGCAGTTGATAATACGATGAAGGGTACTCTAAGGCTACAGTATCATGGTTTTTCTCCAGCTTGGAGTTTTTTGAGACAACAGAGGTGATAGTGCCACCTTTAATTGTCATGGAGGCTGACGAAGGGCTTTTTGCTTTAACTGTGTATCCTACAAAATCTACTCCTTGTTTGAAAGGTATTAGTGATATTTAGCAATAATAAACCACTCAACTTGTATCTTTGTTGAATCTGCAAATGCCTCGCTTTTTGCTGTCTTTTTCTGCTTTATAAAAGTTGCCATGTTTATGGTAGCAAAGGATAGAATGTGATGGTGAAATAAATTAATTAAAATGCAGAGCTTTAGTTTTTTTTCCTGTTTTCTGATTCTCATTTTCTGAAGTTAGGCAAGTTGGTTTTTCTCCAGTCTCTTTCCAGGGTTATCATGTTGTCTGATGTTTAATAATTTCCCTTTCATTACATATCATAAAGTAAGATTTCTGATCTCCAGGACAGACTTACATATTTTATTCTCTTTATAGGTAATTCTCAAAAGTTTTCCTTTTATTCTGCCTATCTTATGCAGCTGTGAAAGGGCTTCGTTCTTAGCTAAGCATACGTGGCATTAACTGTTCACTGTGTATATCTTTACTACATATCTATAGTTCTTGAATTAAACTAGTTTGAGAGTTGGGCACACAACGGAGTTTTTCCATCTATTCTGGAAAAGCTTTGCATGGTAATAAGCACTGCAGTTAGCTGAAGTACTCTTTATTTCCTAATAAAATCTGCTCTCTGGACTCTTGAGGAATTGTGGGAGGGCACAGTGGGAGCCGTGGTTTATGTCTACCGGTGCATTATCATATACCCTTGTAGGAATCCACCAGGAAAGTTTTAGAAAACCACAGTACTGTCTTTTATGTTTACGTTTTTAATCTGTATAGCCTTCCAAGAGTTTTAGGCAGTAATAAAAACTGCAGTCCTACAAAGGACCTATCCATTGGCTTTATAATCTGTTGACTTCACTGGGAAGGCATTTGTTTTCATAAAATGCATTGAGATATATGCTTCCAGTTCCCGATTCATATCAGAAGCAGTTTACTATGTTGAGGCTTTTCTGTTTAACTTCTTTTTGAGTTTTGTATTGCATAAAAGCATCAAAGTATAAAATATTTTTTGTCACTCAGCTATAGTGTTTGTGTGTTAAAAATAATATGTGTATGGATTCATTGATCTGAATAAATCTTTAGAATGTAAGAACTGCCCTTCATTTAGATGACTTATAATAAAATAATACAGAGAGAGAAATTAGAACCAAACTGATGTAGCTCAACCCCAGGAATTACCTGTGTCCATTGCAAGAATTTGAATAACCTGAATTAGAGGCTTTGAATGGGGAGCTGGAGGAGGGGAGGAAGAGAAGGCACTCTGTTTAGGCAAGAGAAAGAAGATGAGTAAGTAAAACACCCAAGACGAGATCAGGAAGTTTGGGGCTCAGACTGGGCGAAGCTGAAGGTATGTGGCGTTGGGATCATGCCCTACGTGACAGTGGTTTTGGGCAGTGAGCAAAAGAAGCGTCTCCTCTTTAATCCCTCATGCACACAGGGACACTGGGTTGCTATGAAAATTTTCAAGCTCTCATTGCAGATTCTCTCTAGCTACAGCAAATTATCGCACACGGATTTTGTCTGGCTGTTCTAATGCAAATGGACAACATTGATTCTCCCGTTACAGAAAAAGTGATATTGAGCAAACCATCTGCACTGGTGTTTTGCCTGGTACAAATGCTGGGTATATAGCTGTTTCATTCTACTAAGCTTTTATTTATAGTTGATGTAAAACTATCCTTTTGTTTGTGAAAACTTGTGACTTCTGTTTTGTTTCTAAAGATATTTGCTAATGAGGAGGTGATGTAATTTGTTTTGGAGGCCAGCCTCTTATACACTGAGTGGTGTCCAATGAATTGAGATAAAATTCCTGATAAATGTAGACTAAGTTAATGATTCCTAACGAGTTGCCAGAATGATGCTTATTGTTTGCAAGTTGTTTTAACTTTTAACAATCTCTTGACAAACCAGCGGAATGGCCTGTTGTGATTTTCAGCAGTGTGTGTTACAGAATGCGCTTACTAGTGCTTTCCACTTGCTATTCAGCTTGCTGTTGCCTGCTTGTTTTCTGTTTTAAAAAGTATTTTCATTGTCAAACCGCATCCAAACTATTCAGTTGGAGCAGCCCATTTGCTGGTGCTCCGAGATGCTTCGTTTTGTCCTGGCCAACACCTGATGATGGATGCAGAATATTCTGAGCCAAATGGTAAATATGAGTCTTCTACTTATGTTGCTATTTTTAGATATATTGATTTTATTTAGGACCAGCACATGTTTTATGACTGTGATTGAATGTAGACAAGGTCATGGTAGTATTGGGAGCTCTGAATACCAGCAAAAAATCCTATGGATGTAAATATGTAGAAAACAGACAAACCATGCAGAAAAATATCCCATTTGCAGAACATGGCTGTGATAACAGGAAGATCTTCGTCTTCTGTTGTTTCTGAAATCATCACAATATTTGGTACTGAATAAGGGTCTTCTGTAAAATCTGAATTTACATGCCTGTCAAAGCTAAATAGCAAGAACTGAGGAGGAACTATCCAGGAAAAGGTGTTTATAATGTCTGCCTTGGTAAAATAGGAAAAAAAATGTAGAAAAGCCTGAAACTATGGGTTATATTGAGTGGTAAATTTTGGCAGAAGATTGCACAAAAATCTACAGACACAGATAAAATAGGTATAAAATAGTCTATGTACTGCATCTTGCATTCTTTACACTTTTATTAAAGGTTTTTCTGCTCAGTGTCATATCAAATACTGAAAATTGGGATGGATAACAGTGCTCCAAAGAAACCTTTCTGATGTGTTTCTGGAATTATTGTTTGTATTTTAGGAATTAATGCAGTTATTAGGGCATGATTCTACAAATACGTACAATTTATCTTTTCTTGCAACACCCGAAGGGAACTGCTCACACAGTCAATCTAATGTGAAAGACTCTTGCAGGATAAAATCTTAAGTGGTCTAAAAAAATAAGATCTCTAAAAGATTTTTAGGCTTTTAAATGCTTTTAAGGTTTATATGTATCTGGTATTTTCTCTCAGGTATGTGTGTCTCCATGTGGAAATCCCCCACTTGTTTATTTGGTTTTGTTTCACACTCTTTTGCATGCTTTTTCTATATTTTTTAACAAATCAAGAGACACTTTTAAAAATTACTTGCTTCTAAAAATCTAGAAGAGCTCCAATGATGTCATACTTAAGAAAAATTCATTTTGATGTTGGAGAGCTTTTGTTCCTCTTCCTACTGTGCAAGTGTTTATATTTTACGTTTTTAAGGAAATTAATTTTGAATAGTTTCTGATTAGTGGCTTGGCCCTGCTTCATTGTCATGCTGACTTTCATATGGTTCTCTTAAAAATAAAGTATCAGCAAGACAGACGTGGTAATGGGAGGAGAGCCAGCAGCTTTAGGTGTTTCTGGCCACCTTAATGTAGGGAAAGCCTCTGAGGTAAGAGCAGGAACTGGGGAGCCGGGTGCTGAGCTGGGTGTCCCTGGCAGGGAGGGAGGCAGCGGCCAGGGCAGCACGGGGAGGGATAGCTGGAGAGCGTGCAATAAGAATACGGTGTCTTTTTCTCCCAGCTCAGGGAGATTAAGCATCTGGTTTATAGCATTGCATAGTGGTCTAGAACAAAAGGAATGTAACTGGGAGCAAAGGTGCAAAATACTGGAGAAATGAGCGGCTGAGGGCAACCACTGTGTTATGGCTTCAGATGCAGCCAGTAGTGCAGCGGCTGGCTGTGGGGTGCAGTTCGCGGAGGACTGGCTCTGAAGGCTGGGCCAGCTCTGCACCCCAGCAGCCCTGTGCTGCTGATAAATAGAGAACTGGAGTGGTATGGTGGTGCCCAGTTAGGATGGTCTGTGCCAGTCAAGTCATTGCTAACCGAGGTGGGACATACCAGCACTGGGACCTGGCCTTTAAATCGTTTCCCCCTTGTAGTGAGGGTGTGGATGGTTTTCCTTCAAAGTTCCTAGTCCAGGTTATTCCCCTGTCACTGCTAGAATCTCCCTGTTTGCTGGACTAAGACGTGTTATTGTTGCAGTTCCAGAATTCATTGCTTTCAGTCATTCAGTATGAAATAAATGAATGCCAGGTACATAGAAGTGCTCTGTAATATAGTTGAAGATGTGTAAAGGATTGGAGGGGAAAGCAACAAAACATCATTTCCGCAGCACATTTAATTTTGTGTTTGCTTACATGTGGAAGACCTAATTGAATTTTAAAAGGTCTTCATTTACTAAAAAGGGAGTTTCTTCATGACTGTACAGTCAGTAGGTCTGAATTTATTCTCCTCCCATTGTCAGGTGAATTTAAAACTTGTTCAAGCAGATAAATCACAGCGAAACAAGCAAACCCTGTTGTGTTTCCTTAACCCTCCTAGGAAACTGCAAATCAACTGGAGGGGTATGGAGAGTGACAGTTTGCAGGTATTCCCCCCATTTTTTGTCCCTTAACCCTTGCCACTGCTGGGTGGTTGGCAGCCTTGTACTGCTGCACACATCTGCCACAGCAGCATGCTGCTTAAGCCAGTCAGCCCATGTCAGTTTTGCTAGTGTTTTATTATTAATTTATTATGTGCTATGTCCCATCTTGTACATTGGTTACAATTGTTTTATTTCATTGTCAGTTTTCTAATCCTGTTGGCATAAATGGAGTTTTGGAAAACTACACCAGTGAAGAGTTTAGTCTAAGGCAAGGCTTACATCTTAAATGGCTTTCATTTCTGTCCTATGATACATTATGTAAAATCCACTCTGGTTTTCTTTGTCATTTTAAGTAATAGGCGCTGCTGTGGCTGCAGCATAGTCTCTGATGTTAGGCTAATGAGGTGAAGAGCAGGATTGCAGGTCTCCATACGCTCAGCTGCCGTGGTTGTTACCAAGGTCCCGGGTGGCGGATGGCAGCCCAGGTACCCGCTCTTGCCTCTGGGACAGCCCCTGCAGCGGAGCCCGAACTGGTGGCTTGGAGATGCATTTGGGCATGTGTAGGAGTTACTGGGGTGGGGACATGCCCGTGGGCTTAGCACCTAGGAGACAACTAGTGCAGAAATGGAAGTTCCTCTTAATTTTCACATTAATCCTCCACCTAATTTTATTTTTTTTTTTTTTCCTGACAAAGTGACTGTACCTGCTTTTTATCTGGCAGAATTCTGTCAGCCTGGGATTTTGTTCCTGAACTCTGAAATGAATCGTGTGGTGATGCTGGTCTTTCCATTTGCTGAAGCTTGCTCAAGAGGAGTACAATGCCCTGCTAACTCAACTGTGTCAGTATTGGCTTCATCACCACACCAGAAACATCTTTGTTCACTGCTTGTTTATAAAGCTTTTCCTGAATGTTTTTAAATTGGTGTTACCCACTGGGAGAAGTTCTAGGTGGTTGTTTTTATTGGAAGAGCACAAATGTGCCTCTACTTACAGTGTGTAGGTTTAAGTGAAGTCTGAAAAATTTGGAGGGAGAGAAGACCATTATTTGGTGTTAATAGATTTGAGAGTAAGCCTCTATCTATCGATCTATCTATCTATTGATCGATCTATCTATCTATCTATCTATCTATCTATCTATCTATCTATCTATCTATCTATCTATTTATTTTTACTGAAGAACAGGAATTTGTATATTGCCTGGAGGTGCTAAATTCCCAGGTAGTAGACAATAGAGGAACTCAAGTAACTGAAAAATTGAATGTAGACATGCTTCTTGTATGGTTGTAGAGCTCTAAGTAAACTGCAGTCGTTTAGACTTTTTAATTAAAGAGTTAATAGTCATATTTGGGAATAAAATAATATAGACTTTTATGTAGAATCTGAATTATTTTCCCATGTTTTCATCCCTTACCTCCAAAAAGTATGGGCAAAGGGAAAGCATTGTCAAGCTAATATAGTACAAAGTTAAACTGAACTATAAAGCTCTAATGTGTGTGTTTATAAATTCTGCTCTTTCCATCTATTTGTGTTTGGGATAGGACAGGCCAGAGCTGAAATTTAAGACTTTTTAAGACTTTTAAGACTTTTCCGTTCTATTTCAGGTCCTGCTAATTTGCCTATGGGTAATTCAGAAGCAGTATCCCTTGAGGGCCACATGCCTTCTGTGTGCCATGCAGAGATATTCCTGACACTTTCTATGATTTATGTGAAACAACCTTGCTTACCTGTTGACCAAAATGAGTGAAGTTCTGGTTTTTGTTAAATGGCAAGTTACTTCTTCTGCTTTATTTCTTCAAAATTATTTAAAAACTTTTTGGAGGCCGAAATGAAATTGCCTTTCTTTTTTAAGATCTAGCTCTTTTCAAGTGTAAATTGTTTGGAACTGAAGGTTATTGCAGTTTGATGTTTCTGGTAGCACATGAAATCTTTGATGTCAGTTGTTTTCCAAACAGCCACATTATTCACATTTCCACAGCATCACTGTGGTTAGTGTAAATTTACAGACTTTTCACAGACTTATAGGAGGGACATTAAGTCAAAACTTTAAAAAATAGGTATAAAGCTTGAGTTTTAAACAAGTTTTACTGTTGACAGAAGTAGCTTGATGGGTTTCTCTCCATCCCTCCCTGCCCAAAAGTGAGGTGAGAAGCTTATATGTAATAACTGCTGCAACCACTCTAGACTCTTTGCTATGTTATAGTGTAGTACCATATGGACAGTGTCATGTCCTAGACCTAGTGCAGTGCCATATAGATACAGTTGATGTGTCTACTCTGTTAACTGTGAAAGGATGACAATTTTTGATTCACTTACAGCTGATTTTTTAATAATCTTATGCTGTGGAATGACAAAGTACGGTTTGAAACGCACTGTTGCTTCCTTCTCCTTAAGACTGCTGTTCTGATCTTCTTTTTTGTGAAGGCTATGTGGTAAGACTTTAGGGTTTTAATGGTGAAGGAAGCACAGTCTTTCATTGCCCACTGTATTTAGTTTTTGTGAAATTCAGAAGGTTTTACAAGAACTTTCTAGCATCTTTTGTGGTGGTGTCTGTGCTCTTGATTTTGTTGCTCTTAATACCATTTTGCAAATTCTTGATCTTCCAAACAATCCAACCGCCAATGATGCCTGAGGATTAAATTTTGGTAGCTTTGATATAAAATTTTCCTTTTGTAGAGTAGATACTAGCCAAATAGAAAATATATGTACAAAATATAAAGGTTGTTCAGGAGCTTGCACAGGGTCATAAGGTTAAAGGGTGAAGCATGACGAGTAATGAAATAGGATGCTTTATTAGAATAAGGTGCATTAAAAATAATTTGAGTTACATTTGCTGAAATGCTTTCTCTAATATTTCACTGTATGAAAAAATCCAAGCATGCTAATACATTGTCAGTATTTTCTTTTGCACTGTCTCCAACGAAATTGAAGCCCAGCTCCATGATGATTTTCTTTTCCCAACCTATCCTCCTTATTCCTAGTCTGTGAGACTATAATTTGAAAACCACACCTATCCCCTGGGCAAGAATCAACAAAGTTGAACTTGTTCTGCTACATGAGCTCTTCAACCAAAATAAAAGGCTCCTGAATTAGAGCAGGGGTTGGGTTGATGAAAACAATAAACTGAAGATTAAGAGTTTGCTGATATTCACATTTCCCATACCAAACTTGTATTTGTCAGGTATGTCATCATCTGTCTTGCTGGGCTTTCCTCAAACTAAATGTAATTGGAATCAATGCAAGTTTGGCAGATCTTGATAACAAATCTTGATTATAAGTAACAACATAGGAAAATTGTGGTGATGTTTTTGGTAAATGCTAAATTTTGGTGTGGCATGGAAATTGTGGTAGAAGTTCCGCAGGACCATGGTTGAGATGGGCATCCTTTTGTGCTTGGAAGAATGCTTGAAGTTGCTTTGGGGGTAACAAATATTTTGGAAGTTGGTTTTGGCTATAGAGTTGTGTTTATTACTGGCTGTTACATTTAATTGTGGTGCTCACAGTTCTTGTTTAGTTAGAGGTTTCCTTCTTATTTCTTCTGCTCTTAGATAAATTTCACTGTGTGTGGTTAAAGCTGAAATCAAACATTAATGTTATTGTGTAACACTATTTGAATGTTACACAAACATATTGAATAGGTATTTAGGCAGATTCAAAGTGACTATTACTGAAATAGATGCGATTTTATCAGGAGGTGTGGTATTGAAAGCAATACAACAAAGCTGGTGCTATAATAAAATATACTTTTGAATTTAAGGTTAAAATTTTAGTATGATGCTCTTCAAGTCTAAAGATGGTCCTTTAGTTGGAGACTTCCTTATGCTGTTGGCCTCAGCCTATGCTGCCAGAACCTGATTTGACGAGTATGTTCATACACAGTTCAGTCTCAGGTCTGTTGGAGTGATTTCCTAGTGCTGTTGGCTGGCTCTTGCACCATATACCAAGGGAAACAGACTCTGGTTTCTGTGAGGAAAACTACATTTGTTCCTGAGCTGCTTCGTGTGAAGTTTGGGTACCTTTGCCTTGGGACAGTGTGTAGGTAGAGATAGGAGCAACTTTACTTGTGTGATTTACTACTGCTACAGATCTGTCAGAAACCTGATGGGAGTTTTGGTGCCTGAGGAAGGAACTATTGCAGAGTTTAAGGAGTTCCTGCCTTGAGCCCTCTACTGCAGTTTTTAGTGCCCTGTCAGCAAGATTTTCCAAAGTTTATCTATCAAGTGCTTTATCATTGAGCTTCTTTAAAAAATTTGCCCTCAATCTACCTTGAGGTTTCAATATAATAGAGATGTAAATAAGGCAGAGTATTTTCATGCTCATTTTATAAATTCAAAAATAGTTCACTTCTCTATAATCTGCTCCAATTTTTACACAAATTCTTCTTAACCACAATTTATTATACTGAACTGCAAGACAGTAAAAATTCAAACCAGATATCATTGTGACTCTTGGAAATTTGCCTTCTCCAGAAGGTACCTGACTTCCTTAAAAGCATTAAATATTTCCATATTTGTTATTTCCCTATTCTGCAATTAGCCTGTGCCTAAAATTTTGCATTTTTGACTGCTTTACTACATTGTGCAGGTGCTTAATGTATTTGCACACTTGGATTTATAGATGAATGTCCAGGAAGTGTTTGGTAATACTAAAGAGCCAAGTGTTTTAAAATGCGTGAGTTTTGGCTGGATAACCACGTGTTTTCTGTTTCTCTGTCTTCTGTGCTTTTGCCTTATATTCCCCTTTGTCTGGGCTGTTTCCGTGCAGCCCCTGTTGTTGAGCCAGCAGCCCAGGGGAGAGGCTAAGCAGCAGCTCCTTGCAAAGTGGTGCTCTTGCCACCGTTGCTTTTCAGCAGAAGGCAGTAGGCACATCAGTCTTTCCAAGTATTAGCTATTGTCCTGTTCTTTCAAGCTTTGCTGCCTTCTCCTGATGCATGTCAGCGTTTGGCCCATGTTGACAGTATTGTGTATTAACTTCACCTGTCAGTGAAGTGATTGCTTCATTGTTGTTGTTCTTGCCAATTCTAATGTTCAGTCATTAAATGTCTTTCCCTGATTACTTGCTTGTTTTTTCTTTCATGTCATAAGGCATGCTGAGCTTTTGCTGAGTGATATATGCAGAATTATTCATAATTTTAATATATAAAGGCTTAATGCATACCTGAGTTTAATTAGTAAGGAAATAGTTGTTTAAGCTGCAGTATTTTGTTTATATCTTGTAACTCAAAATAAACAGTACAAATCCATAGGCTGAATTCCAATTAACCGTGCTTGTAATAGTACTGTGAAGCTGCATGTATTCTTTTCTCTATTTCCATTCCTTCTGTCCATAGCCCCACCATTTGTTTGTAATCTCCGTTTGTTTTATTTTCTCTTAAGGCTGTAAATGACTTGGAGAACTGATGTTTGATATTGTGTGGTTGTACGGCTTATGTTATAGTCTCTTACTGTAGGCAATGGGAGTTTTCCATGGGAGTGACACAGGTGAAAGACTGCAGTTCTGGCACCAACATTAAAGTAAAGAGGTGGGGCCAGTTTTAGGATAAGCATAAGCTCCAAATTATGATCTGGATGCAAAATTGGGGTAGCCTGTTTTTCTGTTCTGCTTGAGTCTGTAGTTTCATACTAAGCTTTTACAGAGCATCATCTCCATGAACACTTGGTTAGACCTGCACAGCTCATGGAGTTTCATCCAGTAATCTCTACACCAGACTCAGTAACATACATCTGAGCTGATCATCTCTCTCAGAAATATGTTTGACAACTAAAAATTATAAAAGATGAAAATATTTTTCATCCTAAAAGAGAAACATTCTGAAAGTATACTACTTCAAAGTCTGTTCATCTTCCTTAAGAACTTGTATTCTTAATTTCCCACAAATAAGAATTAATTCTTAATTTTCACATAAATAAACATCAATAGGATATGCTTCCAAACCTTGATGATTTTATTTTGATCTGCATACCATGGTGTAGTGCCAGGAGCTGGCTTTGAGGGACCCAAAGAGCTAAAGATCAAGCTTTGCAACTTAAAAGTTAAGTGAGCTGAAGGCTTCTAAATGTTAGTACTAGGTTTGGTTAAGACACTTCTTGGAGTTGCCATTTGGTTAAACTTTCAGGTGTATATATACTAATTTTCCAAATTACTTACAAAAGTGGTATATGGATTACAAAGATGCATAGATGCATCTGGGAATTACACCTTCTGTTTCTCTGATAATAAAAGGCATAAATTACCTTTCCTTGTGTAAGTAACTGTAAGGCTTGCTGGGGCAGGGGGCACAAAACAATCCCTGCTACCTATTTCAAACTATTTTTCTAGTGCACGTGAATTTTATATATGGTTACTTTATTTTTCAAAATTTCTCTTTGCAAGAATTACTCAAACCAATTACTCTTGCTACTTTTCTCCACTGACTTGTTGCACACATGATATTTACTGCATGTGAGACTTCTTTTACATTCCCCAGAAGCCTGCCAGTTTTTTTCCTTCTGTTTCAAAGCAAGAGTTCACATCTGAATGTTTTCTCACTCTAGTGGTGGAAAGGGTCTGTTTGAGTATGCTGTAATAACTCTGCAGAAAGGTTAAAACTGAGGCGAACAGGAATCAAGCATTCAAAAAGATGGAAAGGTATTTGTAGTCTAATAAAAGCGATGAGGTTTGGGTTGTTTTGGTTTGGTTTGGTTTGGTTTGTTTTTTTTTGCTTTGGGCACGAACACTTCCCTGCAAATAAGAATGAAATTTCTCAAATGAGTGATCATTTAAACAGTTGTGAACTTATGAATGAAACAAAATGTAGGGATTGTGAAAGTAATGCAAATAGATGAGAAATCCTGGGGTTTTTTTGAAGTCAAAGTAAATTGGGTTCAGGGTATTTGAAGCTGGTATGGAATAAAAAAAACGGGCATTTAGCTGCACTCAGAACCCTGCTTATAACACAAGTGTTTTAGCAACTGTATTTTTAACTTGAATTCAAAGCTTTGTTTGTAGGTGTTACACACACTAGAACACAAGAGCGTTGGCTTTTACAAGCGAAGCTTTTCTTACATGTATTTTCTTGCACGTGGATGTTCAGCTAGTGCAGGTGACAGGCGTTGGACGGTTGCCTCTCATGGGATGTAATGTCACGATCTGTCCTTTCATGACCTAAAATCGGATTGCAGCCTGGGTGTGCCAGCCGCAGGCAGTTCCTTCAGCAGGTAGCTCATGGCTTAGGCTCTATAGGGGACTTCTGCAGTCTAGTGACAGCAGATGTTGTCAGTGTCAGGGAGTCAGCACCTTCAGAACATGTTGTATTTATTCATCCCTTAAAAATGCCTGTTGGATACATGATCCAGTACTGCATGAGATATAGTTCTGTCTCCAAAAAATCTTATGTGGATAGGTTTTACTTGCTCATTTATAAATTCCTCTAAGCCTAGATAAATCTGTCTCTGGCAGGGAGAACTGGCTTAAACTGTAAGATGAATTCATATCCCGCGTTTCCACCCCACGCTCGCATGCACACCCCTCTCAGTTGTTCCAGTGCAGCCATACAGCTCTCCTGTGACCCAGAGCGGGGACTGGGTCTGGCTTAAAAATGCAAAGCGGGGGGGGGGGGGAAGCCAGCATGTTTTGCGGTTTTTGTTTTGCTCAGCGAAGCCAGATCTGATTCCCAGCGTGGCTGTGTAAACAGGCCTGCTGGCATGGCTGTGGGGCGGGCAGCAGCGTTTCAAACAGGCACTACTGTGGGAGGCTCCGGCGGACGAAACCCTGTCATGAGCGTACAGAGTGTCTGTGCGGGGGTCAGCCCATCCTCCTGTCACTGGCACAGTCATGATGATTATTTTTTTCCTGCTTCATTCAGACCTCTTCCCTTTCCTTGAGGTATGAAATAGCCTTTGATTCACTTGTAAGCTTTGGGAAAATTAACACATTCAAATATAGATGGATTTATGCAGGCGGTCTCTTCAGTTAATGATGTCGGCACTGTCAGTTTCTTTTGAAGTTGTGTCTTTGAGACATTTACCTGCTTGCTTTTTTTTCCCTTTTTCTGCTTGGAAGCGTAGCAACCCCTTTAAAGCTTTCTTTCCTCTTCACCACAGAAGCAGAGGTACAAGTTGAAGGGTGCATCTGTCAACATCAATTAAAAAAAAATAATTCTACTTTTTTGCAACTAACCCTTTAACACTCTCCCAAGTTAGTCTTTCAAATTTCCAGTACAGTAGCTGACCAAAACAGTTAAATACTTTGAAAAGAGCTTCCATCCTCCCTCTTACTGACTTCCATTTTTCTGTGGTATGATTATACAGGTTCGTTCTTTATCTCAGTTTGCTGCTGGAGGTAGGTTGCAGATACATCTCTAATGTGAGAAGGTGGCAGAAGCTGCTGCTGTTATTACTGGGTTTTGAATATGTTGTAGTCTGGTATTTTCCTGCTTCTAGAGCTCTTTGAAGAGCCTGAGAACCAGTTGTGTGTGCTTTTTGAAGTCCTTTCTCTTGAGCAAGTCAGGAATCCCAACTGGCTGTCCCTACTGATGGAGGAACTTGAGAGCTTTTCCTTAGGACTGCATCCTGAAAAATGGATGCAGTGACATAATGGCCATCTGTTTCGTTTATCCTTTTCCTTCATTCCTTCTGTTTCTCCCAGCTCACTGAAGAGCAGCACATCAACTCATGCTTGAAACAGTGTCGAGATACCTTCAGCATTGCTAGAATCCGCACACAATAAATTGCAGGTATCTGTGTGTGTTGGGGTGGCCTTAGCTATAAGGATTGGTGGTGGTTTGATTCTTACTACATTCAGGTTTTGATGCCTGAGACAGCTAAACTGTATAAAGTCATATGTAGTCATTTGAATCAAGTGAGATTAAAATCAGGGGGAAAGGAACAAGACCCAGGGCCTTTAGTGTGCCTTTATTAAGACTGTAACCAAAATACATGTAGAAGTTATAAGATCAACCCGAATCTGCTTCTACACCTCTGGTCTGAATATTACAGTTTCAAAGGGGAGGGATTAGTTTGACTTCTCAGTTAACAGAGGAAAGAGAGGTGGAAAAATGTCTGATTCACCAGTTAGTACATATTCTAAGTTGTCTTGTCATGTTAAGCTTCAGCTATTTTGTATACACATGACTGCAGTTTCCCCTTTGCTTAATGCATGGAACAAACCAGCATTTCAGGAGAACTGGCAAGAAGTGTAGGACTCTTGCCTCATTCCTCCCTTCCCAATTATTTATTCTTTTTGTTATTTAAAAAAAAAAAAACAAACAGATATTTGACCCCCTGGGTATTTTAAGACTGTGCTAGTGCTGCGATACATCAGGAACACAACTGCTGTGGATATTCTCTTTATCTGGGCCATTGTTCAACTGTTGCAACAAATTATGCATAGCTTGTTATGAACACAACACAGACTTTCGCCTATAAATCGCCAGCCCTCAAGTGCGGTCAGGTTCAACTCCACGCCTAAGCATGTGCAGCTTAAAGTCTGACTTTGTGTGATGGGCACCAGAGATGTTGCACATAGACTAACCAGACGCCTAGCCCTTATGTCTGTGTAACTGAGATTGTATTAATTGTGCTTGCATTAGTTCTCTGCTGAATGGAGACAGCCTGCCACAAAGCCAGGCAACGTTGGCAGCGGGGCTCTGGCCAGATCCCATCCTTCCAGTTGGAGGGGAAAGCATTCCTGGCCAGGAGGAGCATGGTTTGAAAGCGGAGGGAGAGAGGTCATGTTTCAGAGCTGCACGCAGAGCTGATGGGAGCTTGGGCGGTTGTAATTCAGGTGGGGGGAAACGAAAGAAGAAGGAATGTAAACGGTGTGTGAAATGTGAGTATGCTGGCTCAATCGTAATGTTACAAATCCAAATATAAATATCTAAAACCTTTTTTTTAACGTCATTGTGTAACCAAATCCATGTGCAGTCAGAACATGCATACAACTTTGTATAAATAAGGAACACAAAAGTTATTTAGAAAACAATCCACATTTAGTCAGTTTGGCACAGTTTCCCCGTGATGTGTCACTGTCTTCAGTCCCTGCATTGCTTTTCAGTATGCTTTCCATAGGACACTTCTGTAATGTTCAGTGGTACCAGCTGTGACACACTGTAACAGAGGCACCTCACAGCCACTGAGCTGTCTGGCCTGATTGAATTAAGATGTTCTGAGCAGGGATTGTGATTGGGAGTACTCTGCAGGCAATGCGGAGTGTAGTTTGAAGAGCGGAGCGGAGTGCTCTACTCAAAACCAAGAGATAGCTTTTGTGGTGAAACTGCTATCTAGTCTGATATTGCAGGCACTGAATATTCAGTGTTTTGAAAAAGATATTGGTTGGATGGGTATCTTTTGTGAGTGTTGTAGTATGCCAAGCAGATATGCAAAACTGATTTACGATTTGATGTTTGGCTCATGATGGGAGGTGGAGCTTGAAAACAACGGCCATTTAATGGTGAGTTTCTTCCCCAGTTACTTTTCCTTTATTGCCTTTCTGCGTTTTATTACAGCTGCAAAAGTGTATGTTCCTCCAATAGAAGACAGTGACCTATATATAACTCAAGTCCCTGTGCAATTACCAGTGTAATAAAAACAAGTGATTCAGAAACTTTTCGCCAAAGCTGTAAATAAACAACTAAATAAAAGATCTGCTGAAGGTCATAATTTTTCATAAGGAGATCTGATGGTCTTGTGCTGTGAAGTTCCCAAGTCCTGCTTCTGGCACTGACGGTGACTGCCACAGTAGTGAGTGAGTTGCATCACTTCTCCCCTGGCTTCCGTGTTAAATAGTTTCCTCTATTAACTGGCCAAATAGTTTGTTTCCTCTAGAGTACTTCATCAGGAAGCTGCCAAACTTGACGTATGGTGGAGCCTGTCTTATTCTTCAACTAGTTGAAGTTAGTGGGTGTGCTTGTTAAGCTGTAATTAGACTTTGTTATGAGTAAGCAGCATCAGGCTATAAACCTAATATCCTTTGGAGATGGGTGCTGCTTAAATAATAAGTAACCTTCTGTTTTGTCTATCCAGTCTAGTTTAAGTCCAGTAAGCTTTCAAAATGAAACGCTATATTGTATGGCTCTGATAATTTCCTGTAAATAGCAGCTATTTCGTGCTGCATTTAGACCTGCTTTATACTTGATGAAAATACATGTGCATTTTGCGCTGATGTTTCCTATACTAATATACACTTTATAATTTTTTTTTTTATTCAAATATCTTTCTTTCACGAATTAGCTCTTCTTGATACCTCTCCAGTACTTATTCTCATCTTGCATATTAGTGTTCCTTCCAAAGCAATTATTGCTTATATTCCATGTTGTACTTGCTGTACAAACTTTTTCATACGTGATATAAAATAGAGCTAGATATTTCAAACTTTGCCTCAGCTAGACCTGCTTAGGGAAGCATGTTTTGTTTCTTCTTCAATTCTGTCTTCCTTTTGCTTTCCATGTTTTATCTATGAAAGCTGCTGTGTCTGTATACCCTTTGTTAACCCTGTGCCTTTTACTAGTACTTGAAAAAATATGACAGGGTTAGGAAGTGGATGATGGGCATCAGTAAGGCTTGGGAGCACATGAACTCCCAGAGAACGTGATCTTGTTTGTAGAAATGCAGTCTGAGTTATTTTAAATTAGGAAGTCAGCTACAGAAATTCTGGTTGTCAAAATACATCTCTTGAGCTCTCTGTGCTGTAGAGCCATGCTGACATGCTGCGAGAGCATGTGTGAAGCTGCCTATATTGCCAAAAAGTCATACATTTACGGTGGTTTCAAATGGGTTGGCTGTCCTTCCCTTGCTGCCTCCTTTCCTCTCCCCTGCTGCGTCCTTTGCTCCCATGCCGTGTGGCCTTGCACCATGGGCTGGTGGTGCCGCTGCCGTAAGCTGTGCAGCTCTGCTGTGAGCCAGTGCCGGGAATGGAGCTGGTATGGGAAAGGAAAAAAGGAAGAGAGGCAGGCTTTTTTCATCAATGTCACATCCTTGGTGGGTATTGCTAGTGGGGAAAGGGAGGGATGAAGTGGTGAGGAATGGAAATTGTTCAAGCCAATGTACTGCTCTCGCTTTGAGCAGTAAAATATGATCTGAGAGTACATCAGCCAGTTATAAATGATCGACTTACTGCCAGTTTAGACATTAATGTGCATAACTTCAGACCCTTCCACTGTTTATGTAGGCTTTTAATGAAGTAAGTATGGCTAATTTGATCTATGTTTATGATATAGTTGGGACTACACAGGACAATGTGAGATCGGACCAGCTCTCTACTAACAGCTTGTAACTTTTGAAGATGCACAAGATAGAAACAGCTTTCATTTCTGTGTGCACTCCCTGAGGAGCTGCCTTATCATGTCGTCCTGGGATGAGCTCTTCCTGGCCAAGGTGGGTTTCTGTAGGGATGCAAATGGGAAGAAGTGTGAGGGCAGGTCTTGTTGCAATGGTTTCCAAGAACAGGGAATAAAGCATGCAGAGGGTAGCAACTCCTCTTGCGGCGTTTGGGCTGCGCTCATGGATCGGATCCATTACTCTTCTCCCATGTGCTGGGGGACACTTGCCACATGCCCCAGGAAGCACAGTGGACAGTGGAGGTGTATTTGGGTGGATTTCGACTTTCCCCTCAAGCCCTTTCAGAACAGAACAATCTTCCCCCCATAATGTTTTTTCGTAAAAGGGGTAAAAACCACAGATGATTTAGTGTTACACAGATAATTTAGAAGGCACCTTAAACACAGAATTCAGCTGTTTGAAGTTAGCTTTTGTTCAAGTTGTATGTGTGCCTCTAAAATTTCAGGTGCTTACATATTTGCTTAACAAAAAAATCTTGTTTTCTTCAAGTTGTACTAAATACCCAAGATCTGAAAAGAATTCTTAGGCAAAATAGCCACCTTCTCATCCCAAAGACTGCTTACTGAGGTTTTGTTTTCTCAGGAGTGTCACCTTAGAATAAATATTGTATTTTCAGAGCACATTTCCTTGCTTAGAATTTTGCTTGTTTGGATTAGCTATTGTAGTGCTGTCACCTATCCCGCAGAGTTGCTCCTGCATGGGGGAGACAAGGGAGAAGTTACTGCAGCTTGCAGAGATGCTTTGCCCTAATTGTTATTCTTCATTGAGGAGCAATGGTCCGTCTCAGTGCTGACCACTGGAAAGCATGTATTTGCAAAGTGTCTGCTCCAGGATGAGCAATGACCTGTATTCAGGTATAAGCAAAAGGTTTCTGAAGGGAGGGAGGAAACAATTGAAGTTTCTTTGTATTGGGTTAAGTAAAAATGGAGCGTCAGTGCACATACAGTCTGATTTTGGGGCAATCAGTATGGCAGCCACTACATGGCCGTGATTATGCAGTTAATGGAACAGAAGCACTCTGTTTTTTATTTTCCGCAATTTAAGCAAAGTAAAATGCTGTCAAATAAGGTCTATCTGGATCCTGTAAGTTTGATGAGGCCCTTTTCTTGCATTTTTCTTCCCTGCTAAGCTGCTTGGTATTCCAGCGTCCTCCAAACTTTTGCATGCTGTGAAGTAACGAAGCAGAACATTAAATCTTTTAAATCCTAAAAGTGCCGACAATCTACTGAGCATTTCACAGAACTGTTGTCAGTGACGAATGCCTTTGTGTATTCTCTACATTGTAATCTCCCAAGTATGAAATTAGATCTGCTACCAGTTTCTTTTCCTTTTTTTGTCTTCTTTAATTGTTTTTCATATCAAATATTCAAATATAGTATGTACTTTAGTCATCCTGTCTGTTTCTAGGCATATAAAACAGGGGATTACCCTTTTGGTAAGTAGATTTTCACATTTTTTAGTAGTACAGCTTAATAGCACTTTTTAAACAGAACACATAGTTTGAACAATTTTAGACTCTTTTTTACTTTATTTTTACATTTGGGCTCCTTTTTAGTATTTACCGATGTTAGTCCTATACATCCCTATTTTAAAAAAATCTGCTTCAGTAGCATATGGCCTTTCTGTGATGAGAGTTGCGCTTAATGAGTGCTTTCAAAACATTACTTTGCTGAACATAATTTAGTATTAAGTTTCAGTAGCACAGTAATAGCATTTTCTTAAATAGTTCTTTACTGGTTTTGTTGATCACAAGTGTTAACTCACAGGTCTTTTTTTTTTTTTTTTTCCCTCTCAGTTTAAATGAGTCAGTAAATTTTTTTTATATCTGTGTCTTCAGCTGTGAGACAAGACCGATGCTTACCTAGCACATCATGGAGTAATGTGAAACTGGTTAGTGCTTGAGATTTAGAAAGGGGCCGCGGGAGCATGGGTCGTTAGTGAGCAACTGACTGGCCCTGATGTACAGTTAACTGCAAGGATAAAAATATACAGATGACTGGAAAGACACGAATGAGATTAAATTGGATTAGTTTGAATAAAGAGACCCAGTGGTGCAGATGGCTTAACCAACTGAAATTGTCTGCTGTGTGCTCACCAGCATGATGAAATCCTTACGGAGATTCGGGAAAGCCCGGGTGTTAGGAGGGATGGGAAAGTTCAGGTTACTTTGTGGAAAGTTGAGTTACTTGGAGATGTTCATCTGGGGAAACAATGTGTACTGCTTGTTGTAAATGTGTTTCAAGTTAGCAATTCTGTTGTGAGTTTATCTGGGGAAAGATATCTATTGTGAGTTTTATCTGGGCAGGAGGAGGCAAGCACACATGATGTGTAGTGCTGAGGGGGAAAGATCACTTACAGGCGGTTTTGGGATTCCCATTTGCTAGGGTTGAGATGGACTTGGGGACAAGGTGTGAATTTCTCTGTCTCAACACAGGTGTGAGTAGGGCCATTTCTGGATGCAGTCATTTGTTGGGGAAGTAACTAATTTTGTTTCTGTGTAAATTAGATTTCATGTTTGGAAGTAACAGGGGTGTATTTCTAGTCCCTGTTTATTGCAGTTGGATTGAAATAGGGGGTTATATTTTTGGCATTTAGCTGACTAATCAGAAGGAGTGTGCTTTTGTGCTTCTAAAAGAACAAGTTGTCCTTGCTGTTCTGAACAATGTAGCTTTTTCATCTGAAAATGTAGTTAAAAAATTGTCAAAGCATACACAATGCACAGGATCTCCTGTTGTAGAGAAACATGAGTATTCTTTGCTTTAATTATTTATTCACTGACTTATCTTCAGTAAAACTGTAGGGATTATTAGGCAATGAAGCTGTTGAGGGACTTTGGTGTAAGGAATCCTGGAAGCTCAGGTGAGACTACAGAAAACGTAAATTTACTTATACTGATAAGCTCGCAGAGGCTGCAAACTTAAGACTGGCAAAGAACAATGATTGTTTTTTCCTTAAAGCTGATTTGCAAAAATATTTTGTCTTTTAAAATAATAAAAAGCTTAAGAGTATTCACAGATACCCTGCTTAAGAGCAATCTAAGCTTCTGTTATATCTGAAGTCTGCTGTGGTCCTGTTCTGTGACTACAGGTAGGATAGAGGCAGCATTTGTTGAAGTTGTACACTTTGCCTTGATGTGGCCTTGCATGTTTTCAGTGAAAAGTGCAAACACTTGAAATGTTGGAATTTCTTTTCAGCAACAGCATTCTCGGCTTTTGCTTCCATTCTCTTCAATCTGGGTGAATATGTCTAAACAACTGTGTTGACATGGCAGTCATCATCTAAATGTTTATACACTGTGCTGCAAAATAGAGGAAAGCTCATGAAAAAAATTCCATTATTTGAGATTTATTTGACATACAGGTGTGTGTGGTTTCAGGATGCTGTCGCATCCCTTGTTTCCTGAAGAGTTCTCTGATATAATAATTGTGGCATTTTTCTCCTGGGTGAAACCTGTTGCTGTTAGCTATGCTTTTTTGGCTTCCAGAGGCATTTAATGAAGCCTTCTCTTTAAAATCCCATGAGAGATATAGCAAGATCAGAGTCAAGCAGAGCTGCCTGTTTATCACTTTCCTTGCAGGGAGAGTCATAGATGCCACATTGACTTCTTCCTCGCTGCCTGGTGTGGCTCACAGTGGTGATTTGCCTGTGACCTTTCCTGTGAAAGCTGCTGTACTCATGTTTGTTAGTGTAGTTCATGCTCACACTTAATAAAGGCAGGTCCTTTGATGCTGTTGGCATGAATCTGTACTTGAGGGCCTTTGGCTGCAATGATTTGGTCATAGTTAAAGCGTAAGGAAGTCGTTTGCTCACATACTGCCCAAAAGGTTTGGTGAGAATTTGTGCATGCCTTTGTGTTAGGCATATCTCATACTCAGGACATAACTTTAGTTTCAGGATTGAACAAGGAAATGTGGTGGAACCCATCATTCATGATCTTTAGGATGCATTTGTTTCAGTGTGGCACACTAGTTATGTAGAGAAAAATGCACAACTCAAAAAAGGAACAGGTCAGCCAGGTGCAAGAAACTCTCTGTGTCTGCTGTGCTTTATAATATAAACAATTTCATGTTAAGAACTTGATCTAAAAGACTGAAAAGCTTTCCTTCCTTCATTTTGTGATATTTCATGATTTTTCCAATGAATACATCAATAAACTTTTTGATTGGATGAATCTTCCAAATCTTGTTACATTACCATTTTAATTGAAAAAAGAATGAAAAGCTGTTATAACCAGGGGCAAGAGCAGATATGAATGAAGTGAGAATCCTTGGAGGAACTCCGTCCCTTGCTGGAGTGACCTTTGGTATGTGCTTTAGCAACATATTTAAATTATTCATGTAAAAAAAATCCAATACCAGTAATAATTATTCAGTGTGCCTTCAGTGTTGCAAGAACTTTTAAAAACCTGGTAAGTTGTAAAACATTCCAAACCTGGTCTCAAAATAAAAGTTGCTTTTAGATAGCTGTAGTCCTTTAGATAATAATATTGAGAACTCAGGAGTGCCTTCCAGTGATCACAACTGCTTTATGAACACTTAGTCTAGTCTTCTATTAAAATGAAGAGAGTTTTGCCAGCGGCTTTGGTGGAAGCAGGCTATGTCTCTCTAATTATTTGAGCTTCACTTCACTGAAGTTTGGTAGTAATTGTAAAGTTAAAGCACAAGGCACAGAGTCAGAAAAACAGACTTGAAATCCTGGCCCCATGGAAATTAGCTGACTTCTTTTGTGGGTTTCCTCACAGGGCTTTTTAATAACCTACTCAGTTGAGATAACTGCTGTTCTGTAGTTTTCTCTGTTTGTAAAGTGAAGGAAATGATAGCATAAATCATGAGGTGGTCATGGGACTTTGAGTATTAATAATCTCTAATGGAGTGTTAGATTGTTTTGGTTGAAGCATGATGTGGATATGTAGATAGAGTCTCTTGTAAATAATAAAGTAGTCTCTTCCCGACATACTAATTCACCAGTGGCAACACAGCAGAAAGAAATATCCTTTATTAGAAGGCATATTTAAGCAGGTACCAATTAATTCTTTTAAGGTATCTGTAGCTGGACAGCTGTTTCAGACAAGGGCGTCTCCTCCTTGATGATCCTCATGGTGGTTTTCTTTGTGTTTTTTTCCACCTACTGCAGGAAATTAAAGACCTGTGGCCCAGTCTTCATAGTATGTGCACATAGCATATGCTGTGATTCTTTGCAGAAATTACCTTGCTGTCACATGCTAACAATGACAGGTTATGCCGGCTGTGTTGCATCGAATCTCACCTGTCAGAGAAGATGTACAGAGATGCAGCAGGCATGGCGGCGGTTATCCCACCAGTGATGCACTGCTGGGAATTTGAGGCTCAGAGGCGGGTGTATAACCTGCCCCTTGCTCCGCACCTGGCCTGCGAGCACCGCTGAGCTTAAAGATCAGTTGTGGGAATTTGAGTGAGCCTTCAGAGGCTGGGCTTCAGTCAGAGCTTCCCTCAACCTGTGGTTAGACACCGTCCTCCCTGTGTCTCACCACAGCCTTTCTCTGTGGCTTTGAAGATGGAAGGTTGAGGGAAGTCCTGGTTGATTTTGCTGTACAGGTCTGGGAATTAGTATGCAAGTTAAGAGACCCATAGGAATCCTCAGCCAACCCTTGCCTCTCTTTGATGACTTGCTATGGCAGCATTGCGAAGCAGTGCTGCAGTGAGACCTGTATATTCTACAATCCTGAAAGACCCAAGAAGTGTTTTCAATGTCAGTTAACTTAGCTTTAATGTAAAATCTACGAGCAAAGGCAAAATCATACTAGAAATATGGGTGTTGCAAATGTTTGTGGCAATGCTGAGTTACGTATAAAAAAAAGACAGTAGGAATTGCTGCAAAGTGATTATTTAATGTAGGCAGCAGGTTGGCAGCAGCCTAAGAAAGCCTGTCTGTGAACTCAGTGGTGTCTCCACTGCTGTGGTTCCACCTTCCCCTCTCTGCTGAGCCATTTCAGTAAGCTGACAGAAACAAAACCCATGGGATAACACAACAGAAAAAAAAAAAGAGATGATTTTCTGTTGGGTAGGTGGTTCAGGAGTGGAGGGCACACAGCAATTAGATAGGCTTAACACGCACAAAACTGGGGCCTCGGGGCTTCCCTCTGCTTTGTTTCTCAGCCCTAACTAGCCAGTCTCTGCTCTGACTCAAGCGGGGCTTGTGGCAGGAGCTGCTGGCCAGTGGGGCTGTGTAGGGGAGCGAGTGTCATCGCAGTGGCTGGAGCTGCATCTCAGCAGTGCCTAGGACTTGCCCTTCAGCTGGTTGGTCTTCCTCTGCTCTTGACCAGCTTAGCTGGAAAGTGAAGAAAATGTGGGGCGTGTTTTGAGCAAAACCTTGGCACCAGTGCAGGTTGCTGGCACACGTTTGTGTGATTGCATGAGGAACCAGACGGGGATGGAGAGGATGAAAGATGGCCCACAAAGGTTTGATTCAATTTACCTGACTTTGCTGGCATTTTTTTCAGCTGGATCAGTTCCTTGGGCGGGTGACCTGCTGGGACAGCACCGGTCCCTGTCCCGTGCGGTGCAGGGTGTGCTCAGGACCAGCTGCGGGTGGTGGCTGCTGAAGCAGTGCTGCCGCCAGTCGTCTAATCACAGTTTAAATAGAGCTTGTGCTGCTCTAATATTTAGTTTAATTTGTTTTGGCTTCCCTAGAGAAAGTCATCTGTTATGAAAACTTAAATGTGATAACACTGCTTGATTATTTCCTCCCTCATTAACCATATGATATGCCATAGAGAACTGGGTGATTCTATTTTTCTGCAAGAATGCTGGATTTCAGTAACTTTTGTGAGGCTGTACTAGTGCTGTATCTCTTATTTTGGCAGCCTGCACTGAAGTGTTTATAACAGTTATAAAAAAATGTTTGTTTCCAGCTAAATTTTGTTATTTGTATTTTAATAGAAATACTTTATTTTAATAGAAATACTTAAATATTTTAAAGTGCTTTGAATTAATCTTTTTGGAATGCAGCTTTGTTATTTTGCCAAAGCTCAGTGCCACTGTGTCTCACAAAACGTAAGTTACTTTAGAAGAGTGATCTTCCATTTTGTTTAAAGCAAATATCTTAATTCAGTTGTAGATCAATGGTGGATTTAAAAAAAAAAAAAAAAGAGGGAAGAAATACATAAATATGTAGAGTTGCTCTGGTTTTGATAAATTTACTACAAATGCATTTATGCCTTCAGCATCAGTAATTGAAATGCCCTGCCTTTATGAATGTACTTCTTGTTATCTGTTCACTTTGACAAAGATGAGCCAAATTAGAGTTCAGTGGTAACTAGATTAATTGGAAAATGGAATAATATTGGTCTTAATGTTTCACCTTATAATTATGGGAAATACATGATCTTATTTGTGGTAGTGGTTGGCTACCCATATATCTAGTAATTATAATTGTTACAAAGAAGTAAAACAGAAACACATTTTTTTTTCTGATTCTACATTAATTTCATTGGGAATTGGTAATGATTGCAACAAACATGCATTTTTTGAAGAAGATTAAGTAAACAAACAAAAAGATAAAAAGGTTGGTTGGCAGGCTGACAACTTGCTCGAGTTTCTGCTGACTCTTCTGAGTTTCCACTATGATCTCCTTCTTTTGAAAACAGGACGAACGGGTTCGAAATTATCTGGCTGTGCTGTCTAAATGGGCTGCTTTTCACTGTCACAGTAAATTAATTTTGAATAAAAAGATGCTTTGAGCAAAGGTGGTGACAGTCTTATGCTCTGCAAAGCTTTACCTGGTGACCTGAATCTCTAGGCCTGGAATTATTCTATATTTAGAAGGGAACAATTAAATATAGCAGGAGCAACTAAGATTTTTTTAATTACAGCTGTGTAGCATTTATGATTATCATAGAGTCCATAGAATGGTTTGGGTTGGAAGGGACCTTAAAGATCATCTAGTTCCAACCCCCCTGCCATGGGCAGGGACACCTTCCATAGCCCAGGCTGCTCAAAGCCCCGAACAACCTGCCCTGGAACACTGCCAGGGAGGGGGCAGCCACAGCTTCTCTGGGAAACCTGTGCCAGTGTCTCACCACCCTCACAGTGAAGAATTTCTTCCTTATATCTAATCTAAATCTTCCTTCTTTCAGTTTAAAGCCGACTCCTTGTCCTATCACTTTGTAAAAAGTCCCTTTCCAGCTTTCTTGTAGGCCTCCTTTAGGTACTGGAAGACTTCTCTTCTCCAGGCTGAACAACCCTAACTGTCCTCAGCCTGTCTTCATAGGAGAGGTGCTCTCGCCCTCTGATCATCTTCATGGCCTCCTCTGGACTTGCTCAAGCAGGTCCACATCCTTCTTATGTTGGGGGCCCCAGAGCTTGAACACAGCACTCCAGGTGGGGTCTCTCTCAAGTGGAGTAGAGGGGGATAATCACCTCCCTTGACCTTCTGGTCACGCTTCTTTTGATGTAGCCCAGGATGTGGTTGGCTTTCTGGGCTGCAAATGCACATTGCTGGGTCATGCTGGGCTTCTCGTCAATCAACACCCCCAAGTTCTTCTGCTCAGGGCTGCTCTCAATCCATTCTCCACCCAGCCTGTATCTGTGCTTGGCATTGCCCTGACCCATGCGCAGGACCCTGCACTTGGCCTTGTTGAACTTCATGAGGTTTGCACAGGCCCACCTCTCCAGCCTGTCCAGGTCCCTCAGGAAATCTGCTGAGGGTGCACTCAGTCCCACTGTCCATGTCATCAACAATGACATTAAAACAGTGCTGGTCCCAGCAGTGGCCCCTGTGGAACACCACACATCACTGATCTCCACTTGGACACTGAGCCGTTGACTGCAACTCTTTGAGTGTGACCATCCAGCCAATTCCTTATCTACTGAGTGGTCCATCTGTCAAATCCATGTCTCCCCAATTTAGAGACAAGGATGTTGTGTGGGACAGTGTCAAATGCTTTGCACAAATCCAGATTATGCAGATAAAGGCCATGCTTTGATTTATGGATGAAAACTTTACACTTTTTTTTTGGTATGTTTAAAAATCAGGTCAGAGTCCAAGAGTACAGAGACAAAGACTCTCAACTGCTTGAATTTAAAGCAATACTGATGAGGTGAACCTCTACATGGAGTCTTAAAAATTCAGATTTGCAATAGAATCAAATTAGTGTCAGTGTTCTCAGACTTGCTCACTTCGGATATAGATCTACAATTGAAGTATATATGAGAATATTTTAAAAAATGGGATTGAATGTTTCATGCATTCCAGGGGCAGCATCTCTTTTTGGATGACCTTTTTTTTAGCTGCTTTGTATACAGGACTTTACCTACTGGGTAGATTTAAATAGTGTGCAATATATAAAAAGAATGGAAAGTGTATCTATCTGTGTATATGTATAAATGGATATAAGGAGATCTGTGATGGAGTTATTTCATGCAGAGAAGATGTTGACTGAACACACTCTGTTCTTGAACATTGATTTTTTTTTTTTTTTCTGCATGTGTGTGTTTTGTAGAACGGCAAAAGCATTTAATGAAGTTATCTGGCTATTGATTGCTTTCATATCAATTTGAAGTGTATTATAGAATTTATTATCAATGATAAGAATGGTGAGCTGCCAACAGTATTTTCTTTCTTAGTGCCAGTTAAAACAATTTAATTTATATTAGTAAAATAGTAAAAATATGCAATGGTAAGTTCCTTAACTGTTGCTAGTAACTTTTCCACTTGATGTTTTTGTTTGGAGTCAACATGAATTTGGGGCTTTAATTTAGGATCTCAAAATGAAATACTACTTTTCCTCCCCTCAGTTTTTCAGCAAGGAGATTTTCACATATTTGTGGATTTTAGCGGACTTAGGTCACCTTATATGCAAAGGCTGTTTTAAAAGCAGGAATTCCCATTTGGGAATTTTAAAAATTGTATTCATTTCAGGACTGGTACAATGCTCATGAAAGTTTTGATGAATGTGTGGGTTAACACGCTGCATGCATGGGTAAAGAGGATGTTACACTGCTGTGCAGTTTGTCCACATATCGTATGCATTCGCTCCCTTGGTAATACCCATATCAGACCAGGTAAGGGGGAGAAGAGATGACAGAGATGGAAAGAAAGCAACATGGCTGTAGTGACTCTGGCAGGGAACGGGACTTTCCCCGTGCCTGCCCAGATCTCTGCTCTAGCTAGAGGGGTGGCCAAGTTGGCGGTCACATGGGAAGCTGGCCTCTGCAGTGCTAGGAGAGGTACTAGCTTCCCACTCCGAGTCCCTAAGCACATTCTGTGTTTTTACTACTGTCTGTCCAAATTTGAGAGCCCTGAAGTTCCTCAAGCCCATTGTTTGGTAAGAGGACAGACTATTTTTACATGCAGTATGGAAAGCCAATATTACACAGTCCAAGAGTATTACAAGAAAGTGTTGGTATGCATAAAAAAAATACATATGACCGAGTTTATATTAATGTCTTTATGTGAAAAGTCGTTTTTTTAAAAAAGAGTTCATATTGCATCAAATCCAGGTTTAAATAATGAAGTCCAAGATTCTCCAGTTACTGATGAGTTTCGTACATCGTGCTGTTGTAATTTTTGGAAGAGAAGCAGGAGTGACTTCATTTGAATCAAGAGGTATGGCTTTTTTCCACTGTCTTCTGCAACTGGTCTGAGAGAGAAACACATGTACTCCGTATCCCTCCACAAAATTACTCAGGTCCACGTTTACAAAGTCCTCGCTGAAATGTGCTAGTCCTTCTCAAATAAGTAGAAATGAGAAATGAAACGCCAAGTTTATAAAACTGTACGCTTTGCTCAACAGCACTTTGTTTCTCTTTAGCATGGTAAATTAAAAAAAAAAAAAAGAAAAAGAAAAAAAGAATCCAACCTGGTTGACAGTTTCTGTTCTAGGCCTTAGTACCAGAAATCTGTTAATTTTATTTACATAAATTTCCCCCAAAAGGGAAGAAATAAGCAGTGCAGTGCTGTGTTAGCATAGCCACGCTTTCTAGTGCTTATGCAGATCACTGTACTAATTCTCCTGCTTGCTCTCCCTGTAGAAAATGTGTTGATAACATGAGTGATCATCTCTGGGAGAAGTAACTGGTGAGGGGGAACAGTGACAGAAGGATGGAGGAAATGGTAAGGGGGATGCTAGTTTCAAGAAACCACCAGCAGGTGGTAAAATTGTTTGGGGGAATAAGTTTCAGGGGCAGTATGTGTCCAAGAACTTGAGCTTTGGTTGTAACAGCTCTCAGGTGGAGGTGGAGAGTAGATTTTATCTCCACAAGAAACTGTTTTAGTGTCGTGTTCCTTTGCATGGACTCACACACTTTTGCTGGGGGCCAGCTACGTTCAGGGAAGCAGGCTGCAGGCTGTGCTGGTGGCACGACAGGGAAGGTGACAAAATCTGTGTCGCTTCAGCTTCATTTATAGGCACGGGCTTGTTCACAGTGTGGCGAGTAAATGAAATTGTGCAGTGTCTTCCTTAGCCGGTGACAGGGAGCATTTGTGCCATGGGCCACTGCAAGTGTTTTCCCCTGTAAATTTGCCCCAAATGATGGTGAAGTAATGTTGGGCTGTTTCTTAGAGGCAGAGGGAGGGCTGTGCTGCTGAGAATTTAGAAAACTGAATGTAATAAAAACCAGCCTTCAATGACATCATTCTTTTCTGTTTCATAAGTACACGCTGCATGTGTGAACAGTGTGCAGATGTTTCGCTTTGATAACTTGCTGTGTAGGTTTATAGCTTTGGAACGTCGATAATTAAGAGGTTGGTTTTATTTTGAACTGCATGAAATTCTGTAGAAGCATGTATCAAACTTCAAGTTACATCTGTGCAATGTTCAAGGTATTCTAGCCATAAAAAATCAGTACTTTAGTACTTAGTATTTTAAGTATTTTTTTAATTACTCTTCCTCCTCCTTTCTTTGAGTTGCTAATTCTTTCCAGACATTTATTTCACTGTGATGAAGACCTCTGTTGACATTTTTCTTTTCTTTTTTTTTTTTTTTTTTTTTTTTTTTTT
>NW_020799097.1:64161706-64172106 GCF_003259725.1 Athene cunicularia | reverse complement strand
AAAAAAAAAAAAAAAAAAAAAAAAAAAAAAAAAAAAGAGGGAAAAAAAAAAGATGAAATCTCTGGAGAGCTTTCTAATGGTTCATCTTAGTTTACTCTTGTATTCCAGACTAGACTCTATTGTGTCTAAGAACAGGATTGATATAGCTGCCTGAATCTGCTGATTGCTAGAGAACAGCTTTGCTAGATGAACATAACACATTCCATAGGTTTCTCCCTTTTATGGTCTCAGTTACAAATATTTTTTTAGCTCCAGTATGGTTTAGTGAATGTATTCTGCTTTTAAATAGACATTCAACATATGTGTGTCTAACAAAGGGCCAACAAGCCATAGATCAGATCAAAAAATCATTTTTCAGTTTGACTATATAATCCTACTAAATGGAGTTTATTTTTCCTTGTATGTCTTTTCTCTCGTTTGCCAAAGTTCCTGTTCTTTAATATTATCCCCAGGTTTCCTGCGAACCTCCCAACCAAATGACCAGGACCCTATTTTGGTCTTTCGTGTTGATGGTTCAGAAACATAAATCGAGAAGAAGAGGGAATTAAGCAGTAACATTAATAAAGCGGAGATGGTAGCTGTAGCAGACTGATTCAGCTATGGATCAGTGGTGATTTAAAGTAGTGCATAGCTTGTGTTTCTTTACAGATTTTTGTTTAGAGGAGTGAAAGGGGTCAATAAAATGGAAGAAACTTTTCATTTTCTATCATACGAAGAAGGCTTTGCTGAGTTCTCAAAAGAAACAAACCCCAAAACAACAATAAAACCAAACCAAACCCATGTCCAAATCCCCTATGCTTGTGAAATCTTGTCCCTTCAAAGAAGCTTTAGGTCAGAGGCCTTAATGTGGGCAAGGGAAATACTCCCCTCTTCCATCCCCAAATTGTGCCATCTCTCCCGTGGGCAGAGAGTCATCTTCATCCTTGTGATAGAAATGTCAGCTCTCATTCTGCTGATTATCTTTTTTTTTTTTATTTTTCAAATCCCCCCTGGTAAGCTCCTGTGTTTGTCCAGCACTCTCACTGTTGTCTTCCTTTACATGGCAGAAGCATGTGATGTTTGTTGTAAATGTTCTAGACTATTATTTAGTTCTAGTTCTAAAACATTTAGTTCCCACCTGGTATGATTTGCTTTGAGTAACTGACTCTTCTGCACTACATATCTCTTGGCAGCTGTCTGTTCATTTGATCATAAAAACAGAAAAAGCAACCTGGGTTGACCACTCTTGCTTTCAAGGCAAATCTATCAATTGATGGCTTTGTTTATTCAATTTCAATAAAAACATTTTCAGTATACTCTGATTTATCTAGTAAGTCGTTAATGCTGCTTCTTTCTCATCCCTCTCAATATATTGGCTTAGTTTCCTTTAAGAAAGGACATAAAGAGAAAATGTCAGTCTATAGCAGATACAGGTCACTTGGTGAAATTGGTAGGCATGTTTCATCTTCAGATACAAAGTGTTAAATGTTGGTTTGGTCCCTTCTTGCTTTTTCTGAGGATAAAACCAGCTTTTTTTGGAAGTTCATCTGCAAACTCAGTAGTAAGCTGTCTCTTAGATGAAACTAAGGAAAAAGAAACAAGAAATTTTTCAATAGTAACTTGTGGTTTAATCTTTCACACCATGCAATATAAAAATTGGTAAGTTCATCTGTTGGTGAACAGGCTTCAGGAGGTGTCAGTGATTGAATTTCTAGCCCCATATTTTTATCTTAAATTCATTACTGAAGCAGGAAAACCAAAACAGGAGCGGAGGAAAATACATGAAGTATAAGTCTTGTGACAGTAATTGATAGCTGGGTGGAGTCATCCATCCAGAGCTGCCTGCCTGCCTTTATACACACCCAGCTTTGGGTGATTCAGAAAGACTTCTACACAGATCTAGTGAAGGAAGGGAGAAAAGTGAACATGCTAGTGGTGATCCCATTCTGGTCATCTCAGATGTTGCCTTTGTGCTTAAAAAAAAAAGTTACCCTTTGCAGAATGAGAGCTTTTAAAGATAAAGTTAGTTGCGCTTTTTTTTTTCTTTTTTAAATTAAAATCTGAATGTAATCAATGATGAGAATTTTTAAAAATCAAGATCAGATTTTCAGTAAACTTTGAATAAAGTAAGTAGGACAAGAATTTTAAGTTTTGTTAGCTTTGGAGTGAAATACTTATTTGTGCTTATGCTTGGCTCTGTGTTTTCTAGGTGGAAAGTGTGCATTATTGGTTCGTACTGGCTAAAGTCTTTACCATATAGAAAGCTTTCTTACTTATTTTCATACAGTTGCTGCTTCAGTTCTTGTTTCTCTTCTACTACTTGGGATCTTGCAGTATTTTTGTTAGTATTCTTGTTCTAGCTACTTGGTGGTGAGCAATTACTTAGTAAACTGCTTTCACTGCTAAGGGTGTGCACCCAATTACCCAATAATGAAAAGCCTGTATTTTTCTTGCTTCCACCCTGATGGGGCATCAGCTTGACAGGAGTGACATTAAAATTACTAAATGCAAGAATTCAGCACCCTCCCCAGGAAAGCATCCCTTATCTTGCTTTAACTGCATTCCAGCAGTGTAACTGCTTCCATTACAGAGAAATTTGGCTAAAATCTTCCCACCTGTAGAAGTGTGTTTAACCAAAGCATTTGGGATCTTGGGTTTACTCGGAAAAAAAAAAAAAGAAAAGAAAAGAAAAGGAGTTTTTAAATAGCTCTTCAGGTTTGGGTTATGTGAATTTCCCTCATCCCTCAAATTAAGTTTAGAAATTTTCTCTTTTCTTTGAAGATAAAAGATGAGACTCTTGCCCAGATATGTGACTCCCAAGAACTGGGATATAGGAAGCAGCAGTACAAATATGATTCACCCTGAATTTTGCAGAAATTGGCAGGGCTGTGAAAGGCAGGGAGGGAATGGGTGCCCATGCATGGTGTTTACCCCCACATCCCATATGCACAGCAGCAATGTGGTTGCTCTGGGCCACCTTGCCTTCTTTGGCTTAGTTTCCCACTTGCACTGTCCTGGGAAGCTGTGTATGGAGAGGGAATGATATTGGGAAAAAATGTCTGGTGAAATTAAAGATATTTTCTCATGTGTCAGTGTGTGGCTCTGACTAACAGTGTCCATCACTGGAGAAGAAAGTAGTCATTATGGCAAGGCTGTGGGATGAGAAGGTAGGAATGAGGCCAGCCTCCCTGCAAGGAGACGGCAGACCCAGTTTTACAGGCACAACCTGTAAGACAACTGCAGATGAACCTGTACTGAAGACATGCAAAGGCAATAGCCCTCTTCAAGCTTAAAACTAGCTAGTAGTGCCTCAAGGATGAATGTCTGCCCAGTGGACCTGCTGCTGAAGGCAAGGAGAGTATTTCAGGCTGTATCTTGAGCTGTTTTTTCCGAGAAAGGATGTGTTATGTGCTTTTGTCAAGGAGTGAGCTTGTGTCCTCACCTCAGCTGCAAGGCAGTGATGCTTCTTTTCCATCAAGGCTGGAGGGCAAGATGCCTCTCCTACCTTCTGCTCACATGAATGACTTGTCCTTTTATTTTTTTCCCTCTCCCTGCTTGCCACTTTAGCACAGAAATGTTTTTTCTGCCCTGTCTTGCAATGGCTTTCTGCAGTAAGATCTGAAGATGAAGGTTTCCATTAAAGAAAAAAAAAAGACATGTTGAAAGCCAAGCAGCAGGCAACAACTTTGCCAAGGGGGCCTAGAGTTAAAATTTGTAAAGGAAATAAGGTTCCCTGGAATTAAGGTGAAAATACATTTCCATTTAATTTCAACAGGCTGCCCTAACAAATTGCAATGTCTATAGTTGGCTGACAGTGTAGAAATAAATAACCCATGAACTAAAAGAAGAGTTTACTTCGGAAGATGGTTCTTAAATTATTTACCTTGGCTTCATCCTCTCCTGAACTGGGGAGAACGTAATAGTGTTTCCCTGTCTTGATCCCTGTCTTGGCTGGTTGCTGAGATGCTTCTGGATATAATGAAATCTTCTTCACACAGGAGAGAGCTTCCAACATAGCAAAACTGATTGCCAAACCTAAAAAACAAAAGTCTGCATGCAGTAATGACCTTCCTGTGATCTTGGATGCCATATTATTTTTGTGCTGTGGCAATGACTTTTCCACACATTTTTATGAAGTGTTTTGAATTCTTTTTGGTGATGTAATTCATATAAATGTTCTGAGTGTGCTTTTTGCCTAACCCTGACCTCACCCCACTATGGAGTTTCTTTAGTATTTTTTCCTGTGTTGAAAACTGGTAGTTTAGACTTCAGGCATCATTTTCCCACGCATGGTGAAAATAAAGCACTATCTTAAAAATAAATTTAAAAAACCCCAAGAAACACCACTCCCACAAACAGATTTTCCACCAAAGAAGACTTGTGTTTGAAAATCCAAGCTTTTTTTTTCTCCCTGAAATAGAAGGTGACTAGGGATCCAGGAAAGCACTCTGCTATGACCTTCTTCTCCTTATCAATACCCTGAATTGTCCAGAAGAGAATTGGAGAGTCTGTAGAAACCACTGGACAGATGTAGCCTTGGGGGTACAGCTGGTTAACGTGACGCACTCTGCTTCCGAAGAAGTTCCTGTTCTTTCAGCGCTTGGATCCACCCTTCTTCAGCTTGCTGTCCCATCAGTTGTGCTGACACAGCTGTTTCGGGGCCGTCATTTGGCTCACTGCAGTGATTTACATTAAATCCCAGCATTTCGGAAAGGCTGTGGTTGCAGCGCCGCATGTCCCAGGCAGTCCCTGAAGCGGCTGTGCTTGCACAGGAGGAGCCCCGCTGCGCTGCAGCATGGGAACAAGCACACAGAGGGCAGGGAAAGATGGGAACTTTATTTTCTGGCTTTACTTGAGAGCAAAAGAAAAGATACTTTGAAATGACCCCCACCTGAGGGTGGAACCCATTGACTACCCAGGAAGGTGGGCTGCAAGCACTCTCCTGGGGGCTGTCGTCTAAGTTTTTTTCCCAAGGTACTGGTAGTGACCACTAGAGCAGCCCAGGATTTGGGAAATGCTTTTTCTGTTTGTTTGGCTGTTTTATAAGTGTCTGTAAAGTAGCATGCTTATGTCTGTCTTTTTTTTTTTTTTTTTTTATTTAAGAGAAACCGTGCAGGATACTGACTTGACAAGTAAACTGTATCTTTTAAGATGGCCTATTCGTTGCTGAAGGATGCTGGCAGGTACCATATGTTTTAGCCAAGATAGGATTTTTTTGGTTTGGATTGGCTTGTTTTTTTTGGTTTTGTTGCATGATCTTTACAGCTGTCAGTCTGTTGCTTTTTGCTGGCCCTAAACTAAACAGAATAACTCAGGATCCTATAGTGAGAGCAGCCCTTGATAAATGAAGGTCAGTTGGGTGCAGTTGTAACAACAGCCTGTAAGAAACAGCCTTAGACCAAGGCATCTTTTGTTAAGCTAAAGAATATTAGGTACACTGAAAGTTACTGAAAGTGGGTGGTTTTTACTGCCAGGCTCAGTAACGCTTTGTCATAATGAAAAACAATACTGTCTGCAAGTAAAGATTGAAAGCATCTCCTCACATCTGTTTGCCTAAGCTTGGGAAAAGGTGTCATTGGATGAGAGGAGCAAATCCTGCTGTGGCCATGCTCATACTTGAAGGAAAAGCTTTAAATGCCAGCAAATGCCAAGGGGTCTTTCATGAAGTTAGTTTAATTTATTTTTAGACTTGATTAATAGTTACTGCCATATTTGCCTTGCATTTTTTTAATGGAATGCTTTAAAAAACTTGTTTAATATGTGATCCCTCTTGTGTAATTGTGCTCTCATACAATGTCTTTGGTGAGAATGAACTAGCACAGTTTTACCCAGAATTGTTTGGAAGACACCAGTGTGGAAAGCTGAGATGACTCACGGTGCCTTGGAGGAAGAAGAGCTAGCAATTAACCACAGAGCATGGCATTGTCTCTATGCCAAAGTGGCTGAGAAAGCCAGCATGTTTTCCACTTTGCTATTTCAGGAAAAAAAAGTACCGCTCTTTAAGCAATCTTGATAATCTTGTCAACTTGATGAGTTTAGAACAGGTAGCATGGGAGGCATGTGAATCAAAAGAAGGTGGTAGTTCCCATCTAGAAACCATTGTTATTTCTATTTGATGAATAAATACATACGAAACATTCTCCTTATTTGTCAGCGGATTCCTCCAGGTGAATAAACTTGGTTGCATAACAAGAATGTGGTATGTAGTAGAGCACATGGTTGGAGAATAAGTATTTCTGCATAAATTTATTTTTAGTATAATTTCCTCTGTCTGTACTCATATTTCTTCAGGAATATCTAATGGCATCTGTTTCTACTGTTGGCAGTTTGCCAAATGCCTGTAAATAAGGAATGTTTATTGCAAGTGAAATAATAAGTAACTCTCACTTCTCAGTGTCGTTTGTTTCCATTTGCATTTAGTGCAGTAGGGTTCATGTTGATGAAGGTGGCTTGACAGGCAGAATTAGGTGAAAAGCTCGGCAATTAAATCTTCATTTTGATTTCTTTACAATAAAAATTACGTTTTAATGCATACACTGAATATTTGCTTTTGGGGATGTGTTTTATTTAAATTAGTTCGACATTTTCTTTTATATCTAGTGGCCTTTACGTTTGCTTACACAGAGAATAGAGTAAGAAAGGGGTTATCTTTCATTTTGGGTCCTGCTTCTTTTCCTCACCCCTCACCTCCTGAAAGAGGTAAAGACATATTGCTGTTGTGGTGCTCTGCCCTGGGACCTGAGCCTGTTCTCGTGGAGATCTCCTGCTGCTCCACTCTTTCTGTATAAGTATGCAAGCTCAGTTACCGAGCTCAAGCCATGTTCCTGGCTTGAGGTTTCTGCCAAGAAGGTGGTGAAGGACCTCGTGAAACATTGCATTTGGCACATGGGCTGCCAGTTGTGCCAATTGCTTTTCTTCATTTAGTAAAAAGAAGAAGGGGAAAAAAAGGTATAGATAGGAGCAGTATTTTGGCATTGGCCATAGGAGAAGTCATGCTGAAGGAGGTGTTTGGGAGTTAATAATGCATCAGGATTGATACTCCATTTCCAAGGATCTGAAGAGAAGGCTTTGAAGAACCTATGTGATGAGGATCTTAAAGTCACTTTCAGACTAGCAGAGTATTGCAAGCAAATTGTCTTGTGGGCAGGAAAGAGCCCTAGGTGGAGATTAAGCCTGTAATTTAGTCCACTGGTTAATAGTGAAATGTCAGGGCGACTTCATTTAAAAAAGACTATCAAGATGTGAATCTTATTCGTCTTGATGAAACCACCCGAAATAGTGATTGGTGGTTGGCACTGGCTGTGAGAAGTCAGTAAGTCGGCTTTCTAAACTCTTTCCTTCTTGGGAGAAGTTGATTTGGGGTGTTAGCATTGTGGGAGACATCCACTGGGCTCTCAACAGATTAGTATCTGATGAACAAACATTTTTTACACCTGTAATTTCAATACGACATGATTTCTCTTTCACTTTCTACCCCTCCCACCCTGTATTTCACTAAGTAAGTAGTATGCCAGAAGATGAGCTTTCTTTAGATATGTAAACAAGGAGCTGTGGTGCAAATTACAGAAGATTGCAAAGCCTTGATTTGGTTTTCTCTGTGCTGTGAGCAACGATTTAAGAATTGATACTCTCAGTTTTTTAACTGCGACTAAACAGCTGTTCTGTTGAGACTGATTATTTCACATTCCAGTGGTTGAGAGGCAGCATCAGATTATTCTTGCTGCTTGTGAATATCCTTATTTATCCTGTCTTCTACCGAGGATAATTTGCACTTTGATTTCCCCCCCTGTTCTCACCTTGTTTTGGCAGCTGATGAATGGGAACTCTTCCTCTGTGTCAGATGTTTTATATAAGGTCTGTCAGGGGGACTGTAGGCACTACAAGTATGACCCTGTGTATTATTCTTTCAAACTCTAAGATGTTTTTCTACCTAGAAACTGCTGTTAGTAGGGAAAAATGTTAAAAAGTTTGAGGGTTGCAAAGAAAGAATCAGGGTTGATTTTGGACCTGTACGTGGCAGAAGGGGAAATTGTGGAGGGGGTGTGCGGGTGTAGAATTTTTGTCATTGGTCACAGTTGGTGCTCCTGCTGAATACATGGATGTGTACATACGGAGTGAGCACATGTGCAGGCACTCATATAGAGAGAGCACATACACATACATAGGCCATACGTTCATTATTTTAGAAGGGTTTTTTTCACCTCTTGCATTTTTCTCAAGCTTTTAACAGGGCTATTTTAATTGGGATTAAGTATCACTATGTAGGACAGTAACTAAGACACAAACTGTGTTTTCCTCCTTGCTCACTGTGTGTCAGCAACATTCCTTGTGCTCATCCTCCGCCTAGAAATTAGTTTCTTTTAACCTAGAGCCTGTTGTGAGGAAGAGAGGAGATTGCAGCATTCCTTCAGGCGTGGCGGGGCTGGGTTTCATTTACAAATTTTGTCCAGAGTTGCAACACAGTCTCTGTACTTACATGTATCAGGCTAAGCAGGCATGCAAACTTACAAATGAACTGAAAAAGCACCACAACAATCTTATACCTGTGCACACACATGCAAAAGTGCGCCTTCTGGCTTTCTTCTGAAGTTCAGTATTTATGCATGATTTACAGAAACGACGTTCTTAGCTTGGTTCCTAGAAAAGACATGTGCGATGTTGGTAAGGTCAAATAATTTTGTTGCTTTCAGTGTGAAGTAACTTTGAAGTATGTTTTAAAGATACAGGATTCAAGATGAAAGATATGTGCAAATAGTATATCTATAGGAAGAAAAAGTTTCCTGCCTTTTGCATGTCAAACAGTGAGACCTGGTTATAACACGTAAGAACTGCGTTTTCAGTGTTGCAATGGTCAGGTCTGCCCAAGTGTCTCACAGGGTTCTAAAGTTCCTTTTTGGCATTTGATTATTGCAAATACCTAGTAAGATTTATTGTATTGCATGTTTTGTAAGTCAAAGAGTGTGTAAATACAAACAGGAAAAAAGAAAACAAAACAAACACCTTTATGGGCCCAGTAAAAAATGATGAATGAGGATTTCTGAGGTTACCGACGATTTTTCTCCGCTTCTTTAGCCACACTCTCCTTTCTTGTTCTTTGTGGTTCTGTTATCTACAAAAACATTCAGATTAGTGTGTTAATTAGTTTATGTTAACCAGCAGAGGGCTTCCACCTCAAAGCAAACAGCCGTATCCCTTCTGCAGTTTTCCTGGCATCCTCTTAATCAGAGAAATGGGAAGTAGAAAGACATTTATTTAGTTGTCTAGGGTACTTCTCTGCTGGCAGAATGGTCCTCAATTACATGTTAAGAATGGTTTTTATACAGTTTGGTTTTAACTGGCTTCCGGCTGTCAGCATTTCCCTAGGAAACTTGAATGATCCAGTAGAAGTTTCTCGTGCTTCACTGAAACCTTGTATTTCTAAATTGGTAACATAGCTGGCATGTTGCAGTTTCATGTGCATATTCAGGTATTAAAAGTGATTTGAGCCCCTTCTTAATATGAACATAGCATACACTGAGTATAGTAGTAGGAAAGAATATGTCGATCTCACAATTTAGATTAAAGCAATGTAAGTTGCGTTTATAAGGTCTGAATTTGTTTAAACCCATGTACTCATTGCAGAATGTTCAAGAGCAAAGATATGTGAAGTAGAGACAGGGTATTACAGAAGCACACAGCTTTCCTGGGCGGTAGGAGCCTCCTGATGAGATGCAGCGGGTGGTTTCATTCGGAGCATCCTTCGTGTCAGCCGGGACAGCAGTTTGGAGCGGGTGGGTGCGCGGGGGAGTAAGGGTCCGTGCAGTGCAGGAGTAACAGGGCACTGAACGCTGTCTGACTTCTGTAGCACCTCTTGAGTTTCTCTCCCAGACCCTGCAAGTGACTTCTCGTGTTGATCAGAACTGTTATTGGTAACCTTTAGTGATTCAGTGAACAGACGAGTGCCTGGGGGAAAAAAGTAACCTCTTCTTACAACAGAAGACTCACTCCCTCCTCAAAAATTCAATACTTAGTCAATTTTCACAGACTATCAACACTTGGGACGCGTTGGCTAGCAGCTGTGAGTGGAGTACTTCCCTGAAGCCTCACCTTTGGAGGGGAGGGCGTTACGAGATTTTAAAAAGGATTTTGTGTTATTAAAGCAGAGCCCCACTGTTCAGGAGGACTGTGTGTAGGAATCGAGGCAGTGGCTACCGTTAGTGAGAGCTTTAGCAGAGCTGTCTCAGTGAGTTGTCGTGCCCGAGTCAGAGAGCACTGAGATTGTCCATTACATTTTAAGCAGAGATAATACAGCTTCCTACGAGCCAACTGCTAAAAGCTACGCCAGGTTCAGATCACACTGTGCGGCGTGGCACGGTAGGTGCCTCACACCTCTGGCGAACCCGGGCACCCCCCCGCGGCCCGCGGCCGGGCGCCTGCAGCCC
>NW_020799097.1:64140384-64161656 GCF_003259725.1 Athene cunicularia | reverse complement strand
CGGGTCCCGCCGCTCCCGCCGAGGCACCTGGCACCCGCTGCTGCCGGTACTTGCCGTGCCCTTAGGCTGCAGGGCTGGCGAGTAGAGCTGCCTCCCAAACACTCGTCGTCTGAACTCATCAAAGTCCCCGTAGAACCCCTTAGGTTGTACAGCCACGTGAAACCTGCGTGCTGGGAGAGCGGGTGTTATTCTATCAATATATGTAAGATGCTTTATTTGGAGAATAGTTATCAGCTGCCGCGAGGTAAAACTCGGCTGCGTACAGACAAAGCTGCAACTTGGTACAGTTCGAGCCCTCTCCTATATCCCTTAGAATATCCATCGTGCTTTTACCCAGCAAAGCTCAGTAATTGAACCTGCTCCTTCAGTCAGTGCTTGCCTAACTCCTTGTGTACTTGGAAGCAGATCTTCTCTGAAATTTGGGGGTTGTCTCAGTTCTGGGATTATGCTGAGTAAGAAAACCAAAGCCCTGCAAATATCTTTGTACCCAGTTGAAGCAGGTGGGTATTATGTGTGGTTTACTCGTCTGCTCTCTTGGCATCAAACTATTTTGGAGAAAACCAGCATTTGTTTCTGGGCAGTTCTGGTGTTCGTTTCACCCCTTGTACAAGTATCTTACTTTTTTGCTAATGACCAAATTGTGTGAGCTCCCTTGCTCTGTTCCTCCCCCACAGTCAGAGCGGTTTGGGTGGCGGGGCGGGAGTTACGTGCTCTATGTGCTGCTGGTGTTGGGGGGGGGAGAACTAGGCCCAGGTTAGCCTAGTGCTTTATAGGAACTCTGCCCCTGGTTTTATGAAATTCCCTTACCAAGGTCAGTACATTAAATCAGAGAAAATATTGCCTGCCCTGATGCAGTGAATTCTTCTGGGGTACCGAAGTTGAAGGGAGAGAGGCTGGTAGCAGGTGCATCGTTCAGACATGTCCAAAAACTTTTATCCTCTATGGTTGTCTGCAGTCTGATTTTGCTTATTTTAAAATATTTTTTCTTTCATGGACCTAATAAAATTGTAAATGTGAACAGGATGTTTGAAGCAGTTCATTTAGTTATGGTATGTTTTTAAATTGGAAAAAACCCCAAAGGGATAAAATGGGTAACAGAAAGGAAATTTTCATTTGTAATTAGGGCATTCAAAGGCTCTATAACGTTTGATAAAAGAAATTAACAGGCTTTGTTTTTTGTGTGAGGCAGGGCTTACTTAAGTAGGTCACAATGCTGGTAGCCAGGAGACCTACTTTCTTAGCTTTGCTGCTTATCTGTGCTGTGATCTTGTGCAAGCAACTTCATTTTTGATCCTTCTCCTTCTTTACTATTTTTTTTCCCCTCACAGGTCCATTCACACTGGAGGGGAAAGAGTTTATCCTTATGTGCTCTGCACAAAAAGGGGACAAACTCTTAACTGGAAGTTTGAGGCCCTGTTGTCATACCAAAATGCTCTCCGTAGCTGCCTTGCTGTAAATAAGCACGCAGGAATGTGGATTACTTTGCAGGCTTGCTATGTGGGCATTTTATAGGGTACCTGTATAAGAACAGGTACGTTGGAGATAAAGATCTCTGATAGACATGAGGTTCACAAGGTTTTTGATACCCACTGAAATTCCTACACATCACTGCCTGGAAAGGTGACCACGTGTAGTGGATCTCAGGGCTGCTGGGACATCCTGTGCTCTTTGCTGGCCGCAGCAAGAGCTGCCTAGGGAAGGGTTGAGTCTGCAGGCAAGGTGTTTTCAATGGGCTTTTGACGGTGCTTAATCCAGATGGCTTTATGACTGGCTGGTGATGAGTTGTTACCACCTGAAGGAAAACACCCAGGAAGCCTGAGAGAGAGAGATGTCTTCTCAGCTGTGGGAGCACAGGCTGCCCCAGGAAGCTATACTTGTGAATCACCCTTGTTACTGTCTGGTTGAGTCATCAGAAATGATAGACTAGGAAATGTAGGAATTAAATTAACATGTGAATTGTGCCAAAAACCACAGCCCAACCAAAACCGGAGCACATCTGCAGGGTTTTGGGGTTGGTTTTTTTTCTTTCTGTTTTGTTGGGTTTTTTTTACACTGAACCCTCTTCCATGCAACAATTTTTTCGTTTGCTGGCCTTAGGGGAATGCAGTGGCTGTGAGCCATGTACATGTGCTTGCTTAACAACTTTTAGAGAATTCTTTGATGATCAGGTTGTGATAGATGGTAAAAACCCTGATGGCATGGGAGGCTATGCGTATTTGCTCTTGTTCGCCCCTAAAAATAATTAAAAAAAGGGGGTGGGAGGAACCAAGCTTTCTACTTCAAACCCTGGGTTTCTTCTCTGATTCCTTCATGGTTTTTTACTGAGATGGGCTTGTATTAGGTTAACCAAAAATAATGCCTTAATCTTTACATGTGTAACCTGGAAAATATGAAGCCTGTTTACTTGTATGATGACTTCATAAGGGAGAAAATAGGTTGGAAAATTAGCTAAGCTTATTAGAAGCGCACCTTATTTCTCTTAAATGACTTTGTACACAGTTTTACAAAATTAAATTTAATCTTCTAAAGTGTGTCAGATGCTAAAATTTCCAACTCCTTTGCCTTGGCGTTTGGCTACTGATTAAAGCATGGATTACCCTGCAATTCCATTGGTGTTAATGCCTCAATGTATGTTGTTTTTCAAACAGTAATCGCTATTTTCTCTTGATCTTGGGAAATTTACTTCTGATCCACACATGCAACAATGTGAGCTGATATTACGCTTCTTGTCACCTACATATAAAAAGTATTCTGTGGTAATGACAGTATTGCGATGGATCTTTCCCTGCAGTGAAATATAATAATACCTAACTGAGCAAAGCGTTGCACCACTTTTTATTTACAGTAACAGTGGAAATGTTATGGTCAGTCACCTGCAGCAATGTTCTTGCCCTTGCATCATCAAGTTGTGACTCAGAACCATGATAGAAAGGCAGAGCTCCAGACAGGTCAGGATAATTCCTAAAATCAAATTGCTGCCAAGACTCTGGCCAGGTCTCTGGGATTTACCCTGGCATTCTGGGTTAACCTGAAAGGGTTTCCTTCTTGTGGGTTTCTCTAATCTTCTGTTTCTAGGTAGTACAGTGGCGAGATGACAACTGTGATTCTGCAGTTCCTACAAGGTTTTTTGTACATGTGGCTTTGTATAATTTAGCCAGTAATAGCCGTGGTAGTTTACAGTTCTCTGTACTTTGCAGTACTGGCAATTCCAAACGTTTGCACTTTCTCAAAAGAAGCAGTAAGTTGACTTAAAGCATGGTGTTTGATTCTTATATTAAATCCTGCCTATTTGAACATGGAGTGCCCCAAAATGTGTGTTTGGGTCTCTAGGGGTATGTCACCCCACATTCTCCAAATCTTCTTTTAAGCAAAAGGTCTAAAGAATAAAAACAAAGCAAATGCCCTGAACCCTACCCAAGTCTCTTGTCTCACCAGGTGTGGGGGGTGGTGTCTTTTTAAGACAAAACCCTCCAAAATAGAAGGACTTTCTGACATGGTGAGAAAAGCAAATGCTAGTAGTACATGCTCCCATTCGCACATCCCCTCAGCTCCCCTCCCCAGCCCCACTGCACCACCACCACTGACTTTGGAAAGTGGTGGAAGAGCTGTGTATGTACATATGCATTACCTCGCCAGGCGAGCTCAATTTAAATGCGGCCTATTAAATTATTTACAGAAGACAGTTGGCCAACCCATTGTGCTGTGTTAGTAAGGAGCCAAAGGTCACTTTGGTGTGCCTGGTTGATTCATAGGGTAATCTGATACAGTACTTAGCTTTCTGCCTCCCAGTCAGTGGGTTAAACCTTATCCTCTTATTATGAGTCAGAGAACCATAAGTTTCAGAAAAAGCCAGGGCCTTTGTTTTTAATAGTTTTGAAGAGGCTGTGCAGCAGAATCCAGAGAGCTGCAAGAGCATCTGCCAGGGGGTTGAGGCGTGTTCTGCAATAGTGTAAATGTGACTGACAGCTTGGGAGCTGAAACACTGTACTCTTGTTTTCTTAAGCTGCTTTGCTTTTTGCTAACATCATCTGCAGCCATTAGGATGTTAAGGTATTAATGCTTATTCTTCAGATAGGTGGCACTTTTATAATTTTTTTTTCTTTCTGAGTTCCTTGCTACCAGCATCTCCTTGAGGATTCACTGAGCTGATTTTATTGGGCATCTCATACATTCAAGTCTATTCTTTTGCTGCGAGATACAAACTTGTGTGGTTTTGGTGAACTTGCATCTTGGTGACAAATCCCATTAAAACCCCTTGGGATGCCTTGGTGTAGCCAACTTCTGCCTGCTTTAAAATGCTGCTTTTGCCTCTCCCGTTCCAGGAAGCTTACTCCCTCCTGGAAGCAGCACTGGTTTTGGCATGCCGGGTGAGCTACTGGGTTGCAGCAGCTTTCAGCGGTGCCTGACTTTTTAAAAACTTAACACCTTTCTCCAGCCACTAGTTTAAAGAGAAGATGGCAGAACAAAGCACAGCTGGGAGTGAAACCTGTTTTGTGAGCTGCAGTCACACCAGTGGGAGCCAGGTCACTAAAATCGTCTGCTCATGCACAGATTTTGTCTGTGTCTATGCACTTGCTTTTTTTTTTTTTCTTTTTTTTTTTTTTTTAATGTACTACCAGGTACAGGGGCACTCTGTTCCAGGTGCTTGTGGTGTTTACCAGCTCCAGAATTTTATTTTCCTCTCTCCAAGTCTGCAGAGGTGCACAAGCGCTTTTGTATTTCTGCACGCAAGGTTCAGGAGTTTGTGCTGCCACCGAGCTGGCTGAGGAAAGGAGGAGTTTTGCTTCTGCGGTCGTGCTTTTAGGAGAGCGAGCCTATCGTATTTCACTCTAATCCTAAGCGATAGCCGCGCAGTCTGTTTTATTGTTAGAAGAGCCTTTCCTGGAGCTCCTTCACCGGGCTTTTCACTAGGGGAGAGCAGGGCAGCCAGAATGAGGAGGCAGAAGTGTGGTCAGTCCATCGTCCCTCCTGAGCTGTGCCATGCTGGGGTGTGATCTCTGCCTGCTCTTCCCCGTCGTGGGGTGTTTTTGATGATCCAGAAGAGAGGACTGAAGCGCGTGGACACTCCTGGGGAACGATGCCAGGGAGAAGAGTGGAGATACAGTTTTTGCTGTTGAGTGAAGAATGGGGAAAACATGTGCCTTAGTGCTGTGTTCTGCTCAGCCTTTGCATGCTTCTCTGAGCCTGCTGCAAGGTGCCACTTTTTGCTGCTTTCCTCCCCTTTGTTTTCTTTGGCAGCTCCCTAAGTGCTGTATCAAAACAGCTTCAGGGGAGCTGCGCTGGCACGGTGACCTACCTCCACGCTGGTGCTGGTTTAAATGCAGCAAGAAGAAGCCTGGACAGAAGTCAGATTGAAATTGTTTAGCTTCCCACAAAAACAACTGAGAAAGGGGACAGGAACAATTTCAGAAAGGTCTGTTTGGAACCGAGGCCAGTAGCTGGCTTGAAAGAAAATGAAAAAGGAGTGTGTTTCGAGATCTTTCAAACTCAAACAAAACCCAGGCTCCCTCTCGCGTGCTGTAAGCTGGATAAATTTCTCCTCCTTGTCAAGGCAGACAAAGAGATTGTTTCGCAGTGATGGTGAACTCTCCTCCATGTGTGTGCAGCAGGTAGACGAGGATGATGAGAACTGGACCTACAGGAGCCAGCAGAGAAAAGGTGACTCGCTTTCTGTTTAACCCTTGTGATGGCTGCTGCCGTGTCAGCCCACGTTTCGTGCTGTTGTCCAGCTGCTCGGGTCCCGCTGGGAGCCGGGAGCCGCAGGTGGGGTAGGAGGAGGAGGACAGCACAAAAGCCTAGGCGCAGCACCACCTTGCCAAGTTTTTCCCAGGTTAAAACTGTGAAAGCTTATAGTAATCAACAGGGGAAACCTTTAATTTCCCATCTGGGCAACATAAAGGTACTGACTGTGTGGTGTCTAGGTAAGTTTTGCTTATGCTTCTTGTAGCTGGTTGTCACTGATGGCAGATCCTTTGGGCAGGTGCTGCAGGTGTCTCTCTATGTTGTACCAAAGCCATTTTAAGATGCCACTTGTAACAGACAAGGTAGCTTTTTGCATGGCTGCCTCATGATCCTGCTGGAAAATTTTAAGTATATTTTGTTTTATGAGGGCAGATCGAGAAGAGGTCCCAGATGCAAAACAAAAGAGATGGTGGTTTGGAGATGGGAATCGATCCACAGATAGGAGGAAGGACATCTAGGATGTGATATAGGCAGCTCTGAATGAACCCTTGAAATACTCAAATCTGGAGTATATTTTATACGAGACTTCGAAAAAGTACTTCTGTTTTTTGAGTTTGGTTTGGGGTTTGGGGTTTTTTTTCCCCCTGAGTGGAGTTTGTCAGGAATTTACTCGAGCATACCTCATGTTTACCATAAATCAAAATAAATTTCAGAAGTTTGCTTCTCTGAGATGGTGAGCTGCTGTTAGAAGTGCATTTACTAGCTGGCAGGCAGTGAGGGGGTGTGGGGGGTGTGGTTCAAAATACTTGATAAAGTGATTTGATTGTAATTTCTCTAGTGCTGCCAGAGCACTAGTTTGTTAATGGGAAGTGTAAGGTTGACTCTGTTCTGCTGTAAGGTCACCTTTGTAAGAGCAGGCAGGCTCTCCAAGGGCATTTGAACTTGAAAGGGATTTTTATTTCTTTTCATTTCTGTGAGAAGTTAATAGCTATTTGTCCAGAAGTTCAGTTCTGAGTCAGAATAAACTGTGGCTTTAGTAACTGGTTTGGATGCAGGAACACTAACTAACACAGGATGTATGTGCTTGTGCTTTGCTCCCAGCACACTAGGAGAGGATTTTAATCTGTGCTTTGAAGATTGTTTTTTAACCCCTTTTGCTGCTGAAAAACTTCTAAAAAGGGAGCTTGCATTGGCAACCAGTGGCTAATTTTTACTTTTGATTGTTGGCATATTGATATTCTACAGCAATGTCTGATACAATTCTAATGCCTGTGGGATCTTATATGCTGTGGATCAGAACTGCGTAGTCCTGCTGCTGGTCAGTGTGTAACTTCCATAAAGTTTCTCATGCTGCCTTCCTTAGCCCATGCTCACGCCACAAGGCAGAGATGGGAAGGGAAGCTTTACTGATGGATTAATGGTGTATTAATTTTTCTGAGTGATTTACATAAAGAGCCCATTGTACAGGCTGGAGGGGGAGGGCAGAATTCCTCCTGTAATTGGGCAGCAAGCTATGAAAGCCTCCCTGCCTGTCTGTAGTGGAGATGACAATATGTCATTTTTGAAAGGAAGGTGGAGGTGGGTATAGATTATGCACGTTTAATTTCCCCTTTGCAGGGTACAATTTGACTCGACTTATAAAATCTGTCTGGATCATAAATGTAACTGTGCACTTCTGTCTGACTGGGATCCTCTGCTTGGAGGGAGCTGACAAACTGGCAGGGCTTGCCAGGGCTGAAGGGAGTTTGGGTTATATACTGGGCAGGAGAAACTTGTCATGGCTGCAAGTGTTTCACACAGGGCTTCAAGTCAGACTTGCACAGTGTTGGAACAGTTTGAGTATCGGTACCTGACTGAGTCATCATCTTGGATTTGTGTTCAAAGGCAAAACATGTCATAAATGAATACTTGTGTTCTCAAATTAGCTTGCTCCATTGGACCGTTGTGTTACTGCTTGCTAGCCTTTGTAAAACTGAGGGCTCAAACCAATATTGTCTTTGGTGCTTGAGTTAACTGCATTGCTTAAAATTGACACAGACTATAAAGAAATGAGATGCACAGCAGGCTGGAAGGATGGCTAGTTTTACACAGAAAACGAAACTTTAAAGTAGCTGAAAAACTTAAAATTTCATCTTTCAAAATAATTTTGCCTCCAGTTAGTCCTCAGGTGAGTTGGTATAAAGGAGAGCCTGACAAATCTCAGGCTTTCTACCTTTTTTCACCTAACTGCATGTGTAAAGGCAGGAGTGTTAACAGAAATGGGAAATGAAGGAATTGTTGTTTTGTTCTGAGCTGCTTCTCTTCCTGTCTTTTTAAACCTCTTATTCTTTTGCCGCTTCATTGCTCTTCCCGTCTCATATTGCATTCCCACGAGGCTGCTAGGTGACAGGCACAAGGCAGCATGTGTTGTGGTGTTTCACTAGCAAAGTGGCTAATCTGCATTGGCTGCAAGTGGGAACCAGCAAACAGCAGCGAGATTGGTTGGATTTGCGAGTTTCAAACGAGCAGGAAAGACAAAAAGTAAATGCTAACTAGGATCCGGGGGCACACCCTGATGATGTCCTGGGCAGCCGAGCTCTGTTTGTGTGGAAGTGAAATCTGGGGCTGCTCATTCGCTCTTCATTTTTAAAAGGTACACAAGTAGTGCAGAGTGTTTTGGAACAGGTGGTGCTACTTAGACTTCACATCAGATAAAGCAGTTACTGAAAGAGACAGTAAAAGTTGATAATAAAATAAAGGTTTGTTTGAAACATTTTTTTCTCAGCCCTCTTCCTCCCCAGTCAGCTGAAGGACCTTTGAAATGGGAGCACACTAACTCCCATGTTTCTCATCCTTAACCTGAATTTTTAGTTCAGATTTCTTACTTTTTGGGGTAGCAGAGGTTTCCTTTACTCTGGAGCACGTGTGGGGGCGAAATTTTATTTTTTTTATTCCCTACACGTGCTCCAAGTGTCCTTTTTCTCTTGTGTAGGCACTCCTTTATCCCTTTCTGTTACAGATGCTCCTGGAGGTTGCTCCAAGAGGAGAGGACAGGCCAGCATGGCTGGAGGTGATCTGAATTCATCTGGCTTGTTAGGGATTGAGCCCGTGGAGCTGACTGTGCTTCATGCGGCTGTGTGTGAGGTGGTGGTACCTGGGCACCTTTGCCAAGGGGTGCTGCTGACTGGGGTTGCCCATCTCATGAAAGTCACCAGAGTGGCAGATGCTAGCCTTCCAGATCATGTAGCTGCTCTGCCATTACCTTGGTCAACAGAGCTGGCTTGTTCTGCTGAGCAGGGTCCTGTGGGTTCAAGAGGCACTTTGTGAGCACTCCGTAACTTCTGTGCATGAGGGATAAAGAGTCTGGTTTCTCTCTCACAGAAGATAACTGTGCGGTGACACCCGCTGCTGGTACAGCTGCTTTGAAGAGGCAGGTGTAGGACCTCTCAGATTCTGATTTTTGCCCAAGTTTTTTGTTGGTAGACATTCTAGTTTTCATCTGCTTTGCTCCTCTGACAGCATAACTCGCTTCTGGTATGCTCAGTGGGAACCCGGGGAACAACTTGATTTTTTTTGCAGTGCCTGAGCCTAAAATTCCCACCAGAAGTCAGGCTGTTTTGCTTACTCATGGTTCCTGGAAAACCGAGCAGGTCCTGGTTTGGGGTCTGTTCCCTGTGTCTTGGTGCGTTTCTGTCTGTGCTGGAGGTGCAGTGGCAAACGTGTGAAATGGGCAGGTGGGATGCTGCTCCTGCCCCCAGGTGTTTTCAGACTGAAGCTCAGAGTGTTTTTTCCCTTAAATAACACATTGTGGAAAAAACAGTTATTTGAATCTGAAGTGAAGGTGCTTGTGTGCATTGCAAAGCGGTTCTGATGTGTGGAAGTATGTAACAGTCATTCATGTGGGCCTGTGCTGTTTACCATGAGTATGACATAGCAAGTTAACTTGGAGTGAGGTAACACGTGAGTCAGTTTATGGTACAGATCTCACCATATTTGACTTTGCAGAAAAGGAGATGAGTCACATTTCAGCATCAGAACATCTTACGGAGTTTTGCTGACTTTTTTTTTTCCCCTCACCTTTCTTCCTTCGCATCGGTTTTGAGGGTTGGAACAGGAGAGCTTGTGACAGCAGCTCTGAGCAGTGCTGCCTTCATGGCTGGTCTTGCTGATCTCCCCACCATACTGACAGGAATGCAGAGAAGGGAAGATGTTTCTCTGAGGTGGTTAAAGACGCTTGAGCCAGTGACCTTATTTCTCTTGTTATTTCCTTCTAACAGTGATCTTCAGGCCAGGTGTTGAAGAAGCACAATTAGCAGTCAGGACTGGCTGCAGGTGGCAGTGCATCAAAAAAAGCTGTTACCCAATGGGGAGGTTGACCCCCTCTCCCCCCAGCTCCTGTCTCTGCTTATTGCTCTGATTTTTTTTTAGCCACTGTCTCTGCAGCCTTTCTGTATCACGAGAAAGTCAAAAGCCTTGGCTGTTTTTTACTGCGGACTTTACTACCTGGAAAACTTACTTGGAGTCTTTGATCAGAGAGTGTTCAAAAAGTGGCAGCCACTGGCTTTCTGCTGTATGCTGGGCAGGTCTCAGCCCTTAGCGTGTGGAATACCCATTTTTTCCTTGCAAAAACAGTCTAAATGTGGAACTTGCTTTTAATGCTAAAAGTCCTCTAAATTCATGAGTAACTACTTGTCCTTTCGTGTCCTTGTGGCATGTCTGTTGGAGGTAATCCTGACAGCCTGATGACAACTTTTACCAAAGCTGTCAGTTAACTTCATAACCACCCGCTGCATATCATGGCTGGAGAACGTCATGCTTACCAAGGGGTTAAATTTCCACCAGCTTAACAATATCTTCTGTCACAGTAGCAATAATGGCACTGCCTTATTATGTCAGTAAAAATGATGCCTATCCTACCAGTGGTTGGTTTAAACGTATATGGCCTAAATTTTATAGTCAGATGAGTTTTTCTTCACATTCCAGAAGCAGTCTGCACTCAAGACCTTCAATTTTTCTAATACTGAGGAGTTTGTATTTTCAGTAGAAACTCAGTGTAAGGATGTGCAGCTCTGATGTTGTCTAACCACAGTGTCAGAGCATCAGCTTGGTCTTTTTCTAAAGTCCAAATGAATTTTAAATTTTGGGTTTTTTTAAGTCATGAACACAGTTCACAAGAGGGTTTCAGGGACAGATGTAATCACTTTTTTTAGTAATGAGATATAAAAGTACCAAGAACTAGTAAGTCCCCTTAAGCAAGATTACTTGAATCCAGATTTGCTGTTGCTATTCTAATGCAAAATCATTTAACAGGGCTTTTTTTTCGGTATGTTTTGCACAAGATCCCATGTTCAAGGGGGGAAAAAGTCATTTCAGTTACTACACAGATAAGGACCCATAAACCCAAAGGGAGCTGTTAGCGTTTGTGGAAGCAGTAATATGTGATGGATTGTAGTGTTGGGGCATGTGTGTCTTTGAAAAAGATTCTTGAAGCTTTGGGCAAATCCATAAATAATCAGTTATGGAAACCTCAAAAACCATTTTTGTAAGAGACTGGAATAACTCCAAGACAAATACTGTATGTTTTATACACCTTTTTGTGGAAGACTTTTTTTTTTTTTTTAAAGAAACTAATGTTTTATAGATATGCAGTTTTGTATATATGAGCACACATGTACAAGTCTAAGTATTTAAGTGGAAAAAGTAATGAGAGATTAGATACAAAGGCCAATTTTCTGTCTTATACTTTTTCCTTTTACATGTTGTAGGTTCTGTATGCAAAGATAAAATTGGATATAGTTATATGCATTTGTAACAATTTGCCTTTATGGTCAAGTTGGCATCTTAGTATTTGTGGTTGAAGCCGTTGGATATTGTGCTTTTATGGAAGCAGTCCTCAGCTGGGAGCAGAGATACTACTTAAATTACTGAGGCATGTACTATTTGTCTTAGCATGTTTGTATCCTGGCACAGAAGAGGGTTCTGTAAAACTTTCATGATATACAGTGACAATTGAAACTTTTCCTGCTGGTAAAACAGCTGGAGACAGTAGAACATCCTGCATTTAACTACAACTTGAAGTAGCAACTTTTGTATGCTTGTACATAAATGTAAATTTAATCAAAACTTTGCCGCCTTTTCCATGTCTTCTGGTAAATATTGCCACAGGTAGGAATTTGGGTTTGCTAAGCAAAAGTTTACAGAAACAAGTTTAAGTAAGAAATGTTGATATGTATCACACAATCATTTGTTCAGACCCACATCCCTACTTTTGCTTTGTCAGAAAAACATGGATCCAGCCATCATTGCTATTCGTTCTATAAAATCCTTGCCAAATTTCAATCCTTAGCTATTTTTGTAGTACAAATAACTTTTAAAAAAAGAAAATGTTCTTTCTCATCTGATCTAAATCTCTCAGGTGAAAATAGGAAGAAATAAAAATAACTTGCTATGACCTTAAACATTTGCTGCAGTCCTTCCCTTTTTCCCAGCTGCTATCCCAGTGTGTTTGTTCCCCTCCAGGAAGCAATGACAGGGGGACTACAGTCTGTGTTAAAGGACATTTCTGAGTAGATTTTTTTACAGACAGTTGTGTCTGGTTTCACTGTCTATATGCTGTCTATAACCTCTCACTAATCTAAGTTTACAGTGTTGAAGGGTCTTAATCCCTCAGGGGATTGTGGAATTTTTTTGTTATGATGAAGGAGTTGAAGGGAAGAGCACACTTGTACAGTGTTACTGCAGGGAATTAACATGTTAGAGCTGCTGTCTCAGAAGTGTGCTTTTCTTAGGTGAAGGGGAATTTGAGAGCCATGAAGCTCCCTGAGTAGCTCGCCGGTTCCTTCTGGGCAGCTCTTGTGCTACTGTGAAGTAAGACCCTGACTGTTTTTACCTTCTGTAGTGCACCTCGAATCTCACTTGTAGGGTAGCTCCAGTAGGAGTTTTCTTGGCTGGTCACTGTAGAAGACTACTACAGTCTTGGGAAATGCAAACAAATTGGGTGGCACCTGACTTAACTGTGCGATTCCAAAGTTACAAGGACATCGCAACCCAGTTTGTCTTGAAATTTATAAGCCTGACTATGATGTTTGGATTAGCACCGCAACTAGAGCAGCGCTCTTCATAGAATAGTGTGTCCTTTGCTTGCTTCTCTGCAGTGATGAAGAAACCCACAGGGTGCTGTGATCTTCCTTCTGAGAGTGTATTTTTTTTACTGTTATGAATGGTTTCAAGTTCTGTTTCATGATGTATATATACTTTTATATACTTTTTCTTGTTCCCAGGATACATCTCGTTCCCTCCCAAGTCCAGCTAATTCTTAGGCTGAAAACTTGGGGCAAATGTTTCCCCCTCAGTAGAGGGTCAAAACCAATATGTACCAGCTGATGTACTCTTAGCTCACTGTATTTTATGGTGCATGCTGGATGTTTTCCAGTGAGACATTGTAGGCACTGTTTGAACTGAAACAGCGCACTGCATGTGCTTTCCTACACGCTGCTCATCAGGTAAGAGAATATGTGAAAATTTCTGTTTCCATGCAGTTGTTAGCCAACTGTTCTGTGAATTGTACCCTAAAATTGGGGGGACATTTGTCTCTGACATGGTCATAGCTCACCATTCTGGCAGGACTTTGCAAATATTGCAGCTACTTGTTTTTATCCAATCTCCATTACAAATGAAAAGAAATTGAAGTTAAAGGTTAAAAGTGTGTTTTAAGGACTAAGGTTAAATGACTTTTGCAAGAGTGTAGTTAGCTTCTATTACAATATTTGGAACAAGTAAAAAAGGGTGGATTTGACAGTTTGTAATTTAAACTGTGAAATATGTTTTCTTCTTGTCTTTTAGCTGCAGAATCTCAATAAAAATAAAGAAATTAAACTTTAGGTTTTCCATCCACCTGTTTTTTTGCTGATGCTTACCTGCTAATTTATCTACTCGCCTTTTCTTCCCACTTGTAGGTAGAAATCTCTTTGTTTTCTTTTTCTGGCAAATTGAACTGGAAACTCTGCTATGCCCTTATGTGTAGCTTTTTGTTCTAAAGCCTGAAGTGATCTGTTAAAATGTAAGGCTTAGGTGCTTATGATGTCTATGCAAGGTGTATTTTCAGCATGTGAGCTTGTATGTTAGACACATAAGAGTATGGCCTATGTTTCATCCTAAGGAAAGTTAGTTAATATGTACACCCTCTGCTCCTTCTAGAGCTTGCCTTAAATATATGGCATGGCAGCTTCGGCTTGGCACTTACCTCCCCGAAGCAGATGGATTCTGTGGACATTGAGTCTCAATGAACTTGCAGTGTACCAAAGGCAGACATGAGCTGTGAATTAAATGCACTGTGACTGGTGTATCACTTGCCCATGCACTCAAAACGAAAAGATGTGAGAAGTGCCTAGAAGGCTTTTGGTAAAGTTGCTCAGAAGTTGTCAAATTAAACACTGAGGCAAAGGGGTTGATAGGACTGTGTATTGCTTGAGTGTAGCTCATGGAGATGTTAAATAGAAGTTAACCCTGGTCGCAGTTACTCCACAGTAACGCAGGTCTGTAATAAAAGTGCACGTGCACGTGTGTGTATGTGTACTGGAAGGGAGGCGGCAGGCAGAGACACGACCCCTCTTCCCATTTCTCACATGCACTGTGGGCCATGTCCATTAACTGTGGTACAAGAAGCCGTGATTGCCAGTTGGCAGCTCTGGTTTGACAGGGATGGCTGCTGAAGAGAGGCACAGCTTGGCCTCCGCACTGCTTCTCCTGGGAACAGCACCTGCCTGCCAGGCACCACACGCCTGGGTGCGCACAGCATGTCCCTGTTGGTCGGGTCCCATCAGGCCTGCTCCCCTCGCCTCCTGCTTCTCTTTCCTTTTGTTTGCTTGCATGTGTGAATTTTCTTACTTTCCTGTGGCTTTGTTTTATTTTGCAGGTGTTTGCTCCCTAATTCAGCAGGGATGCTCACGGTTTACTTATTTGGCTTAATACTCTGAATTAGTACTTTGGCTTAATACTCTTGTAGGCATCTCACTAGTGACTGTATTAATTAAAGAGGGACCTATGGAAAAAAAGGAGTCTCTTAATTTTGGTTCTGTCATTCATGCCTAATTTCAATGCCTGACATAGGTATAGAAACTAATGAATAGTGGAGGCTGTTGCGTTTTAGAAACCGAAATCTGTTTGTACTTGCTTGTAATTTCCATGGAGTCTTTTGTATACATTTTCCTCCCTTGTAGTCAAGACTGCTGAAGAGCTCTGATGAGTAAGGGTGACTGATTACAGCATATTGTACTCTTACATGGAAACCTTCATTCAGGAGTTATTAACTCAGTTTTATTAACCTTGAGTAATGCATATAATGCCATATATGATAAATATGGCATTTTCATTTCAGAATGAAAATGAGGTCATTGTGACATGCAGTGGCAGAATTGGGTATGAAATTATATGTTTGACTTGTAGCCAACCTGACCAGCTTTTTCAGAGGGAGAAGACCCTCTGTGCTCAGCAGCACAACTCCTTTCCGCTGGGCTGCTGGCTGGTTACGACAGTGGAACTGGACCAACGCTGAGGGGGCTACAACTCCTCCAGTTTCCAGCAGATTATGATTCAGCTGGGACTGTGAGGAAGGCAACAAATCTATTAATTTAATCAGGTCAAATTAGAACTCATTTTGTTCTCTCTGCTCTGTGCTGACACTTCACACACATGTGCTGGAGCCCCAGTGAATAAGCAGTTGCCTTTCTACCCCAGGGATGAATGATGGCAGAAAACGCCTCGGGGCTGGCTTGGGTCTGTAGCGAGGAAAGTGCTGGAACAGGTGGAGATTGAGGAATATTTCCCATTACAACACACAGGTGAAGCTGTAATAAGCTACAAACGGTTCTGTCACCCTGCTCTGCATACCATTACTGATGAGAGTGCTGGTTCTGTTTGCTACCCAAGGACAACGAATACCCAAGTGCCAGTTCTTGACATCCATTTTCAAGGACTTGGATGTATTTTGGCCCATAGCTTTAAATCAAAGGAGAACTGCTTAAAGTGCTGCAGGTTTTAGCTCAGTATTTCACTGAACTATTTCTGGTCCGTTAGGTAAGCATGATGTGAATGAAGATGGTTCCCCAGCTAGTACTGATGGTGTGCCTGAATGCTTGTACCCCTTAAGTCAGAAGAGAAACTGATTTTTCTGTTGGCTTCTTTTTATTTGTCTGGTGTGTGTTTCAGCCTTGGAAAGTTTTTCAGTAAAAGACCATTGCTCTGTATTTGGTGACAATGTGCTGTAATCGTGCATATTTCAGGAACCAGCCTCCTTGTAGGATGGTGCCTAATGGTACAGTTGTCTTTGGATGCCAGGATGATAATGGAGTAATTCAGGTGTCCTTCCTGCTGCCCATGACTTTGATATTCCAGGTTACCCAGAGGCAGCCTCAGAGCATTCCTCAGTGGCTTGTTGGTACCAGTGCTGGTGAAATACTGATGGTGTCAGGCTAAAGGAGCAAGCCCATATCAACCTGTGGTACACCTGTGGTGATTTTCTAGAGCGGTGCACAGGTGGCTGGACAAATGAAAGTGCTTGCGGCTGGCTTTTTGGTTTGTTCTAGTAGTAAACACTATCAATAAAGCCCTGTGGCATCCATTAATCAGAGATAATTTGACACTCAAACCCTGCATAACAGTATTTTTTTTATTTAGGAGCAGGCCTTTTAGCAGCAAATTGAAATCATTGGATTGCCTGTTGTTTTTCCCGGCTTTTCTTAAGAATTTCTATTCCAGCCTCTTTTTAAATTTAGGACTGTTGGTTACTGTTTTGGTGTAAATAGATTTCTCCTTGTCATATGGTTAGCCTCTATGCACTTTGGTCCTCCCGGCACAAACAGGAATGCTCTCTTTGTTCTACTTCTGCAGCAAAGAAATTCCTGAATGAATTTGGAGAAGTTGGTTACAGATTCCTTTATTGACCTGCAGCAGCTCTTAAAAAGATTTTGCCCTCTCTGTGCCCTTTGTCTGAAGAGTAAGGCAAACAAAAGATAAGGCAAACTAATTCATGACTTCATTGTATTTGTTTTCTTTCTCACTTACGGCAGTACACAGCCCATTCCTAAAACAATTTATTTTATTAATTTTAATGCCAAGCACTTTGCACCTGCAGACATTGCTGGGTTTATTACAGAAGAACTTTTGTTTGTAATAATGAGAAACCATAATGCAATTTGACAAATGCTGTGTGTAGTATCTAATTGAAGACTCTGCCAGTATAACTATAGCTAGGGTGGGAATAGAAATAAAGTTGTTTCATTGAAAATTGTCTCTTGGTGAAAAGAACCAGACACATAGATAAAGGATTATGACATTGGCTCCTTATTTACATATGAATAAAGTGGAACTATGTCCTTCCTTCAAGTAAGAGGTCAGTGCTTTGGTCTTAATTCTCTAAGAAAACAATTTCAAATGGTTTCAGAGGGTTTACTGGAAGAAGGTTGTTTTACAAATCAGTTTTAATTATGGACTTTTTTTTATGTTTATATTGGTTTATATTCATCCCTGTTGCTTAAAAGTGCTTAAAATTATTTTTCTTCATTTTAATATTTGGGAAATTCTTTTTCTCATGCCAGTCTTGAAACGTGTGAGTCTGGGAGTACATGAGTAGCTCTATATTCATTGTTTCACTGATAGTTTGAGGTCCATTCACAAGTCACCTGCCTGCATTACTTTTTGTAGGACAGGACACATCCTTTGACCCCCTGCTATGGTGAATATTTATCAAGTTGAGTTACTTGAATCGATCACAGGGTTATTCTAATTAATCACAGTGGATTCTGCTTTAAAGAACATACTTCCAGCCTGATCATTTGAGTGAACGGCTTGTTTCTTTGTTTGCTATGACTTTCACCAAACGAATTGCATCTTCTATAATAAATTTTAAATTATTTCTTTCCTTCCTCACTGTATGAGGAAACTCCACCCTAACCAGTGGAAGGAGTAATATAATACGTGCTATCAACTGCAAGAGATAATAGCAAAATATTTTCTCTTGCTTTGGAGTTACAAGAATATTTGGGTTTACTTATCAAAATAATGGTTAATATCTTTTCAGCCAATGCTTAGTTTCCGAGTCGATGCTGCCCCTTTAAAGATATGCTGGGGCTGACCTGACCTCCCTTTATCTCCCCCCTCTTATCACCAGTGGGACCACAGCGCCTGGTAGGCTCTGGGTCTGGCTTTCCGTAGTGCTTGAGCCGACTGCAACTAAATGGTGTTGGGCTGTGACAACCTTCAAGTTGAAAATTATATTTTTACTCCAGCTGTTTTCTTTGGATAATTTTTCAGGGTGGGCTTTTTTGTTTTGTGTGTTTTACACACAGTTTGAAAGGGAAATGTGTCAGAATGATTCAGGCTTTAGAAAGAAATCTCTTTTGATAGTTGGCACCCATCCAGGGTATCGGAAACGTATGTCTCTGTAGACTGCTTTGGTTCCAGAAGGAAAAAGGATTCAATTAGACGTCCCAACAGCCCTGCTAGCTGGCAGTCAAATCGGGATGCGCTTTGCTGTGCAGCAACATGTGAAACAAGACAGAAACAGCCTTAACCCTCATCCTTTTTCCATGAGTTGAGCAGGTCTGAGCTGCATTTTCTTCTGTTTTCATTTCAATGGTACAATCTTCAGTATCAAAAAATGGTGCAAGTATATACTTTTTTTTTCCCCCCGTAAATTTATTTCCTTCCATCCTGTTGCATTTTGAGGCTGTGGCAGCTAAGAGAAATGGCACTGTGTTTTCGACAAGGGGAAAAATTACACTGACATATTTCTCCTAGTTGTTCTCAGAGAGCTGATAGAAATTTCAGTGGCTTGAGAGTAAGGGAGAGAATGAAAGACACAGTTTGGTGTGTCAAAATACCCGACTTCATGCGGTTAAAACATTTCTATTTAGAAGGCCATGACCAGTCCTTATATACATGAATATACATGCACAGCTCTCCATGTCAGTTGTGGTCTCCTATACAGAGCCAGGCTATTTAGCATCCAGTTAGTAGGAGCAGGGCCTCTGTGAGGGGTGGTGATGGCAGTTGGGATTATCTCCTCTGCTTCTCCCTTCATATAGTAGATGTGGTGGGATATGTTCCTGGAGGCAGCACTTGAAATTTGTAGCTGTCTCTGTGTGCAGCTCAAGGTGTAATGCTTTATGCAGTCAGTATACTTCGTAATTCAATGGTTGGAAGATGTTTCCATGTTATCTCCATAGAGTTCACCCTGGTACCATGGGAAAGTCTGGTTCTCTAGTGGCACAGACAAGAAAACGAGATATAGGGAGTCTCAGAACTGGTTCCCTGATGGGACTGGTAGTGGGGACCAGGCGTGACATCCTGCAGGTGTCACAGCTGCCAGAGAGGGACCCTGGTGCCTGTCTGGCTGCAGCAAATGCCCAGGCAAGAGAAGACCCTCACTTGGACCTCCCACCTTCCTAGACGGCAAGATCCACCAGTTTTGAGGCACTCAGTGGGATACCAGCCCTCCTTCGCTTTGCCACTTGTAAAGAAATGCATGTGTCTTTGGGGCTCTCAAAGGGGGGAAATAGACGCTGGACTGCTTTGTATAGGGTTTGGTAATTCTTCTCCCTTCCCAAATCTGTGGATTTTTCTTTATTTATTGTATTTTTTCAAGTATTCCCTCTTTCACAATGGGCAGAAGGAGGGTGGGGATCCCATTTAAGCTTCTTTGGTCTCCTGGTGAGGGTGGGAGAGGGAATTGGTGAGCAGGACAGAGGGTATCCCCCAAGGAAGGGATGCTGGCCCAAACCCTCCCCAGAGGGGTATGTGCTGCTGGTGTCACAGCAGTTTCAGACTTTTCAGCACTTCAATACCACGTTGCCTCTAAGCCGTGTCTAATTTCTCAGACAATATTATTGTTCCGTAGTTGGCTTCCTCTTCCTTGTTTTATTGACATTTTTTCCCCTCTGCCTATGTGAGAACTGACCGATGGTTTTGTCTCTTTTTTTGTATTTTTCTACTTGTGTTTGTGATTCCCCTAGAATCCATTGTGTCGTTTCTCAGTCCCCAGTGGTGTGTTCACAGCTGCTCTCAGTCCCCAGTGATTATCACTGATGCACTGCTTACTTCCCCTTCCAGGTAATTAATGAGTAGATTTAACAAGATGGGACCTTAAAATCCCTCTGGTGTCCAAGTAACCTTCTTCCAGCTACAGGATGTTTTTGTTTATTTTGCTGCCATGAAGTGTTTATTCCTGGAGTCCTCTGAAGAGTTATGGTAGGAAATAGTACCTGCATGCCTTGAGCACCAGAAAATGGAATTAAGAGGAAAGGGCTGTTCTGCTTCTTGGAGCATGAGGAAATGTTGACATGAGTCTGTACCCTTTCTAGCAGGATTTAAAAGCTATGTAACGGCTAAGCTATATAAATGCTGTTTCTGGATTTTGAGGTACTCCACCATAATGTCTCCACTTTTCTGCCACTGCAGCCTGCTCTTAGCCCACTCTAAAATGAGGTAACTTTTCTTATGTGATAACAGATACTTGAAATGTGATACTTCAGATCTGAGCAGGGCTAGTGGTACTCAGTCTCTCATTAGTGCTGCTCCATCTGGGGTCTAAACAGCTGTTTTCAAGGTGTCTGGACCAGGGTTTTTTTCTAGAGCTCCACCCAAAGATAACATGTGTTTCCATGTGTTCTTTATTTTCTTTTGGCTTCACATGGTGGATTTTAGGACTTGTGCATTTGGAGATGGCTGCAGTTTTTTCGGTTGCTCAGCAAGGTAGGTTACCCTGACCCTTACCTTGCTCCCTGGTTCTTGTATTCCTTTGCTGTACAAGACCAGGCCTTAGAAAGGTTGATCAACACAATACAGCTGCATTTAGACCCAAATACTACCGGTAAGCATGGTGCTTGTGGCAGCTAGCTCTTTGTGACCCGTATAAAAATAAAATGCTTACAAGGTTGCGTGCTTCTATTCCTGAAGGTCTCCTCTGCAGAAATAAGGGTGTATGTAAAAAATCTTTCCAGTCACAGCATCTCTGGTGTTGAGCTGGGGAAGCAGTCTGAAGGTGCAGAGGAAGGAATATACAGTATTCAAAAAATGAACATTTTCTCACTTGGACTGTGGAGAGTAACTGGTGTGTTGTGAAAATTTGATACCCCCAGAACGGAGATGTTACTTGAGAGGGAATACACCTTCATGAGGTTCAGGCTGTCCCAGGATCTGGAAACAGTGCTATTCCTCTTAACTGAAGTCAGTTAAGATGCAGCACGGTTTGACATTTTACTTAGATTTCCCCAACTATTAGTCTGGTTTGTACAGCAAGTCGGGTGGAGGGGTCCTCTGTCTTTTGGTAGGAGTGAGGTGAAGGTGAGCTGTCTCTAGCTCGACTGTTGCGGTACGCTTGCAAGGGTTTTGGTTTTTAATTACACCTATATGTGTAGGTGAAATAGAAAAGTACACAAAGCGCTTTAAGAAGAGACACCAGACGTATATTCCAGAACAAAAAAGAAAATTAAATCCCGAAGAGCCCAGTCGGTAATTGGTAACGCGCAGTGGAGTGGGATTGCAGCAGCGGCTTTCCCCAGCGCTGACCGCTGCATCCCCACGGGTTTCTCTGGGGGTCGGGGGGGGTGTCGGCG